>NC_061508.1:109542754-109717589 GCF_022539505.1 Lolium rigidum | reverse complement strand
ACATGTTAACATACTGAGACTTAGCGCCTGACCTTTTTGTATCGCTCGTATGAGTAGAAGCTCATGGCAGAATAAGGTAACCGATGTACAATTGTCACTAGGTTGCCTTTCCAAAATGCCCCGAAGCCTTCTTCTCGAACAATCCGTGAAGCCTCGTGCCATATACTACACTTCCTTAGTGCTGCAGCATCTGAATGCATACCTGCCACCTGTCGGATCAGTATGTCACAAGCTCGTATAACATATTTTATCATCAATGTGTGGTTAAGTGACACAAATTCAACACTGTTATAGGTTCAGTATTCAGTAACATTTTGACGCAATTGTGATAGCATAACTATGAATAAGGTTTAACTTAGGATGGTGAAACTACACCATAAGAAACTCAACGAAGGGAGTAACAGGGGTACACAGTTCCAGACAACCAGATAAAGTGAGGCACGAATTTATACATCCCATAGAGCACTAAGTCGAGTAAAAAATCAGTAAGTAGAACAGAAATGTGAATCTATTATGGTACTATATCATGATTTTTTAGTTTAAAGAGACTCCATGTTGAAGACAAAAATGCACACTGAGCATGCCAGACACCCAATGAAAGAAGAAATTCTCCCTTCATGCTCACATAACCACATCAATTGCTACACCCCCTTTTTCAGTTCTCGGTTCCTCACTAGATAACAGGGCAGATAGAATCTCACAAATTTAATGGGGGAATCCTTTCTCTCTGGTAAAATCTACTCCCTCCGTTCAATAATATAAGCCTTTTAGCAAGGCTTATATTATGGAACAGAGTGATATCTTGTAAGCACCAATGAAATTATCATAGAATCATGCATAATTCAACAAATGCATCTCCTATTTCTTAATTAGTTGTCGACGGTACTCGTTCAGTATGTGGGTTATATGACACAAATTTAACAATGCTAGGTTCGTTCGCATTTATAGCCAAGGTTTAACTTCAGATGGTCAAACTACACCCGCAAAACTCAACGAAAGGGAGTAACTACGGACCAAATGTGCGGAGTATATGTAAACATTAACGACAATGATAGTTCCTTATTGTCAACCAGTGATAGATAGTTTCGGACAACCGGTTGAGGCAAGGAAAGAATCTATACATCGTATGGAACGAACTAAGTTGAGCATACATAAGAATCTATAACGTTATTAGCAGCGTCAAGTTCTCTTGAAGAGCCTTCATGTTGAAGACCTTTGAAGCACTTCCTCCATGCTCTCACATAGCCACATTAACTGCGACGCCCCAAGGTTTATCCCATGCTTCTCCAGCTCCAAATCCTCACTAGTACATTTAACATGGGATTCCAGTCGTTCGGGGTCAAAATCCTCTCCTAGTACATTTAACCCAGTTCTCTTGAAGAATCTCCATGTTGAAGACTGAAGAAGCACATTCTTCCTCCATGCTCACATATCCACATTAGTTGCCACGCCCTGAGGTTTATCCCACGCTTCTCCAGCTCCCAAATCCTCACTGCATTTAACAGGAGATTCCTTTCTTTTTAGGGGATTTAACAGTGGATTCCATCCTTTCGGGGTCAAAATCCTCTCCTAAGCGCCGACCAAAGCGTCACAGAATCGAGTGAATTGCAGCAAATAGGGGACAGATTCCGCAATTAGTCCCCGCCGGTGCTCTAAATTCGCAGGCGCGACAGCAGAATATCTCCCTCCTCTGAGCTCCCCAATCCGTACGGACAACAACGTGGGACAGCAAAAGGGGGCGAGAACCTCTGTACCTGGAAGAGGATGGTGAGGCGGGCGAGGGGCGCGGTGCAGGTCTTGCTGACGACGCCCGCGAGCCCGCCGGCGGCCAGGTGCGCCGCCGTGCCGATGTGGCGCTGCTGCTGCTCCGGGCGGCGGGCCGCCGCCACGGCAGCCCGGCCGCCGTCGACGACCACGCCGCCCACCCGCGCCTCCGTCTGCATCGGGAGGATAGGGGATTGCGGCGGCTAGGGTTGGGTCGAGCGGGGCGTGCTCGGAGTTGGAAGCGGCGACGGGCGGGGGCGCGTAGCCTGCTCCGCCTCCGCACGTTTATATTTTATAAAATTTTATTACTGTAGATGATGATGGTTTTTCTTGTGGAATTTTATTCAGATGCTTTGGCATCTCCATTGTTTCTTTCTTGGGGCCGGGGTTATATCTTTTCTCTTCGTTGCATCCATGGAAATATGGAATGAAGACCTGAAGGGAATGGAAAAATTGGCAAAATATCAATTGAACTTAACAAGGAAGTCATCAGGGAAAAATTGGCAGATCTATTTGTAGAATTTGGAAGATTTTAAGTAAACGGTGTGGAACATATTTGTTTATTACCATGTGGAACATGCTATTTTTTTAAAGTGTTCAGAATGAGCAGGTGAGGTGAAAAACACGGAGAATTTTGTAGAAAATGATTTGCCGTAGAAAAAAGTTTGAAATAAAACTGTTCGGTTCTTGCAAGGATGTAATAGGGAAAGCATTTTTGTGGCGTGCGATGCTAATTGAAAAGCTGGAATCAGAAAATTATACGGCCAAGATGCCGTGATATGTTTAACATTGCGATAAATGAAATAATTTGTACAATGGTTCTGACTCAGGGGCCTACTTGATTCAAATGAGTATCGTATGAATTGTGGAGTAAAAAAATCCGTAGCAGTTTTTGTTCCTATATCATTTGTTCAGTGGATAGTGTAAGAATATTTCCCAATAACCCCGGTGTTCTATACTCATCCCCCGCCGGTGGAATGGATACGCCGAGCAGGGCCGCCGCCACGGACACTGGTGGCGCCAGGGGTATGGCCCTGTATTCCCGGGAATACCCAAAATTTTGGCAAAACAATGCAAATTTTGATAAAATAGATATTTTTTTAGCAAAAATTACAAGGATTTGGCAAAATGAATACCCATTAAATACCCGAGCATTTAGTCCTGGCGCCGCCACTGGCCACGGATCCTTGAAAACAAGGGCCCAAAATGAATGTGTTGGTCTAGCCTGGCTCAGTTGCCTAACACGGACAACACAAGAAAAAAAGGTGCATCATCCCATGGAATTTCTTGCAGCGATACAACTCATGTTTCCTGCTAGAGAATCCGTAGTGGGCCCCACCCCACCTATCTCGACCGTCAGCTAATTCTGCTCGATACAACTGCGAACAGCCGAACTGGATTGCCTCCACGGATCGCGGACCAATTAGCGTCCGTTTGGTTGGAGGAATTGATAGGGATGGGATGAACCATCCACATTTTTGGGGACGGGATGGTCCATAGCGGGTGATCCCATATTCTGTTTGGTCTGAAGAATCGAGTGGGATGGAATGAAATATGTTTAGTTCTAATAATTAATTACTGTTGATTAGCAAGTACTTAAATGCAATTAGGCCAAAACAAATGAGGAACAACATCTCCGGGTTGAGGCCTTCGTGCAGGCGTGGGTTGAGGCTTTTGTGCCGGCGCCGCTCCCCTTCAGGAGTAGCCTCTCCAGCTCCGATCCATATTGTCCGTGCAGCCCGAGGTGGCGCCACCAGTGTAAGCGCCCTTTCCATCAGAGACAAGATGCGGGAGTGGAGATCGCCGGCCATCGCGTGGTGGCAGTGGCGCCGAGATTACCACAGGCCCGGCGGAAGCTGACTGCTTGTGTCGCATCGGGACCTCGCCGGCCATCCCCGAGAGAGGAGGACCCCCTTGACCGGAGAGAGGAGGAGGCTGCAACAGCGGTAGCCATGGCTGGCGGTGGCTCCTTTTCTAAGGTGCTGATATTGCTCTTTCTGAGACACGCGAGACTAGAGGCAGAGCTCCTCAGACGGAGGGCTTGGGGCATGGTGCTCAGCAACGGGAAGACAGAGAATTAGCAGTCCATCCCACGATTATGAAGAAGTGGGATGAGGAGGTTCGGCCGATTTGAGCGGACCAGTCCGTCCCTCTTTTTAGAGGAATATTCCCAATCCGTGACCCATTCCATCCCTTTCATTTACAACCAAACACATCTGAATCAGGGACGATCCCATCCCATCCACCCTCTGGTCCTCAACCAAACACACGCTTAGCTAGCCTGGTCCACGAAACAAAACACAAGCAAACGGGGGCATCATTTGCGGCGTCGACACTTCGCAGCTGTGGAACATCCGGCTACAGTAGTCTTCACGGGATACAAATCGGATTGAGCTTTGCATGGTCACCACCGTTGGACTGCAACGATCAAACTTTGGTGAGACCATGTGTTGACTTTTAATTAAACGGGCGGAAAAACGAGAGTTTAAGAAAATGCACACACATTGTCCATCCCTTGTACAGTATATTACAATCCTTATTGTTTGGTCAAACAAAAGTACCATTATACAATATTTTACACAGATGCATGCATGTCGCTAGGAAGCATTTACACACTGCACAGTCTTAACACACTCCCAGACGAGATGCCGGGCAAGTTTGATTGTCAGGTCTCAAACAACTGAAAAACGCCTCCAGGCAAATCGGCAACGATGATTTACATACTCCTGCCCAGTCAGGCAAAAACGCCAACACAATAAACCTTTGCTACTTGCATTCAAGAACAAATCAGGTCTCTGGCAATACTTCGGTCCAGCTCACAACATAGGACCTGACGAAACTGAACTCCGAATAGAGGGAAAGGAAAATGCTGAGCAAAGACACAACACAGCTCTGGAGCAGAAAGAAGCGTTCCCCTGCATGATGTATAAACACGCCTGATAACACTCCCAGACGAGATGATGGTACCTTTGCCTATCTTTGTTTGAGCGCAGGTAGAAACATGAAATGGAATGGACGGATTGCTCATGTTATTAAACATCATAATATTGAAGCTTGAAGTTATTGGCTTATGAGCAACCCAGTTATTGGCTTATGAAGTTATTGTTCAAAACAAAAGTACCATTACAATATTTTACATGGATGCATGTCGCTAGGAAGCATTTACACTACACGGTCTTAACACACCCAGATGAGATGCCGGGCAAGTTCGATTATCAGCTCTCACATAACTGAAAAACGCCTCCAGGCAAATCATCGGTAAGGATGATTTACATACTCCTGCCAGTCGGGCAAAAACGCCAACACAGTGGACACATAAACCTTTGCTACTTGCACTCAAGAACACATCAGGTCTCTGCTTCGGGTAATACTTCGGTCCAGCTCACAACATAGGACCTGGCGAAACTGAACCTCAAATAGAGTGAAAGGAAAATGCTGAGCAAAGACACAACACACCTCTGGAGCCGAAAGAAGCATTTCCCGTGCACACTATATAAGCATGCCTGATAACACTCCCAGACGAGATACAAACATGGAATGGAATGGACGGACTGCTCATGTTATTTAAAATAATAATTGAAGCTTGGGTTGAAGGAAAGATTTAACACCTTCTTCCAACTCCAATCGCTCCCAGGATTCAGTATCATACATCAGTAGAGCCTGCAGATTTCGTGGCAAGCTGACCATGTCAAAAGGAAGCTTATTCAGCTCCGGACAAAGTTCAATCTCCAGCACCTCTAGGGATGGGAATGTCACATCAGGATCCGCAATAGTTACCAGCGATATGCACGAACTAAGACAAAGGTGCTTGAGGCAAGGAAATATCTGGGAACTGTTTTGTCCACTCCACACGTTGTCAACATGATACCTTGTAAAAGCCTTCTGCATGCTATAATTGAATGCTACATCAAGTTTTTCAAGACAAGGCAGATACATCGCCCAAGACAGGTGCTCTAGCTGGCTGCAGGATAACACTGTCAAGCAAGTGAGCCTTGGAAATACAGATGTTGGAGATGTTCCCACCCATTTTACTGTTGTCAATGCTGACAAATTAACCAGGTTCAAATTATTGAGAATACCAAAACTGTATGTTTGTTGCTTAGGCCTCCGTATTAATGTTATATCTGTCAGATCATGGTCGTTTAAAATATGCAGTTCATACAAGGTCATTTGTGCAAACTCCAGTGATAAAATATCATAGAGATGGAATTCCATTTTAACAAAAGATCTCATCAGATGTAACGACCAAATAGGTAGGTCTGCCGCATCATGAAGTGATGCCCATGCATCCAAAAGTCCTACTGATGTACCGAAAACTTTCAAGTGATTTAGTGTGCCCAACACTCTGTATACATTAGCTCTGATACAATCAGACACCCACATAAGATCCACGTGTATTATTTTCAATGCTTCAAGTTTAGATATGACCTCCTCTGGTATTATTTGTATGTTGTTGCCCTGCAGGTACAGGAACTTGAGCTTAATGAGGTTTCCAAAGCTGTGAGGCACTTCCTCTATCTGCTCATTATTTGACAAATCGAGATATATCAATTCTGCCAACAGACATAAACTTTCAGGTATCGCCTTGAGTTTATTATGGCTCAAATCCAGATATGTCAGTTTAGCGGAATTCACAAGTACTCCAGTTATTATTGTTTCATCCAACATGTTGTGTTGAAGGCATAACACCCTCACTTTTAGCGGATCACTAGCAGAAGGAAGTTTCTTCATATCATTCGACATTAATGAGATGTATTCTGCCCTCCTCCAAGGGATACTAAATTTTTCATATGGGCCAACTCCTGCACGGACAAACCAGTTGCCATTGTTCTTACCACAACCACAAGAGATCCATAAAGACATATCACGAATCACATCATGTAGTTTGACCCATCCAATATCATCAGCTCCATAGCCCTCTAACAAGCATGCACCTGTAAGGTCGCCCATCAGACTATAAGCTTCTGTGTATGGACTTTGTTTTTTTTTCGATAAAGGGAATATATTAATATCGAGAGATACCAATTACACCCAGCCTCTGCAACAACGCACCACCCTAATGGCACTACGGATGCACACAGCCAAAAAAGGAAAAGAAAACTAAGAAACAAAAGTCCCGCTACAGTATCACGGACCTAACAACAGCAATACATCCACCACCATGATAACACCTGAATTGCGTACTCTCCAAAAACGACGCCTCCAAGAAGGGAACAGTGCTCCAACACCGTCGTCGCCCGATCAAAGATCTTAGGTTTTCACCCCGAAGATAGTCCCCACTCTCAAAACAATGCCTCCACCAAGGTCACCTGCCAGGCACAACCGGTTAAGGCCGGACCTTGGGTTTTCACCCCGAAAGGTAGGACTCGCGCTTCACATGTGTTGTCGCCCCCACTTTCATACCGCTGCTGTGAAGCCCGGACACCAAGCAAGCCCCTCAACAACGCGGAGACTTGAACCTCCCTTAGCTAGTCCTCCCCTCCGGCCTTCATGAAATTCTCTTCTTCCGACTTTCATCATGGATCCATAGTCACTTGATGTCAACACGGAAAAAGAGCTTCGCGCCGCTCCCTCCGAGAACCAAACGGTCGGAATAAACGCATGGGTGCGCACGACCGAATACCTCCGATCCAGCAAACTCCGGGCAAAGCACTCGTTACATTCGCCGGCGGAGCCTTCCGGAACTCAACCCTCCGGCCGGATCACGAGTCCAGGCCTCCGGTAGGTCCTCCTCTTCACGCAAGAGAGGCCCTAGGACCGCCGCCTTTATTCAGGCCGGACCCCCACGTCGGCGACCATCCCGGGCTGGCCAACCCAACCCTCCACCGGCGACACCATCGCCGGCTTCCATGCACCTCCATCTCACCGCCGGATGGTGATGATAGATCAAAAATCCACCACCACCAACCGCAGGCCGACCCTCTCCGGCGAAGAAGAGGCCACCTCCTCCGTCAAACCCAAGGCTGCTGCCCCGGGCGCCCTCGTGTCGCGGAAGATGCCCGAGATCGCCTCCACGCACCAACGAGAGGCGGGGGTGGATGGCATGGCGCAGACCGAGGGGCCGGCCGCCGCCCACCCCCCACCCCTCGCCGGAGTGCTGCGGGAAGCCGACGAGAAGAGGGAGACCGCAGCGCCGCCCATCCCACCCGCGCCGACCGGTCCGTGGACAGCCCGACGGGAGGAGGGCCGCCGCCGCCGTCGCCCATCCCACGCGCGTCCGCTCCGCCAAGCATCGAGGAGGTGGAGATCCGGCCGCCGATCTCCACGCGGCGACGAGGAAGGGCCCCGCCGCCGCCACGCCCCGAGGGACTTTGCCCCGGCGGCGCTACCGGCGGCGGCGGCGGCGGAGGGTTGGGGGCGGAGGGTTAGGGTTGGGGGCAGAGGGTTGGGGGGCGGCCTCCAGGTAATCTTTTTTTCCTGTCAATAAAGAGGGTTGGGGGGCAGAGGTATGGACTTTGTATGTCCCCCACATTCACATGACCTAAGCCAATCCAGAGTTGAGCAAGCTCTAGTCTGCTAATATTCCGATCCTCTGGCCACAATGCACAAGTCAAGAAACAGTTCTTCAACCTCTCACTTTTCAAATTATCATAGCTAAACATGATCTTTTTGAAAACTTCTTCCTCCATCTTCAGGGGGTCTTCATTTGTGTCAATGCAACATGACTTTTTCATATGTTGGATGGCAGAATCCCATTGATCCGGATGAAATTTCCCATACATTGCCCTTCCGACAGTTACCAAAGCTAAAGGCAAGCCCTTCATTTCAGTCACAAGTATTCTTGCACGATCTTTAATACCAGGAGAAAAAATAGTTTGGTCTCCGACCTTCACTCTGAATAGCTCCCATGCCTCAATCTCCTCCAGATATGGAACTTGAATCTGTTTTTTCACCTCCATCCCACCACAAACGGATGTAAATCTCGTTGTGAGCACAACTTTTCTCTTGAGTTTGTTCAAAGGTTCAATTCCAAGGGGAAGTGGTAAGCCAACTGCTTCTAGATCAATTCTTTCCCAAAGGTCATCCAACAGTAACAGAAAGCTTTTATTATCTAGGAAGTCACGGATTATAGCACTTTGGTTTTCGACATTACCATCACCTATCAGTTTGAGCTCGTCTAAAATTTGAGTTTGGACCTTCGACACTGAACACTGGCTGGAGGCTGTCACCCAGATAACATTAATCCTTTCTCTGAATGAGGTACAGATTTTGTTCAGTAGATGAGTTTTTCCCACTCCACCTGGACCCCATATTCCAATTACACCCAACATGGGATCATTCTCAATGAGACCGAGAGTGTGTTCTATCTTCAAGGCATAAAAACAAACACAAGTTATTGCTGAAAAATGGGTTTATGACCAGGTATAGATTCCTAGAAAAATTGAGTTTTGAAACAAATTAACACTTACCGAACATGACCTAGAAAATTTACTTGATGCATCATCTATAGCAACTTTCCAGGAACCTGCATCCGTTGTTCCACGCATTGACTTCCCATAACGTATCAGTTCCGATGGCAAGCCATTTATGGCCCGTACCAGATCAGTAGCATGTGGCCCGATGTTGGGGTTAGAATAAAGATCCCCTGTATAACTTAATGACAGTCTAAACAGGTCACGTGCTTCCCCCTCTTGCAAAATAGGCAGTTCAATATCTTTGTTCACACCCATCAGATTTCCAACGGATCTATATCCTGATAGTGACATGATTACCACTTTTCTCTTCTTCTCCCCCACGAATCCAAGGGGATATGGAATGCCAACTGCTCCAAGGTCCAGATTCTGACGGAGGTCATCCACAACCAGCAGGAAATTTTTGTTCTCGAGTTGTTTGCGTATCCTGGTGGCTCGATTTGCCTCATTACCATCCTGCCTCATATCGATCCTACTTAAGATTTCAGATTGAACATTTGTTACCGAGCAATCGCAGGCGCTTGGAACAAAGATAACAAAATCGAAGAGACTCTGTTCAAGAAATGAATTGTTGATATGCTTGAGGAGATTCGTGTTATCATCTTTGTCTGGACCCCACATTCCAACTATCCCCTCATTGGGATCATCGCTCACGATGAACATGAGAGCACGCCGGAGAATAACCCATCTGCTTGGTGGTATTGGAGCAGGATCTACAAGCATACTCTCGACACAACGTGGATCTGGCGCACGTGTGATATTATTATCACCTGGTACACTATCGAGAAGTGATTTAACCTCTTCCAGTTCCTCAACTGCTCGCTTACTGATCTTATAGTTTCCCGAGCAATTTGGGGAGCAGCACCCACATAATCGGTACCTCTGAGTGTATCGCAGCCGGTTTGCCACTTCATTAGATACAAGTCTATCCGTTGATTCCAGCCATAATCTTGTCTGTTCTCTTAGCACGCCGTCCAAGGAATGCCTGTTAGCTTGAAACGTCTCTTGGACCCCTGCCCGTTTGCGTAACAGATCCTCAGTTTTTATCCTGTGCTCCCTCACGCTTGTGCCAGCGGTGAAGCAATACAATACATGTTTTGCAAAACGATTATAGAATGGAGTTATGATCGTGTTGATAGTAGCTCCGCACCAACCACCACAAGGCGCTACTACTTCCATTTTAACTGAAGAAGAGGCACTGCAAGACAAATGGTGTGGCTCAGTTATCAATTGTAGAAAGAAAAACGACCAATCAATTAACACTATTAAAAATATGGAAACAACATCGAATGGAAAATAAAGGCAGGTTTACAATATAGTGCAGCATGTAGAACCAAAGGTACTCAACTTAAAATTTTCATTCCTCCATAAGTTTGATAGTGGCAATGAGAACATGGAAAGTCTTTAGCTATTTATAAATCTGGAACCTCAAACAAGAAAAATAAATAGATAACTGAAAACTGTAAAGATTAGATAGGACATGCTTATGCAGGCCAGTAGATCACAGGAAACTAGAGGTAGTGGTTGTCTGAAGCAGTGTGCTGATTTCCCTGAACTTAAGACATTAAACACCAAATGACAGAAAGCAGTAAACATGCTCTGCATCAAACAGATGTACCAAATCAAAGCATTCTTTCTGAACTTAACATCAAGGGACAAAGGCATAAAAAATGATGTCACACCGAAATCAAAATCGCCTCAAACCGCGGTCCCATGAAATCGGTTCATGCCTTAGGGGTTACTAAATCCAGTATCAAGCAAATGCAAAACAACAACATGACACTTTGCCGTGCTAAACAATAGGAAGCAGAGATGGCAAATTCTCAAAATGCAAGACACTAGAAACTACTAGCTGTTTAGGCCCCAAGCTCCGATCAAATTCATGTTGCAAGCCTATGATAGATCTCGTAGATCAACTAGCCTAGATCTTAATCGGTAGTAACCATATCTCTGTAACAAATTGTATTCATGTACTGTGAGAGGGAGGGAGAGATACCAAGACTGCTGTGATGTTTATCTTATTGCTGCGAGAAGAACGAACCCGTCGACGTTGACGTGGTGATGGCGGCGGATCGGTGAGGGAGTGGTGGCGGCGGAGCTTCCCGTCGGCACTGCACTAACCCTAATCGGTGGGTCTGGTGGGGCGAGTGGCTGCTCAGGGCAACCTCATGCCGTGTGCCACTGGCCCCCACCACTCTATATAGTGCAGGCGACAGGGGCCCACCAACCAGCGAACGGTTGGGCGCCCCCGATCAGGGCGCGGACGAGGTCAAGGGGTCGTGCCAGAGCCGTTGGGCTCTGGTGCGGTGGAGATCAATCCTAACATTCTCCCCCTTGATCTCAACTTTTCTTTTAACTTTATACTTTCACTTTATTCGTTTCATTTTGGATCAGTACATAGGGCATGTTTCATCGTCACAGCTCTATTGCCGATAGAATCAGACGAGCCACAATACACTTCTCTCGTTTTGAAACAAATTCTTTTACTTTTGGGCCTCTTATGATCCAGGATAGGTAAGACTTTCCCTTAAACCCATGCCGGCTACGTGCTCCTTGAACACGCTGGGTGGTAAGCCTTTCGTTAGCGGATCCGCAAGCATATCTTTTGTCCTTATATGCTCGAGACTTATAGTTTGATCCTGGACCTTGTGTTTCACAACATAATACTTAACCTCAATTGGTTTCGTAGCTGTACTCGACTTGTTGTTGTGAGCATAAAATACTGCGAGTTCATTGTCGCAGTACATCTTTAGTGGTTTGTCAATACAATCTACCACTTTCAAGTCGGGTATGAATTTCTTTAACCATAATGCCTGCCCCGTGGCTTCATAACATGCTATAAATTCTGCATACATCGTGGATGATGCAACTATCATCTGTTTGGAGCTTCTCCACGAAATAGCTCCCCCTGCGAGGGTGAATACATATCCAGATGTGGATTTTCTATCATATTTATCCCCCGCAAAATCTGCATCTGAATACCCTCTTATTTCTAGGGAATCAGATCTTATGTATGTTAGCATGTAACTCTTTGTGCCTTTCACATAACGCAATGCCTTCTTTACCATTTTCCAGTGTTCAAAAACCTGGATTTTCTTGATATCTACCGAGTACTCCGGTGATAAAAGATAAGTCAGGGCGAGTGCACACTTGTGCATACTGTAGGCTTCCAATAGCCGAAGCATATTGAACCGCTTTCATTTGATCGAGCTCGTATTGATTTTGGGGACTTTGATGCTTCCCAAAACTGTCGCCCTTGACTATAGGGGCAGGTGTGGCACTGCACTTATGCATATTATACTTACTTAGAATCTTTTCTAAATAAGCCTTTTGTGATAGTCCTAATACTCCATTGTTTCTATCTCGGTGAATTTCTATGCCCAAAACATATGACGCTTCACCAAGATCTTTCATATCAAAATTTGAGGACAAGAACTTCTTTGTCTCTTGCAGTAGACTAACATCACTGCTGGCAAGCAGAATATCATCCACATACAAGATTAGGAAAATATATTTTCCACTTTTAAACTTTGCATAAACGCAATTGTCCTCAATATTTTCTTTAAATCCAAATCTCTTGATTGTTTCATTAAACTTTAGATACCACTGTCTGGAGGCTTGCTTTAATCCATAAATGGATTTCTTTAGGCGGCATCCCTCCTCAATATTTTCTTTAAATCCACGTTTAGAAATGCCGTCTTTACATCCATTCGATGTAACTCTAAATCAAAATGTGCAACTAGTGCCATGATGATTCTGAAGGAATCCTTACATGAGACCGGAGAAAATGTCTCATTGTAATCTATCCCTTCTCTTTGTGTAAATCCTTTTGCCTCTAGAGGTGGCTATTGTTGCTCCCTTTCATGCTCAACAAATGGTTCATTCGGCTCCTGACGGACAGGTTCCGAATTTTCACTCATCGTTGTCATGGGTGGAGTCACAACGAGCGCTTGCACCACAATCGCAGGGATCGTCGGTACAGGTGCACATGGTAGCGCAAAAAATGGCTCCTGAGTCATCGGATTAGGTGCATGCACCCTCTTCTCCTCAAGATCAATTTTCCGAGCTACCATGCTCCCCCTCATCATTTCGTCTTCTAAGAAGACAACATGTCTCGTTTCCACAAACTTTGTGTATTTCTCTGGACAGTAGAAACGATAACCTTTTGACTTTCCAGGATAGCCAACAAAATGGCAGCTGACTGTTTTGGTATCTAACTTTGCGATATTTGGATTAAATACTTTGGCCTCAGCAGGGCTCCCCCACACTTTCAGGTGGTTTAGAGAAGGCACTCTCCCTGTCCATAGCTCATACGGCGTTTTGGGCACCGATTTGCTTGGTACTTCTGTTTAGAATGTGAATAGCGGTTTTTAACGCCCCAATCCACAATCCCAATGGTAGGGTGGAATAGCTCATCATACTTGCTCACCATATCCATAAGGGTACGGTTGCGCCTTTCGGCTACCCCATTACGCCGAGGTTCGCCCGGCATCGAGTACTGGGCGACTATTCGAGTCTCCTGTAGAAACCTTGCAAAAGGTCCAGGGACTTGGCCATATGGAGTATGTCGACCGTAGTACTCCCCTCCACGATCAGATCTGACTATCTTTATTCTTTTATCATGCTGATTTTCAACTTCAGCTTTGAATATTTTGAATTTATCCAACGCTTCTGTTCTTTCTTTTATTGGATAAATATAACCATATTGGGAGTAATCATTCGTGAATGTTATGAACAAATCATAGCCATCCACACTTTTCACAGTAAATGATCCACATATCTCGGTGTGAATTATTTCTAGTGTTGATGTGCATCGATTTGCACCCTTTTTAATTTGCTTTACAACTTTTTTTTTCTTTAATGCAATCGATGCGCTGTTATGTCTGAGAATTCTAATGGAGGAAGAATACCATTTTTAACAAGTCTTTCTATTCTCCCCCTCGAAATATGGCCTAAGCTACAATGCCATATTTCGACGATTCATCAGTTCTTTTCTTTTCTTTTGTTCTTTGTCCAACGCGAACAACATTCTTTCACTCACATTACACACAGACATCACCCACATAAGCATTATTACAACATATGGCACACTTGCCATGTCCTTTCTGTCCATGTGTACTTTTCGGTCACCGATTAGCTTCGAGCAATGGGTCGCACATATCTTTGAAGAACCAGTGAACTGGCTCTTTATTCTTTCAAGATACTCCCTTACGGAAGCACACTCTGCAATTGAGCTCACAATAGCGATCTCAATTGTATTCTTATAAATGGCACTTAGCCACTTTTTATACTGCCATGCAGCATCATCTTTCTTGTCATTTCTGACTAGATCTTTTGATCTGACCGTGCCATGGGAACCCAGTCCACCTCAGCACAAATCGACCTTCTTTTCTCCATTCAGTGTAGTTGTCACCTCTGAGGGTTGGAACATCCTTGATGCAGCTCATCAAGTAGTACCCTCCTTTAAACCACAATGAAATGAGATCATAACAACAATTGCATGCAATAATTTAACGTTGGTCAAAATTAGAACATACAACTGTTTGTGCAATTAAAACTATATCACCGTTGGGCAGAAAATAGAGATAAATGCACACCTTATTGCAACAAATCATGATCATGTCATTAATAACGTTGGTTAAAAAATAACAGAACCATAATTGTCACAATAATCACTTTAAATTTTAACTATCACTTTTGCACATATTATTGCAACAAAACATGATCATGCCATCAATAACGTTGGTCATAAAATGACATATCATAATTGTCTCAACAATCACTTTTATGCAACTTTTAAATTTTAATCATCACTTTTGCATTTTTCCAAATTGAAAATGCATCTTAACTATTTGCAGCGGAAACTTTGAAGTCAAACTTTAAACTTTAAACTTTTCAGAAGCATCTTTGTTACTTTTTAATTTCCAAAAAAACAAATATCTCGTTGGTTCAATTTGCTCAGGAAAAAACTTGACAAAAAATGCTTCTTTTACTATATGCAGCGGAAACTGTGACTTTTACTTTTCTCTACTTTTGAACTTTTCAGGGGAATATCTTTCACTTTTCAATTCCTGAACAAATATTTCGTTGGTCCTATTTGTTCAGAAAAAAATCTAGACAAAATTAGGCCTAAAACTGCCAAAAAAGCCTCTGGAAAAACTGTTACTGTGCTGGCGTGGGCCCGCGGCCCACGCGGCCCTCACGCACCGAGCGGCACGCAGCCACGCGGCGCCCACGCTGCCGAAACCGCGGCACCGACGTGGCGGCCCTGCCAACGCGGCCCGCACGCGGCCTGCTGTCGCGGCCTTTACGCGGCCCGGACGCGGCCCGAACGTGGCGGCCTGCCAAACGGCCCGCACACGGCTCGGCCACGTAGCCCACGCGGAGAGGCAGCGCGGCACGCTCCTGGCCGTCGGATCCATCCGACGGCTGGCCTTCACTTTCGGGCGGTATAAAAGTCGGGCCAACGGCCCAAAAACCCTAACCCTAGTCTTTTCCCCTTGGCCACCCTCTCTGCCCCGCGCGCCTCCTCTCTGGCGGCTGGCGACGGCGCCTTCTCGCGCTACGCCCAGCTCGCCGGCGGCGGGTGGCGGCGGCCCCCGGCTCCCTGAGCCTCTGTACACTCCGGCGGCGGCGGCGGGGCTTCTTCTCCCGCGCGCCTGCCCCGCCCCATTTACTCTGCCGGTGACACCGGCGGCAGCCCGTGCGCGTGGTCCGGCGGCTCGCCGTCACGGCGTGTCCGCCCCTTCTGTCTCTTTCGCTCGCCCTCCGGCGGCGGAGGAACCTAGCCCGCGAGGCCACCGGATCCTCCCTACCACCGAGATCCCGACGGCCCCGGACCGAGACGAGCGACGGCGCCCCACGGTCCTTTTGCCGGTGCGTGCGTTCACCCGAGGGTGGGCGCATCGCCGTCAAGATGACCGAGAGGGGTCCCCTTTCTTTGCGGCGCCACGAGCTCAACCGGCGGCAGGCCGAGCGGCTCGGTGGCGGCGCGGTTTGCTTTGCCGGCGTGCGCGAGCAGCCGGTGATCGTTGGCGGTGGCGGCACGGTGGCCCCACTTCCCCTGTTTTCTTGCCGGCGAGCCCAAGGCCCCGGCCGATAGGAATCTTTCTTTTCCCTTTACGAACTAGGGTTTCGAGGATTGATCTAGGGTTTCCACTTTGCTGTTTCGATTTCTTTTCTACCGAAAAACAATCTAGGACTAGATGCTCTGATACCAATGATATATCTCGTAGATCAACTAGCCTAGATCTTAATCGGTAGTAACCATATCTCTGTAACAAATTGTATTCATGTACTGTGAGAGGGAGGGAGAGATACCAAGACTGCTGTGATGTTTATCTTATTGCTGCGAGAAGAACGAACCCGTCGACGTTGACGTGGTGATGGCGGCGGATCGGTGAGGGAGTGGTGGCGGCGGAGCTTCCCGTCGGCATCGCACTAACCCTAATCGGTGGGTGCGGTGGGGCGAGTGGCTGCTCAGGGCAACCTCATGCCGTGTGCCACTGGCCCCCACCACTCTATATAGTGCAGGCGACAGGGGCCCACCAACCAGCGAACGGTTGGGCGCCCCCGATCAGGGCGCGGACGAGATCAAGGGGTCGTGCCAGAGCCGTTGGGCTCTGGTGCAGTGGAGATCAATCCTAACAGCCTATACAGCAGCCTACAGTACATCTCTAAGGATATGACCCGACAAAAAAGGGCTGCATATGAGACTAGCACTATGCATTCAGTGAGAAACAAAATGGTGTCTTTGTATGAGTTCTACCAAGTTCAACTTGATAAGGGCACATCCTGCACCATATCTACAAGGTCGGTATGCCTCAGCCCCCATCACGTAGCAGCAGCACAGTAACATGAGCAAGAGTAGCAACGTATGGAAGGAACAGCATAACAAAATGCAAATCTGGTACCACAGACCTAACAAGAAGAAAGGAAATCAGAACTGTTAACAGAAGCTTACATAATCTGCCCCGATTCAGGCTGGTAGGTGTCGCTGGGCAAATCAGTCAAACAGAGGCAATCTGCCACTAGGCGCAAGAATACTCCAGGCAGGCGACGCGGAGAAGGTCTACCAGCGGTGGTTCTCTGCCGAGAAGGGTGAGAAAAAAAAGCTGCTGAACGCCCCGCAGTATTGACTACCTGTTCGCCACCGCCAGCGCCGGGCCAATCGCCGGTATGCTATTCATATCGATGGAGAGGGCGGCCTTCCGCAGCTATTGGTTGTTTTGGCTGCGACCTCCCCAAAGGGCGGCACAGTGCGGCCGGGTAAGGTACAAGGCTGGCGGACGGTGGCGGGACTAAGAAATCCTATGCCGGGGAGGAGAGGAGAGGGACGATGTGCGGAGGGATTCACCGGAGAGAGAGGTGCAAATGGCGTCAGACTGTCAGAGAGGAAGATAATATGATCATATCAAATTGTCCCAACTGCTGAAAAGAATGATCCAACATAATTTTTTTTTTGATAATGTCAAACATAATAATTGGTATTATTATAACTAGCGGTCCATGTCTCCCATGTGAAATCATTAACCCTGTTAGATGGAAACGTATGCTCTCCGTAGACTAACAGTTGGGAATGATTAGTTCCATGACGCTAGTTGCTGATTTGGTAGCTTAAGCGTATTCGTCCCTCATCTATAATTGATGCTAGTATATCAAACTATTACCTACCAATCAGTATTGTGCATTGGTGACAGCATGTGACAGTGACGGGCAAGAAAAATATTGCCTGCTACATTGCCGGCTGATCCACATGGTAAGCTGAGTCGTATTTCTGCCATTCAACCGCCAGATGCTCTAATATCCAGCAAGTAATTTACGGGTGTGAAAAGCTACCAATAATCTAAAATGTGTAATAAGATTGAGGAAATTCATTTGCTTTAATTTGAAGCTGGTGCTCGTTTGGCGCCATGTCTGTCCCCCTCAGGTGATGAAGGCCAATGTTCCAAACATCCACCTCGCACTATATAGCACGAGTTCCTTGGCAATATATCTACTATCATAAAACACTCACCAGTTTTCTAGAAACAAGACATCGGCATATGCCCTGCTAAAAAAAAGGTGCATCTGAGACTAGCACTATGCATTCAGTGAGAAACAACGTCCAAAGGGCAAGGTTACAGATGACGCTGTGACTCCTGCCAAACCACCACCAAGCAGATTCACAACACCAGCATAATTTGGGTCGTCTAGGCCAGGCACCATTCTGAGGAACCAGTGGCAGACCCAGGAATTCAAGGCCGGGGCGAACATGTTAGGAGAATTATTTTAGCAGAAATGTGTATATACAACAAATGAAAGATCGGCAAAAGAAAGCTTTCAATAGGGATAAGATAAAACTACTGACTGCGTGAAAAAAAATTACTTAGAAACTACTTCAAGTAGTCCTGCTGATAGAACACTCGTTGGCTTTCACCATATGACCCCAAAACTCCAAGCAACGGCTAATTAAATATCCTGCAATATTAAATTTGATAGAAATATTGAGTGATCTACTTATTCTTGGTATTGTACAGAAAAAACATGGCACACACAATCGGAAAAAGGGAAAAATTATCTGCAGCTACAGCAACCTCCTCCTCCTCTTCTAGTTCTCGTGCAATCCAATCGGCTTCCTCGTCGTAGACCATCGGCGACGGCAACCAGATCAAGAGCCTTGGAGCTCAGCCGCGCGGCTATTCGAGGCCTCGTGGTGGCCGGCAGCATTGCAGGTCGGCCGTCAATGGAGAGATGCGCGCTAGGGATAAGAAGTTTGGAACAAACGCATAGGAAGTTTGAAACACTGGAGCCAGGAGCCAGCCGATGTGAAGAACTGCAATAACATTTAAAACCATCACTACAACAATATTCAAAGGCAGAAAGTCACAACCGATCTTACATGTTAACATACTGAGACTTAGCGCTGACTTTTTTGTATCGCTCATATGAGTAGATCGCCGTACAATTGTCACTAGGTTGCCTCTCCAAAATGCCCCGAAGCCTTCTTCTCGAACAATCCGTGAAGCCTAGTGCCAAATACTACACTTCTTTAGAGCTGCATCATCTGAATGCATACCTGGCACCTGTCAGATCAGTATGTCACAGGCTTGTATAACAGATTTTATCCTCAATATGTACGATGGTTGACAGAAATTTAACACTGTCTGGTTTATTCAAAAACATTTTGACGCAATTGTGATTTCATAACTACGAACAAGGTTTAGCTTCGGATGGTCAAACTATAACCAGAGAAACTCAATGAAGGGAGTATAGGAGACCAGATGTGCAGAGTATTCTAAATGAACAAACAATGATAATTCGTTATTGTCAACCAGGGGCACACAGTTCCAGACAACCAGTTAAAGTGAGGCACGATTTTATACATCCATACAGAACTAAGTTGGTACAAAATCAATAAGTAGAACAGAACTATGAATCTATTATGGTATTTTCAAGAGCCTCCATGTCGAAGAGTAAAGAAGAACACCGAGCATGCCAGATACCCCATGAGAAAAGAAATTCTCCGTTCATCCTCACACAACTACATTAGTTGCTACACTCCCAAGGTTTAACCCATGCTTTTTTCAGTTCCCAGTTCCTTATGATATAACAGGGCAGATAGAATCCCACATTTAACAGGGGATGTTTCCTATCTGGTGAAATCTATCTTCTAAGCATCAATGAAATTATCAAAGAATCACGCATAATTCAACAAGTACATCTCGTACATCTTAATTAGTCGTCTATGGTACATCTCGTATCAAGAAGGACAGGTTGTTCTTATACACGTGACTAGATCACAGGAAACTAGAGATAGTGGTTGTCTGAAGCAGTGTGCTAATTTCTCTGAAGTTAAGACAGTAAACACCAACTGACAGAAAGCAGTGAACATGCTCTGCATCAACTGGAAGCAGAGATGGCAAATTCTCCGATTTAATTCTCAAAAGGCAAGACACCAGAAACTACTAGCTGTTTAGGCTCCAAACTCCGACTAAATTCATGTTGCCTACAGTATATCTCTAAGGCTTTAAGCAGACGTGCAATCAGAATCCAAACAGCATGAGTTCCTCGGCAATCAATCAATCTATCATAAGACACTCACAAGTTTTCTAGAAATAAGACATCAGCATATGCCCTGCCAAAGAAAGGGCTGCATCCGAGAGTAGTACTATGCATTCAATGAGAAAAAATGGTGTATTTGCATGAGTTCTACCAAATATGAGGACCGTAGCTAAACCACGCGAAATATTGCGCCCACATGATTCGAACTCTGGCCAGCCAAGAGACGCCACTGCGAGCCACTGAGCTACTAGCTCATCCACAAGACTAGCAATCCATGGAAGGAACAGCATAACAAAATGCAAATCTGGTATCACAGACCTAGCAAGAAGAAGGAAATCACAACTGTTAACAACAGAAGCTTACATAATCTGCTCCAATTCAGGCTGGTAGGTGTCGCTTTGGAAATCGATCAAACAGAGGCAAGCTGCCGCTGGGCGCAAGAATCCTCCAGGCCGGCTGCGCGGAGAACGTCTCCTGGCGGTGTTTCTCTGCCGAGAAGGGCGAGAAGCTGCTGAAGGCCCCGCAGTGCTACCACCACCTGTCCGCCACCGCCGGCGCCAGGCCAATCGCCGGTGTGCTAGTCAGATTGATGGAGAGGGCAGCCTTCCGCAGCTTAGCTGCGGCAGCTAGCCAGCTACTGGTCGTTTTGGCCCTGACCTCCCCGAAGGGCGGCACGGTGGCGGCGAGCCGGCGACTAAGAAATCCTATGACGGGGAGGAGAGGAGAGAGACAATATGCGGAGGGATTCACCGGAGAGAAGTGCACATCGTCACAGAGCAAGATAATAGTATGGTCATATCGAGTTGTCCTAACTGCTGAAAAGGATGATCAAACATATACTCCTACAATAATTGTCCTAACTCCTACGTCGTATCTGAAATAATTAACCCTGTTAGATGGAAACGTATGGTTTATTAGACTAGCAGGTTGGGAAGGATTAGTTTCATGACGCTAGTTGCTGATTAGTATACTTCTGAATCTGGTAGGTTAAGCGTCTTCGTCCCTCATCTGTAATTGATGCTAGTACTATATCAAACTATTACCTACCAATCAGTATTGTACATCGGTGGACAGCATGTGACAGAGACGGGTAAGAAAACTATTACCTGCCATTGTTGACTCCACATGCATTGCCAGTCAATCTTCAAGTGGTTACTGGTAAGTGGTAATACTAAAAAAGTGCTCAGAAGACGTTTAACTTAGGGACAAGAGGGGCCCAAGATAGCCAGATTCCACGAAAATTTCTCTGAAACGGTGGCTCGGCTCATCCAGCAAAATCTTACGGATAAGCCCAACCACTTCTGAGTCCTGCGCTAGCCTCACCCGCAAAAGATATTTCGCCAGATTTCAACTGATGCCCTAACGTCCAGCAAATAATTTACAGGATGTGAAAAGCTACCAATAATCTAAAATGTATAATAGAATTGAGGAAATTTATTCTTTTTGAAATGAGAGCATGGCCTCAGCCTCTTAAGTATTTAAAGCTTTTATTTATTGCATAGTACCAGGTCTTAAGTATTTATTGCATAGTACCAGGTCTTAAGTATTTAAAGCTTACAATTATGGATCAGCTAATGTTGAGACGTGAATTAACGAAAAATGAAAAGCAACATGAAGCTATCCATTTTCAATTCTAGTATGACAACTATCCAGTAACCTGGAAAAAGAAGACCTATGCAAACATCAACAATCAGCTGCATCTAGTAGCCATAGCTTCCCGCTGATGCTCCAGGAATGAGAAAGCCCAGAGATGTATCACTGCACAACTCGATGAATAACCTGCAAAAAATTAGTTCCCTTCTGTTTATTAAAATCAATATCATTTATGCATGTTCATATGGACAAACAAATAGCCGAAACGCCAATACATACACGAGTTTTGTCCTTTTTTTTCTACCCCATTTAACCAATTACCAAACATATTAATTCATTCACTTTAATTTGAAGCTGGGACTCATTTGGCCCATGTGGTCCCCCTCAGACGATGACAAGGCCAATGTTCCAAACATCCATGACACATCAGGCTTCTAAAAATTTGCTACTACTAACTACCCTCACACTACACAGCACGATTTCCTCGGCAAGCTATTGGTGCTATCATAAAACACTCGCCAGTTTTTTAGAAATAAGACATCAGCATATGCGCAGCAAAAAAAAAGGGGTTGCATCTGAGAAAAGCACTATGCATTCAGTGAGAAACAGCGTCCAAAGGGTAAATTACACATGCCGCTGTGACTCCTGCCAAACCACCACCAAGCAGATTCAAAACACCAGCATAATTTGGGTCGTCTAGGCCAGGCACCATTCTGAGGAACTGCAATGACATTTAAAACCATCACTACAACAATATCCAAAGCCAGAAAGTCACAACCGATCTCATATGTTAACATACTGAGACTTAGCACTGACCTTTTTGTATCGCTCATATGAGTAGAAGCTCATGGCAGAATAAGGTAACCGATGTACCACTGTCACTAGGTTAGACTTTCCAAAATGCCCCGAAGCCTTCTTCTGGAGCTATCCATGAAGCCTAGTGCCAAATACTACACTTTTTTAGAGCTGCATCATCTGAATGCATACCTGCCACCTGTTGGATCAGTATGTCACAAGCTTGTATAACAGATTTTATTCTCAATATGTATGATGGTTGACACAAATTTAAAACTGTCTGGTTTATTCAAAAACATTTTGATGCAACTGTGATTTCATAACTACGAAAAAGGTTTAGCTTCGGATGGTCAAACTACAACCTGAGAAACTCAATGAAGGGAGTAACTGGAGACTAGATGTGCAGAGTATTCTAAATGAACAAACAATGATAATTCGTTATTGTCAACCAGGGGCACACAGTTCCAGACAACCAGTTAAAGTGAGGCACGATTTTATACATCCATACAGAACTAAGTTGGTACAAAATCAATAAGTAGAATAGAACTATGAATCTATTATGGTATTTTCAAGAGCCTCCATGTTGAAGAGTAAAGAAGAACACCGAGCATGCCAGATACCCCATGAGAAAAGAAATTCTCCGTTCATCCTCACACAACTACATTAGTTGCTACACTCCCAAGGTTTAACCCATGCTTTTTTCAGTTCCCAGTTCCTTATGATATAACAGGGCAGATAGAATCCCACATTTAACGGGGGATGTTTCCTCTCTGGTGAAATCTATCTTCTAAGCACCAATGAAATTATCAAAGAATCACGCATAATTCAACAAATACATCTCGTACATCTTAATTAGTCGTCTATGGTACTCGTTCACTATGTGGGTTATCTGACACAAATTTAACACTGTTAGGTTTGCTCGCATTTAAAAGCAACTTCATGCGATTGTGCAATTAGGGATAGTGTATTGCACAGGAAATTTACAGCCAAGGTTTAACTTCAGATGGTCAAACTACACGCCGTAAAACTACACTATAAGGGAGTAACTAGGGACCAGATGTGTAGAGTATCAGGAAAGATTAACAACAGTTTTAGTTCCTTCTTACCAACCAGGGACCGATAGCTTTGGACACCCAGTTGAGTAAAGGAAAGTAAGTATACATACACCGTACAGAACGAACTAAGTTGTGTATACATAAGAATCTATATAACGTTATTATGAGCATCCAGTTCTCTTGAAGAGCCTTCATGTTGAAGGCTGAAGAAGCAGATTCTTCCTCCATGCTCACATAGCTACATTAACTGGGACACCCCAAGGTTTATCCCATGCTTCTCCAGCTCCAAATAAATAGGGGACAAAATCTTCAAACATTAGATTTAATTTAACAGGGGATTCCATTCTTTCAGGGTCAAAATCCTCTCCTAAGCGCCGACCAAAGCGTCACAGAATCGAGTGAATTCCAGCAAATAGGGGACAGATTTCGCAACTAGTCCACGCTAGTGCTCTAAAAATCTGACTCGGACTACAAATTCGCAATCCCCTGAGCTCCCCAGTCCGTACATACGAGAGCGCGGGAGGACGGAAGGGGCGCGGTGCAGGTCTTGCTGACGACGCCCGCGAGCCCGCCCGCGGCCAGGTGCGCCGCCGTGCCGATGTGGCGCTGCTGCTGCTCCGGGCGGCGCGCCGCCGCCACGGTGGCCCGTCCGCCGTCGACGACCACGCCGCCCACCCGCGCCTCCGTCTGCATCGGCAGGATAGGGTATTGCGGCGGCTAGGGTTGGGTCGCGGTGTGGTCGGAGTTGGAAGCGGCGACGGGCGGGGGGCGCGTGGTCTGCTCCGCCTCCGCACGTTTATATTTTTTTATCTTATTTTACTCTTGATGATGATGATTTTTCTTGTGGAATTTTACTGCGGTAAATAAGTTAATTTGTACTCCGCCTCCGCATGTCAGGAAATCAATGCGCTATGGGCAACTTTAGGTTACGACAGCAGTTCAAGAAAATGCACACATACTGTCCATCCCTTGTACTCCCTCCGTCCCGATTTAATTAACTCGGCGGTAATTTTACGCAAAACCCCCTATCATTTTTTAACTGCTACCCGCCTGTCCCCGCCGCTTGACCCGAGTCACAACCACGTGCCCGCGTCCAGTCCACGCACACAGCGGTCGTAACCCGTCCCCATCCACTCCTCGCGTGGCGACCTCGTCCCCGTCGCCGGCGTCCCCTTCTTCTCTCTCCTCTCGACGCCACCTTCTACCCACGCGTCTCCACCGATCCCCACTTCCTTCTCCTCCTCCCCACCCATCTCCAGGCACATCTCAATCTCCATGCCCCGGTTGACCGAGGAGCGAGGCGGTAGGCGGAGCGCTGGATCGAGCCGCGATCCGGATGGAGCTGGCAATCTCCATGCCCCGGTTGACCAGGAGCAGAGGCGGTAGGCAGAGGCGATCTGGATCCGGCGCGCGCCTCAGCCAGGCGAGCAGCTGGCGATCTGGATCGAGCTGGCGATCTAGACGGAGAATGGATCGTGGACTGAGCGATCAGATCTGGGAAATATGTAGGACTGGATTGTAAAATTACAATTGTGAAACGTCTTCCTCCCCCAAGTTAATTAAATCGGGACGGAGGGAGTATTACAGTACTATTACAATATTGCTTGTTCAGAAAAAAAAAGTACGATTACAATATTGTACACAGATGCATCTCGCTAGGATGCACTTAACATGCATGATAACACTCCCAGACGAGATGCCCAGCAAGTCTGATTATCAGGTTTCATACAACTGAAAGCACATCACGTCTCTGGCAACACTTCGGTCCAGCTCACAACATAGGACCTGACGGAACTGAACCTCAAATAGAGGGAAAGAAAAATGCGGTGCGAAGACACAGCACACCTCTCGAGCCGAAAGAAGCTTTATAAACATGCACGCTGTATAAACATGCCTGATAACACTCCCAGACGAGATGATGATACCTTTGCCTATCCTTGTTTGAGCCCAGAGAGAAACATGGAATCGAATGGACAGATTTTGCTCATGTTATTTAACATATTAATATTGAAGCTTGGGCTTAAGGAAAGATCTGACACCTTTTTCCAATTCCAATCGCCTCCAGGATTTAGAACCCATATGTAGAACCTTCAGACTTAGTGGCAACCTGTCCATGTTAAAAGGAAGCTTCTTCAGCTTCGGACAATCTCCAATCTGCAGCACCTCTAGGGATGGGAATGTCACACCGGGATCTGCAATAGTGACCAGCGATCTGCAGTCCCAAATACCAAGGGTCTTGAGGCAAGGAAATGTCTGGGAACTCTCTTGTCCGTTGTCAACATGATACCTTGTAAAAGCCTTCCGCATGCTAGGATTGTCCGATACATCGAGTTTTTCAAGGCAAGGCAGATACATCGCCCAAGACAGGTGCTCTAGCTGCTTGCAGGCTATCACGCTCAAACAAGTGAGACTTGGAAATACAGATTTTGGAGATGTTCCCATCCATCTTACTGTTGTCAATGCTGGAAAAATACGGATGGTCAGTTTATTAAGAACACCAAAACTGCAGGGTTGTTGTTCAAGCCTCTGTATTAATGTTATATCTACATCTCTGTCGCCTGCAATATCCATTTCACACAAGGTCGTTTGTGCGAAGTCCAATGATAAAATATCATAGAGATGGAATTCCTTTATTTCACGAGATATATCCAAACTTAAAGACCGAATGGGTAGGTCAGCCGCATCATGAAGTGATGTCCATGAATCCAGAAGTCTTACTGATGTAACAACAACTTTCAAGTGATTCAGTGTGCCCAACTCTCTAAATACATCAGATCTGGTAGAATCAGACACCCGCATAAGATCCACGTGTATTATTTCCAATGCTACAAGTCTAGATATGACCTCATTTGGTATTTTTTCTATTTTGCTGCCCTCCAGGTACAGGAACTTGAGCTTAATGAGGTTTCCAAAGCTGCGAGGCACTTCCTTTATCCCTTCATTAAGTGACAAATCGAGATGTCTCAGTTCTGCCAGATGACATAAGCTTTCAGGTATCCCTTTGAGTTTAGTATAGCTCAAGTTCAGATATGTCAGTTTAGCAGAATTCACAAGTACTCGATCTATTATTGTTTCATCCAACATATTGTTTTTAAGGCATAACACCCTCAGTTTCAGCGGATCACCAATAGAAGGAAGTTTCTTCATCCTGCTGAACATTAATGAGATGCATTCTGCACTGCTCCAAGGGATGCTAAAATTTTCATCTGGCCCAACTCCTGCACGGACAAACCAGTTGTCATTGTTCTCACCGCAGCCACAAGAGATCCATAAAGACATATCACGAATCACATCATGAAGTTTGACACAATCATTCGATTCTCCACAACCCTCTAACAAACATGCACCTATAAGGTCGCCCATCACACTATAAGCTTTTGTGTAGGGATTTTGTATGTCCCCCACATCCACCAGACCTAAGCCAATCCAGCATTGAGCAAGCTTTTCCCTGCGAATCTCATGATCCTCTGGCCACAGTGCACAAGTCAAGAAACATTTCTTCAGCCTCTCGCTTTTCAAGTTATCATAGCTAAACATGATCTTTCTGAAAACTTCTTCCTCCATTTTCAGTGGGTCTTCATTTGTGTCAATGCAGCATGACTTTTTCATATGTTGGATGGCAGAATCCCATTGATCCGGACGAAATTTCCCATACATTGCCCTTCCCACAGTTACCAAAGCTAAAGGCAAGCCCTTCATTTCAGTCACAAGTATTCTTGCACGATCCTCAATACCAGGAGAAAAAAGAGTTTGGTCGCCAACCTTCACTCTAAATAGCTCCCATGCCTCAGTCTCCTGCAGATATGGAACTTGAATCTGTTTTCTGACCTCCATCCCACCACAAACGGATGTAAATCTTGTTGTGAGCACAACTTTTCTCTTTAGTTTGCTCAAAGGTTCAATTCCAAGGGGAAGTGGTAAGCCAACTGCTTCAAGATCAATTCTTTCCCAAAGGTCATCCAACAGTAACAGAAAGCTTTTATTCTCCAGGAAGTCATGGATTATACCACTTTGGTTTCCCACATTACCATCACCTTTCAGTTTCAGCTCATCCAAAATTTGAGTTTGGACCTTCGACACTGAACACTGGCTGGAGGCTGTCACCCATATAACCGTCATCCTTCCTCTGAAAAAGCCTTGGATTTTTTTCAGAAGATGTGTTTTTCCCACTCCACCCGGACCCCATATTCCAATTATCCCCAAGGTGGGATCATCCTCAATGAGACGGAGAGTGTCTTCTATCTTCAAGGCATAAAAAACAGACATAAGTTAGTACCAAAAAATGGATTTATGATCAGGTATAGATTCCTAGAAAATTTGTGTTTTTACACAAATCAACACTTACCGAACGTGACCTCGAAAATTTACTTGCTGCATCATATATAGCAACTTTCCAGGAACTTGCATCCGTTGTTCCACGCATTGACTTCCCATAACGTACCAGTTCCGATGGCAGACCATTTATTGCCCGTACCAGATTAGTAGCATGTGGCCCGATGTTGGGATCAGAATAAAGATCGCCTTGGTAATTTATTGACTGTCTAAATAGCTCGCGTGCTTCCTCCTCTTGCAAAATAGGCAGTTCAATATCTTTGTTCACACCCATTAGATTACCAACGAATCTGTATCCTGATAGTGACATGATTACCACTTTCCTCTTCTTCTCTCCCACAAATCCAAGAGGATATGGAATGCCAACCGCTCGAAGGTCCAGATTCTGACGGAGGTCATCCACAATCAGCAGGAAATTTTTGTTCTCGAGCTGTCCACATATCCTAGTGGCTCGAGTTGCCTCATTACCATCCTGCTTGATACCGAGCCTGCTTATGATTTCAGATTGAATATTTTTTACCGAGCAATCGTTGAGGCTTGGAACAAAGATAACAAAATCAAAGAGACTTTTTTCAAGAAATGAATTGTTGATCTTCTTGAGGAGATTTGTGTTATCATCTTTGTCTGGACCCCACATTCCAACTATCCGCTCATTGGGATCATTGCTCTTAATGAACCGGAGAGCATCCTCGAGAATAACCTCTCTGCTTCGCGGCATAGGAGCAGGATCTACGAGCATACTCTCGACCGGACGTGGATCTGGCGCACGTGTGATATTATTATCACCTGGTGCATTACTCGTGATTGATTTTACATGTTTCTGCTGCTCATCCGCTCGCTTACTGATCTTGTAGTTTTCCAAGAAATTTGGGTAGCAGCACCCGCATAATCGGTACCTCTGTTCGTAAAGCAGGTGGTTTGCCTCTTCTTCAGATATAGCACTATTTGCCGATTCCAGCCATAATCTTGCCTGGTCTGTTGGAACGGCTTCCAACGTATGCTGGTCATCTCGAATCTTCTGTTGGACGCCTGCCTGTTTGAGTTTCAGAGCCTCAGTTTCTATCCTGTGGTCCCTCACGTTTGAGCCAGCCGTGAAGCAATACAATGCATGCTTTGCAAAACGATTGTAGAATGGACTTATGATCGTGTTGATAGTAGATCCGCACCAATCACCAAAAGGAGCGACCGCTTGCATTTTAACTTAAGAAGATGCACTGCAAGGCAAATAGTGTGGCTCAGTTGTGGACGGTTATATAAGCACTATCAAAAATATGGAAACAACATCGAATGGAAAATAAAGGTAGGTATACAATATAGTCAAGTTAACTTTTTTACTTCCTCCATAAGTTTGATAGTGGCAATGAGAAGATGAAAAGTCTTCAGCTATTTATAAAGCTGGAACCTATAAATACGAGAAATAAATACAGAACTGAAAACTGTGAAAAAAAAAGAAAGATAGACTGTGCTTATGCACGCCATTAGATCACAGGGAATTAGTAGTGGATGTCTGAAGCAGTGTGCTGATTTCTCTGAGTTTAAGACAGTAAGCACCAACTGACGGAAAGCAGCAAACATGGTCTGCATCAACCAGATGTACCAAATCAAAGCCTCTTTCTAAATTACCTGTCGAGAAGGGCGAGAAGCTGATGAAGGCACCGCCACCGCCGGCGCCAGGCCTATCGCCGATATGCCGAGGAATTCACTGACGAGACGCGAGGGGAGCTAGGCTGTGCGAGTGGTTTTTCTCTTTCTCTTTGGACGACACGCGAATGATAGACGAACGAACGGGAATGGGGATACAACGGAATTAAGTGCCAGCTCGTGCCAGCTGTGTCCTCTAGTTGGAAGGTGCTATACACCGTCTTTAGCGGTGATCGGTACCGGGTACCCGCCCATAACTGTTTGGTCGTGTGCATGTCCCATTCTTGTCTGCGTCGCGTATAGTACAATTTTTTTTACACTAAAGTACAGTTGGAACAAAAGGTCATTATGAAAAATAAAAATAGAAAAGTAATGTCAAAATTAATCAACTATTTTTTACGAGTGGGTGATTGTGACACTACAAATAAATATCTTTTAAAACCCAACTATCTTTTTCAACAATTTTGTGAATCCCGAGAAAATATTGTTTTCGACAGGTGAAACCCCTTGTGAGTATTTTTTAAAACCCAATGTTGGTGAACGTAATCTACGATTTTTGAAATTATGATTTTAGTTAATTGTTCAATGAATTTGCTAGCCCATTGGACGTACGAACAACACCGACACGTGGGTCCCAGCGTTAGGCCCACACTTTTGTTTGGAGAGCAAACATGCATGGCATATTGGCATACAGTTGATGGTCGCACCGGATCACGCGAAGGTACATACCGGCAGCGCGAGAAACAAAACTAGTACTCCCTCTGATTTATATTACTCGATACTAATATAGATGTATTTAGACATATTTAGTTGTAGATATATTTATTTTAGTGACAAGTTATATAGATCGAAGAGAGTAAAAAAAAAAACCCACCGTTAACAACCCAAAAAGAGCAACGTGGAAAAGAAGTCCTTGAAAGTTGGCTTGATATCAAGCCAGTGACGAGGAAAAGCTCCGCTGAAGTGAAGAAGCATCCTCCCAAGTACGGTTTCCAGTTCTACTGCAGATGCTGCTCCTGGATTTGGAGTGCCAAAGTGACGAGGTACATGTCAATACAACGTTTCAAATGGAGAACGTTATATAGTTGAATGATAAGACATGCTAGAGTATCTCCACCGGTAGTCTCCAAATAGGCACCGGCAGGGGTGCTGACACCTCTGTTTGGGGGGCGCCGGCACAACATCCTCCATTTGGGGGAGCTGCTCCCACACCAGCGTCCCCAAACAGGCGGCCCCCGATATATTTAGAAAATCAAATTCAAATATTGAAAACGATATTCATACGAAGTTCGAACGAAATTTATACAAATTTAACATGAATTCAAACTTTAAAACTAAAAAAAAATCTAGCGGCGCGGGGAGTCGAAGTCGCTGAAGTCCAGTTCGTCGCCGCTGGACGACCCGAAGGACCAGCTATCGGCGTCGTCGCCCTCCTCCTCGTCGGCCTCCTCCTCCTTTGGCGCCGACAGCTCCGATGGTCCGGCGAGGTCGACGTAATTGGCGCCGTGGTCCCTAGCGGAGCACACCGCCGCCTGCCGCGGGTCGATCACAATGTGACGCTAGTCCTCGTCGACGGAGGGGCCGATGATGAAGCTCTGGGCGGGGAACTCCTCCTCGTCGCCGTCGCCACGGAGGGCCACCTACGCATCGGCCTCCTTCTCCCACCATTTCTTGTTCGCCGGCGGAAGTGGTGGCGAGGCGTCCTCCTCCTTTACGCGGGAGCGGTGGCCCGACCCCGTCGTCCGACGAGCCGGAGCAGAGGAGGCACGCCTGGCGTCGTCGCGGATGACGACGCCGTCGGAAGGAGGTGCGGGCGTGGCCGAGCGCGTGCGCCCGACGGCGGACGATCCCATGCGTGAGGTTCCGGACGTTGCGGTCTGTGTCGGTGCCCCCTGCTCCGTAGGCGTCGGCGCCATGGACGCCACCTGCGGGAAGTGGACCGGCTCCCGTTGCCCGCGGACGCGTGGACGGTAGGCGTACTCGCGAAGCGTGCGGTCGACGTCGCGCCCATACCACCAGGCACGGCGGCCGGCGTTGTTGAAGCGGCCGCCGGAGGGATTGTCCATCCGCGCGACCTCTTCGGCGCTCATGGCCGAAGCGCTCTTCCCAGTACGGGCTGTCGACGGCGTTCTCCGGGAGCCTCCTCTGCTCCGGCGTCATCGAGGCCCGCCGTTCCTTGGCGAGGGCCCGCACCTGTGGTCCTCGCGGCGGCAGCGACGGCATGGCGAAGCCGCCGTTGGAGACGTGCCAGCCGTGCGGCAACTTGAACTCCACTGGCACGGGGATCTAGTGCCAGTACAACACGTCGGCCTCGTCGAACGACATCTGCGTCGAGCATTGCATGCCGTCGCCGCCGCTGCCGCCGACCGCGTCGTTGTGCGCCATCGCGTTTGCGTGCGTGCGGGGTGGGCGGTGGTTCTGGCGGAGGTTGAGGACGGCGACGGCTAGGGATGGACGGTGGGGAAAAGAGAGGAGTGCGCGCCGGTGTGGTTTTAAGGAAGGCGGCGGACGCGCATTGAAGGTGTGTGGGTAAGATAGGTGGACGCCGCGTAGATAGTTGCCGCCCTCGCCATTTTGGTTTCCGTGCGGGAGACCATTAACGCCGATGACCAACCTCCCCGCGTCGTTTCCGATGCGAACCGCCACGTCCCCTCGTTGACAAGGCGCCCCCACCCGCGAAAACCGTCGTTCCGCGAGGCGCCGGCGCGCCTGATTCGCGCCCTTGGCAAAGGGGCCGGCACGGGGTTGCCGACGATTCTATTGGGCTCCAAAATTGGCCGGCGCCGTTTGGGATGCGCCGGTGCGAGACCATTTTCGCCCCCAGCCTCCAAATTGATATTGGGGCCGCTATCGGGGCGCTAGTGAAGATGCTCTTAGTACAGTACAAGCTAGTACTCGGCCAGGGAAGTCAATTGGACAGCTGTGTTGGTATAGACGCACTGATTTGGACGTTCTATCTGCCCGTCCACTTGGCCCGCAGTGCTGGTAATAGTATAGCATGTGGGAAGCACATCGCCAGTGTTTCACCCTCATGCACATGGCACTCGGTGGTAGTTGCATCTCGCATGCTAGCCACCCGCCCCATTTGTCAGCTATTTATGTTGAAGAAGACGTCGTAGAACTGTAGTAGTGCAAGGTGGTGGTGACAGTGCTCCGTTGGTAGGTACGTCGATCGCCTCTAAAGCTAATACCTTTGGTCGCCTGGATCGCTAATAACTCTCGAGTCAGGCCCACGGCCCAAAACCGTAACCACACGGACAGGCAAAGTCTGTAAAACCGGCCCAGTCACGTACGTCCCGACTCACACATGAATAGGCAAGAAATCTGATCCAGACCTGACAAGAACATTGCTAGAACTTCGGTAAAAGAAGTGGATCGACCTGGATTCTGACGGTGTGCTCCCACATGGTAATCTCACACATACACGCTGATTTATACGGAGTAGTCAAGAGATGATATGTGAATATAGCAACCTGAAAGATAAGGATGAGAAAATACTTTGGCAGGAGGGATATTGTTACTTCGATTTCACTGTATAAGGTGCAAGTTTCAGAAAATATGATTCGTTCAAGAAAATACTTTAGCGGAAGGGATATTGTTACTTTGGCTTGTGATTCGTTCATTTCCTCCGCTTCAATATTTGGCATTGATTTTTATGGTTTGCCTCCTGTTGAGGTCTCGCAAAAGCCCATCAGGAAATTTATTGCTTATTTTTATGTGTGTGCATCTTGGAGGCAGACATAACTCAGCTTAGCTGATCAGTTAACTATTTTTTGGTGCTAGCCATACAAAAAAAATCCATTACAGAGGATTTTTTTATTCCGTCTAGACCTTAGGTGGAGGGTTCTCACTGAACTAATATACATGCCCTTATATGCACACCATGAATAAATCTCTACAAAAAAAGGACAAAGAAGGTTACATAGAGCAGAAAAGCAGTATCATATGCAACTTTAAAAGAAGAAGGTGCCGGTGAACTTTTAAATAATGGCTCCATTATTATTTGTTTGTCATCTCATTACACTTGATAGAAAAATATCATCTATTGGCAGGCATGTTTTATTGAGCATGTGCACTTGTAATAAATTGTGTCATATTTTCAAAAAGTAATACTACTATGTTAAATTAGTTCATAGTATTACAAATGTAGTTCCGTAGCAAAGCACGGGCAATTGTGCTAGTTACTCCTAGAAATCATGGGCTACTGAGCCAACCAATGGGTTCTGAAGGGGGGATTTCATCTCAGTTCGTCCATTGGCTGGTCGTGCGACAGTAAGAGCGCTACCCCACTTTTCACTCGAAGTGTTGGATCTGTAAAAACTTTCCTCAATTGTTCATCTTCCGAAAGAGTCCATGACGTGTGGGCCCAACTACGAGCGGGGCCTGGTGTGAGACACATCCACGACCGCTTGTTCGGTCGCCTTCTTTCTAGGGCTGGTGAAAATGTAGATCGCTCTCCCCCAGTCCCCGCTCCTCCTCGTGCCCCAATCCCTGCCCCTCCTCTCGTCCCCAACCCCGTCTCTCCTCCTCCTCCCGGGGACGGCCTCTCGGCCCCGCTCCAGCCCCATGTGAGGCTAGAGAGGGGACTCCCAGGCTGGACGAGGGTGGAGGCGATCAAATGGAGCCAGATGGATGGCCACGACGGGGAGGGTCACGGTCGTGGGACGAAGGAGGCGCTGCGGGAGAAGGATGGCAGTGCGCCGGCTTGAGACTCCAGATGCATATCCAGCTCCCCACTGGCGAGGCTCCCGGTAGGGCAAGGTGTGGCGCCCGCCCTACCTAAGCCAGCGATAAAAAAATTCTATACCTATGCTACATACGATACCGTATCGATCGTGAGCAGGACAGACCATTTCATACAATATCGATCATGAGCAGATGAGTGGAATCGGTCGATCGATTGGCTTATTGGGCCGTGTCGCCGTGATTCGCCGCGTCCTAGGCTACTGGGCCTGTCCCAGAGCAATACTGCGAGTCTGCAATTTGCGAACGAAACTGGACACGATCGACTCCTCGTCGTCCTCGACTTCATCCAACCGAAACAGATCGACTCCTCGATTCACGTAGGTCACGATCCCAAGAATTCCAACTATCGAGGGTACTCCTTGGCAATGCCCACCTTTTGGGGCTTAGGGTTGATGGAATTCTGCAGGCTAACACGAGACATCGGATACCAAACAAACGGGAAGAAAGATTTACCCAGGTTCGGGGCCCTCGGAGAGGTAAAACCCTTACTTCCTGCTTGTCAGATCTTGATTATCGAGAATATCGGGTTACAATGGGGTAGCCAAAGGTTTCGACTATGATTCCGTCGAGAAGCTAAGTTTTTGTATGACCTAGCTCTAGACTTACGATGGTTATGGCTAAGTTGATTGTGTGTCCCTCGGCAGATCCTCTCATGGCCCTTATATTGTGAGCCAGGTCTCGAGAGGTCTGTCCGGGTACGACTAGGTTACAAAGAGGTCTACGTCTAAACTTTCCTTGTTTTCTACGTTCAGCTGCAAGAAGTCGAATATAGACTCAGGGGCTATTGGGAGCAGGTCCATCATCAAAGAAAATAGGTAAACTTATTGGTTTTTCGATAGAAGGAGGAGAAGCTGTAGCCGCAGCTGCCGAAGGAATCTCCTTCCCTTTAGAAAGAGAAGAAGCTGTTTAAAGTTGGGCTGCCGGGGCTACCACTTGAGCCGAAGCTTCGGAAGCTGCAGGCGATAACTTGCTGGAGCTTCCCTTTGCTTTCTTCAAAGGAGGGTCTATGAAGCCCTCATCGCTGAAAGCATATAATCTAATCATAATAAATAACTAGAATGCAAAGGAGGTCTTGGAGCGGTAGAAGAAACTTACAAATCAAATAAATCATCCTCGTCCGTGAAGCCACCAGACAGTCTTTTTGAAGTTTGGGGGTTAGCCTTCTCCCGAGCTGCATCAACAAAGGCAGCACGATCAGCATCATTGAAATGATTTGACTCTGCCGTATCACTTATGATCTATCGAAATAGCTTCAGGATTCGCAGGATCATTATCTTCGAATTCTTCATTTTTATAGGCATGTGACTTCATAGGGACAGAGGAATCTCCCTGCTCAAGGTTTTCATCCGATATATTCGGAAAACATTTGGCAGTTAACAGGACCTGTCGAACAAAGTAAAGGTTTTTAACAAAAGAAAAAGAGCACATCTAAGCTGCGGAAGTAATCATAAGTACAAGAAGGGAGTTACCTCATTCGGTTGGTGGTCATACTCACAGGGAGCTTGAGGAGCTTGAGGAGCTACGAGCAGGATTGAGTCTTCTTGGCTGAAATGAGTTAGATGCCTAACTCCATCTAATAATTCCTTCATAGATAACTCGGCAAAATTTACTCTGGTCTCATCCATGGGACCCCGAATATAACCATATTGGGTGGGCTCTAGGCATGATTGGTTGGATTCGGCGTTTTAAGAAAATAGCCGCTATTTCAGTGCCCATCATAGTCTGACCATCGGATTCTTTGATCCGAAGAATTTTGTCAAACAATCTGTTGACTGCAGGCTTTTCTTCGGGTAACAATATATTCTTCCAAGAATTTTTCAAACAAACCATAGAAATTTCCCTCTTATCCTATCATCTACCTCTATGATCAGATGGCCCCACCAACCCACAGCACCAACCAGGATGCAATGATGCAGATGCTGGAGATGATGATGGCAGACCGAGAAGCCGAGAGAGCTGAACGACAAGCCAATATTGCCGCACTGCAGCAGATAGCCTAGAACAACCAAGGCCATGGAAACCACGATCACCCTGGATCGAAGCTGAAGAATTTTCATAACACCAACCCACCCATGTTCAGCAAGACCGAAGAGCCACTTGACGCAGATGACTGGCTCCAAACCATGGAGAACAACCTGGAAGTTGCGGGAGTTGAAGCCGCAGAGAAAGTGCTGTTCGCCACCCACTACCTGTCAGGACCTGCAAGAGCCTGGTGGACAAGTGCCCGCGCAATGAATGCGGGACAGATGATGACTTGGGAAGATTTCAAACTCAAGTTCAGCAAATATCACGTGCCCTAAGGACTGATCAAGAAGATGAGAGATGAGTTCCGTGAACTCAAGCAAGGAAGAATGTCCGTGGTGGAATACCGCGACAGATTTCTTACTCTGTCAAGGTACGCCCCGGATGAGACCGACACCAACGAGAAAAGGAAGGAGAGATTTCTGAACGAACTGCATGATGAAATGCAAACTGTGTTAGTGAACATTCCGTTCGCTGACTTGGAAGCCCTAGTGGACTCAGCCATACAGATGGAAGGGAAGCTTCACCAAGCCAACGAGAACCGCAAGCGCAGGATGATGAACCAGAATGGACCCCACCATACCTAGAAGTACCGCAACAACTCCTCTGGAGGATTTACCCCAAGAAACAAGAAGCCCACTGCTCAGGCGTATCACCCAAACTACACCAACAACAATGGAGGACCCCCGAAGACCGGAGGAAACAACAACAACAACAACCACAACAACAACAACAATCACAACAGCAACAACAACAATGGGAACAACAACAACACCAACACTGGCCCGAGAAATGGGAGCAATACTACCCCCATTGCCCCAAAGGACAAGTCAACGATAACCTGCTATGAATGTGGCACTGTGGGTCATTACTCCAATGAATGCCCCAAGAAGCTTGCCAAGACTGCCCCCAATACTGCTGCACCTGCCCAGCAACAGCGCCGCTTTGCAGCCAGAAGGAACCAGAACAACCACAACGGCCGCCTCTACCACATGAATGCAACAGAAGCACAAGAAGCACCTCAGGCCATGCCAAGTATGTTTCCTGTTAATCCAATTGCTCAATCTCTCTTAGGAACCTAACTTTTCTTAAAATCTCGGGACGAGATTTGTTTAAGGGGGAAGGGTTTGTAACATCCCAAATTTTCGAACAAAGAAGAAAATGAATTTCCCTATTTTCCAAATTTTGGAACCAACAAAAACTTTTATTAAATTAAGTTTGATGCATAGTGATCATGCTTATATGTTGTGATATTGCCAAGATTGTTTGTTGAAGTATTTTGAAAGGATCTTAAACCCTAAACCCTATCCTTTTCACCATTCCAAGTTAAAACAAAATAAAAAGAAACTAAATAAGAAAAGGGCCTATGTGCCTATGGCTACTTTTGGTAAAACTTTTACCTAGACTTTTCTACCTTGTTTAGATGTTTTGAAAACATCAACAAACCTAACCTAGTACCTACCCACTAATTCAAGTTAGAAACATAAATAAAATAAACATGTGCATGGAAGCATATGTGGCACTTAACAATATTCCCAAATCTTGACCTATGCACCTCTACTTTGCCCAAATGGTTTGAAATCAACACTAAACCCCATCTAACCCTAAATGGACCCTAGACCATGCCTAAGTAAAGCAAGAGGTACAAAATAGAAGATTAAGGAAAATTGGAATTTCACCTCTTATGTGTTTATGGCCATTTTTGCAAATCTTTGGACTAGGCCTTTTGGAATTGTTTCAGTGGTTTGGAAATGTTCCTAAACAAATAAGAATCACTTTTGAATCAAGAAAAACCAAATCAAATAGAGAGAAATAAAATAAATGAGAAAAATGCAAATCTCAGTCACATACACAAATGGCCATTTTTTCAAATCATCAATCAAGGCCACCATTGCTTGTACCATTGCTTGTGAAACACTAATATATCAATAACAAACACATTTGCATCAAAGAAACACAAATCAAATCAAAGGAAATATCAAAATTCACTCACATATGATAATGGTCTATTTGCACTTTTATAACATCATGCCCACTTTGAGCCCTTCTATTTAGCTAATCCCAAACTAAACCTGGCCAACTCTTTCCACCTCATCCGAGAGCATATCAAGGTGAACCATTTTTGTGTTGACCATCATGGTTGACTCTGTCCCCATTGCTTAGTATAAGTGTGACAAGTGGAGACTTTGAAACAAAGTGAAGATCATCCTCTTTTTGGAACTTTGCAAACTTGCACCAAATTTACCACCACCACCATTCTACTCCATTAATTATTCAAATCAACTCCACCAAAAAGATTTGAAAAATTCAAACAAAACCTTCATGCGACCATTTCATCGAACACTTGGCAGGCATCAAATCAGATTGGACACACACTCCTTTACAAAGCAGATTTTAGCCTAAACCACTTTGGTACTGAGATGATAAGTGCTCCTCTGTATCTCCTGCATCAAGCCATGTACCTGCCTTGGTGATTAAAGCCTGTGGAAAGCCAAAACAAGCCCATGCCGAGCTCAAGGACACCACCATGCCACTCCTCCTCAGCACCCCTCTCTGGTCAGCATCACCATGTCAACGAGGTAGCCCTCACTCCACCATGCACGCTGGTACCCTCCCTGGCCAAAGAAGAGCACGCCCACGCCTGGAATAGGACATGCACTGACGCGCCCAGACACACCAGTACACGCCAGAGCGCGCACAGGCATAGCCCTGGACGCGCCAGAGCGCCGCCTTGCCCCGTCGCGTCTGTACTCCTCTCCCTCTCTCCTTGCGCACGCACACTCCACACCTCACCAGGACGACGCCAGACAATCCCAATTGGACGCGCTCGACCTGCTGTCGTCGCGATGATCAAAGATGGTCGCGGCAGTACTGCGAGGACGACAACCTCTCCCGCACGCCACAGACCACCTTTCACCGTACCATCACGCTCACCAGTACTGCCTAGATGTCGCCTACCTCACGCGCAACCTCCCTTGCCCTTTCGCCGCTCCAATCGCTGTCGCCATGGCCAACCCGAGCGCACCCTCGCAGCACACTCGCGCCCCTATAAATAGAGCCTTCCCCAGAGCAATTCCTTCACAACACTCCACTCCCCACTCTCTTCTGAGCCTCCTCGAACTCTCACTCCTCCACGTTGCTGCCGGTAGCCCCTTAATTTCACGCCGGAGACCCGTGAGCCGCCGCAGATCAAGTCGTCGATTTCGGCCACCTCCGCTCCTCCCACGACCACCACTCGCTTCCTCGTCCTCGACAACACCGCTGCGCACCCTCGCCGAGCCTCGCCGGACCCTGGTTAGCTCTCCCACCCCCTAGGCTCGCCGCCAGCACGTCGGATCTCATCGGAGACGACGACGAACCACGCCCGTCCGATCCATCTCTAATCAAACGCCCCTCATTCGCCCATACCGTTTCGCTGCTTAAGACAGGCTGACAAGCGGGGGCCACTGTCAGTTGGCCCGCGTGCAAAGTGCGCATAGGCTGACCGGCCCGTTAAATTTTCCCGCGTGGCCCGTTAAATTCAAATCTGGTTTATTTCTATTGATTCAAATTTACTTGCAGATGCCTTATTCAAAATCAAATAACTTCAAATCTGCTGCACCAAATTTGACCAATTTTATGTTGTTGAAAAGCCTATAAAATTCTCTATCCAACCACACTGGTTTCAACCTCATAGCTGTTGTAGTTTTTGAATAGTAAAAATAATAAGACATATAGTTTTCAGAATTCAAATAAATTTAGAAAATCAACCATAATGAATTTTGAGGTGATTCTGAAGGAGATATGCCCCAGAGGCAATAATAAAGTGGTTATTATTTATATCTTTATATTTATGATAAATGTTTATATATCATGCTATAATTGTATTAACCGAAACATTAGTACATGTGTGCTATGTAGACAACAAGAAGTCCCTAGTATGCCTCTTAAACTAGCTTGTTGATTAATGGATGATTAGTTTCATAATCATGAACATTGGATGTTATTAATAACAAGGTTATATCATTATATGAATGATGTAATGGACACACCCAATTAAGCGTAGCATAAGATCTCGTCATTAAGTTATTTGCTATAAGCTTTCGATACATAGTTACCTAGTCCTTATGACCATGAGATCATGTAAATCACTTATACCGGAAAGGTACTTTGATTACATCAAACGCCACCTGCGTAAATGGGTGGTTATAAAGGTGGGATTAAGTATCCGGAAAGTATGAGTTGAGGCATATGAATCAACGAGTGGGATTTGTCCATCCCGATGACGGATAGATATACTCCGGGCCCTCTCGGTGGAATGTCGTCTAATGTCTTGCAAGCATATGAATAAGTTCATAAGAGACCACATACCACGGTACGAGTAAAGAGTACTTGTCGGGAGACGAGGTTGAACAAGGTATAGAGTGATACCGAAGATCAAACCTCGGACAAGTAAAATATCGCGTGACAAAGGGAATTGGTATCGTATGTGAATGGTTCATTCGATCACCGAAGTCATCATTGAATATGTGGGAGCCATTATGGATCTCCGGATCCCGCTATTGGTTATTGGTCGGAGTAAGTACTCAACCATGTCCGCATAGTTCACGAACCGTAGGGTGACACACTTAAAGTTGGATGTTGAAATGGTAGAACTTGAATATGGAATGGAGTTCGAATATTTGTTCGGAGTCCCGGATGAGATCCCGGACATCACGAGGAGTTCCGGAATGGTCCGGAGAATAAGATTCATATATAGGAAGTCATATTCCAAGTTTGGAAATGATCCGGTGCATTTATGGCAGGTTCTAGAAGGTTCTAGAAAAGTCCGGAAGAAATCACCATGGAAAGTAGAGTCCCGGAGGGACTCCACCTTGCATGGCCAGCCAACCCTAAAGGGGAGGAGTCCAAGGTGGACTCCCTAGGGTGGCCGGCCAACCCCCTCATGGAAGGGGGAATACCACCCCAAGTGGGATTCCCACCTTGGGTAGGTTTCCCTACATATGGGAGGTTTCATTGTTGGGGTCTTATTCGAAGACTTGGATACCAACACTTGGGGATTTCCACCTATATAATGAGGAGGAGAGGGAGGGGGCTGCCCACTCTTGGCCGCACCACCTAGGGCTGCCCTTGGCCGGCGCCCTAGCTCCCTCCTCTCTCCCCAAACCCTAGCGGTCTCTCTCCTCCACCACATCCCGCACGCTTAAGCGAAGCTCCACCGGATTTCTCCACCACCACCGACACCACGCCGTCGTGCTGTCAGATTCGAGAGGAGCTACTACTTCCGCTGCCCGCTGGAACGGGGAGGTGGACGTCGTCTTCATCAACAACCGAACGTGTGACCGAGTACGGAGGTGCTGCCCGTTCGTGGCGCCGGAAGCGATCGTGATCAGGATCTTCTACGCGCTTTTGCAAGCGGCAAGTGAACGTCTACCGCAGCAACAAGAGCCTCCTCTTGTAGGCTTTGGAACGATAAACCCCTCGTTGCTACCGTCTTCTAGATTGCATCTTGGCTTGGATTGCGTGTTCGCGGTAGGAAATTTTTTGTTTTCTATGCAACGTTATCCTACAGTGGTATCAGAGCCGTGTCTATGCATAGATGGTTGCACGAGTAGAACACAATGGTTTTGTGGGCGTTGATGCTCTTGTTATCTTTAGTTTGAGTACTTTGCATCTTTGTGGCATAGTGGGATGAAGCGGCCTGAACTAACTTTACATGACCGCGTTCATGAGACTTGTTCCTCGTTCGACATGCAACTTGTATTGCATAAGAGGCTTTGCGGGTGTCTGTCTCTCCTACTATAGTGAAGATTCAACTTACTCTTCTATTGACAACACTAGTATCACCGTTGTGGTTCATGTTCGTAGGTAGATTAGATCTTACTCGAAAACCCTAAACCACGTAAAATATGCAAACCAAATTAGAGACGTCTAACTTGTTTTTGCAGTGTTTGGTGATGTGATATGGCCATGATATGATGATGAATATGTATGAGATGATCATTATTGTATTGTGGCAACCGGCGGAGCCTTATGGTTGTCTTTAATTTTCATGTTGAGTAGTATTTCAAAGTAGTTGTAATAGTTGCTACATGAGGTGAACAACCATGAAGACGGCGCCATGAACCTTGACGCTACGCCGACGATGATGGAGATCATGCCCGTGCTTTGGAGATGAAGATCGAAGGCGCAAAGACAAAAGGGCCATATCATATCACATATGAACTGCATGTGATGTTAATCCTTTTATGCATCTTATTTTGCTTAGATCGCGACGGTAGCATTATAAGATGATCCCTCACATTAATATCAAGATAATAAAGTGTTCTTCCCTCGTATGCACCGTTGCATTGTTCGTAGTTTTGAAGCATCTCGTGATGATCGGGTGTGATAAACTCAACATACAACGGGTGTAAGCCATGTTGCACACGCGGAATACTTGGGTTTGCTTGACGAGCCTAGCATGTACGAGACATGGCCTCGGGACAACGGAAACCGAAAGGTTGAACACGAGTCATATGGATGATATGATCAACATGTTGATGTTCACCATTGAAGCTACATCATCTCACGTGATGATCGGTTTTGGTGTAGTGGATTTGGATCGTGTACCACTTAACAACTATGAGGGATGTTGTATTAAGTGGGAGTTCATTAGTAATTAGATTAAAACATGAACTAATTATCATAAACATAGTCTGAGTAGTATTTTGAATTAATTTTGTAGTTTTGGCATCCGTTTTTCTACTATGCGCTAGTCTTGTTATTGAGATAGAAATACTGTTAAAATCTGACAAGAAACTTTATGGATTGGTACCGTATTGTTAAAGAATCAAGAATTGATTAAGTACTATTGCAAACTTTTAGTAAACCTCACATTGTTGATTCAAAAGAGCTAAGGTTTAAATTAGTAGCTAAAGTTATCTTGTTTCCGTGAAACTTGAAGTTCAAATTTGTTTGAAAAGTAAGGAGCTGAAAATTTAGTTTTCAGAAATAATCAAGGTATGAGATATATGTGATATCTAAAGACCTTATTGCAAGATGATAGAATATAATTTGGTGAGACTACATAAACTCATAAGTTTTATGGGAATGTATGAAGGTTGAAGACGCCAGGCGTCACAATCCTCCAACTATTGGGGCACTAATAATATTCGCATATCCATGAAGTTATCATCCTTAGTATGCACCGTTGCTAAGACTCGTCGTTTCGAAGCATCACGTGATGATCGGGTGTGATAGATTCTACGTGTGCATACAACGGGTGCAAGCCAGATTTGCACATGCAAATACCAAGGTTAAAACTTTATGAGCCTAGCATGTACAGACATGGTCTCAGAAAGTCATCATGATACAATGGATAAAATTATGAGTGAAATTGTTCATCATATTACAAGGTTACTAATAGTGAAATCTCAAACACTTGTCATATGATGATCAACTTAAAGTAAGAACCTCAAGGTTATTGGTATTTGACCAACAAACCTAGAAGTTAATAATGTTGAAGTGTTTTTCTGAATAATGAGGAAAGCTAAAAGAGAAACTGCAAAAGATATTTTGGCAAAAAGAAAAGAAAATACTAGAAAGTCTAGCTCAGGTGTATATAAATGATATACATGTTATGGTTGTATTCCTAGTTAAGTCACACTATGAAATTCTTGGGTATTAGTACTATATTGGTTGGTATGAAGTGTCATACAAAACAACGCAATACAAGAATACAATGGCCTAAGTGACTAACAAGGAATATGATAGGAATGCACGTCTGGAACAAAATAAAGTGTTATTATGTTCACCGTTGGTATTCTATCTAGCCCTTAGAATTTATAATAAAGAACTTAATAATTGTTATTTTGCTCTGGTCAAATGAAAACAATGAGTTGTTCAAATTATGACATTACTCCATGTACGATGGATAAGTTATTATAAATCTTAATGGTGAAACACACATACATAAAACTGACGCTAAAATGCCATAAGGCAAATGATTTGAATTCCACTTATTTGTGGAACCGCCATTTAGGTCATATTAGAAAGGAACGCATGAAGGAACTCCATGCAAATGGATTTTTGGAGTCATTTGATTTTTGAATCATTTGGCGCTTGCAAATCTTTTCTAAAGAGAATGATTAAAATACCGTTCATAGGCCAAAAGTTGAACGGGCAACTAACTTAGTGGAAAAATACATGATGATGTATGTGGTTCATCGGGCATAGTTGTGTGCGGGAGATTCTTCTACTTCATGAAAACTTTCAACAATGAATTGAGTATATATATGTGGATATATTCAATAAGGAAGAAGTTTGAAACATTTGAATGGATTCAAATAAATTTCAGCATGAAGTGGAAATCATCATAATAGAAAAGTCAAATATCTATGATTGGATCATGGTGGAAATATTTGAATTACGAGTTTTAGCGAACATCTAAGAGAGTTATGAAATTGTTCTACAACTCACATTTCTTGGAGTATCATAATGATGATATAGTATCCGAGATATGTATCCAAACCTTGTTGGATTAATGATGAGATAAAATATTATGACGCCATTATATTTTTGTGGATTATGCTTTAGTGACTACTGCTTTTACACTGAATAGAGCATCATCATGATCCGTTGAAATGACACCATACAAGTTATGGTATGGGTATAAACCCTAGTAGTCTTTTCTTTAAATTTTGGTCTAAGAGTTAACAACCAAAATCGGATGAATGTCTTTGTTGGTTATCCCAGAGATTTAATTGGGAATTCTTCCCACGAGACAAAGACAAAAGTGTTTGTCAATGTTTCTTATTTCCGAGAAATTGTTTCTAGTGAATTATTTGAGTGGGAGGACAATATAATTTGATAAGGTTTATGAACCTGAGCATAATGATCAGAGTAGCGCAACATCGGAATTGGTTTCGGAAGCGGCCACAACGATCATGGCTCCCATGACTACAAAGTGTTTTAGCCATGGAGATCGAAGTACATATTGAACCTTGTGGGTATGGTTTACTTTGTGATCAAATAAATGATTTGTGGACAAATGATTGATTGTAAACAATGATAAACCAACTACAAACAAAGAAGTTATGATGGGCCCTGACTCCGTTAAAATGGCTATACGCCATGAAATCCAAGATAGATAAATACTTTTTGAAAGTAAATGGATCTATAAAATTGATGGACTTGGATGGAATATCCTTGAAGAAGCTTGACTTGTCGAAAAGTTGTTTACGACAAAGTTCAAAGAGTTGACTACGACAAGATTAGATCTTCCGTAGCAATGCTTAAAATCTATATGGATTATTCTAGTAATCACTACATATTTCCTTTATGAGATATGTTAGTAGGATGGCAAAATACATTACTTATCAGAAGTGTGTATTAAAGGTGTATACAAGATACAACCAAGAATTTTGCTAGATAGGTATACAAACTTCAAATTGGATGAAGTAAGTATCACGGAGTTGGAATCTTCACCAGATGAAATAGTCAAAGAGTTTTTGATTTCATCAGAGATGATGAAGAGGCTTGCATTTGCAAGAAATTAAGTGGGAGTGCTGAGACATATTTATAATACTGTATGTAGATGACATATAGTTGGTTATAAATGATGTAATTATATACTTGATTAAAAGGTTTCATTGAGAAATTAATTTCAATGAAAGGATATGGACTGAAACATATTTAGTGTCAAGATCTATGAAGATAAATTGAAACACATAATAAGTTTAAGTCAAAGTACATAGAATGGATATTGAAGTAGTTCAATATAGAAATATTAAGAAAATGTTCTTGTCATGTGAAGGTTTAACAAGACTTGAGTGTATCCGACACTCAATGAGTAAAAACACATGAGTGATTATGAATCACGAATAACATGTACACAATCAGATGTCCTGTGCTCTAAGATATTATGAGCATATAACAGAATGATTCATGTGATGATCATTGAAACACAGTAAAAATATTCTTGAGTACTTTAGAAGAACTAAGGATATATATATTTTTTTTTGTATGAAGAAATGACAAACAAATCGCTGTAAGGTGTTACACCGATATTGGTTTTGTCACATATAAAATATAATTTCAATCTCAAATTAGACTAAGTGTTGTTTAAAAAGGTAACACAATGAGCTAGAAGTTGTCTATGCTAAATTTAGAAGAGTTCTAAATATTGTGACGGATTCTACAAAAGAAGGCAGAGTATGTCATTGTTTTGACAATGACAAAGGATGTTAAGTCAAGAAGTTCTTTGAGAACTTGGTGTAGTTCCGACAGAGTCAGAACTTTGAAACTATATTGTGTGTGACAATATTAGTGACATATTTCAGACCGCGGAATTAAGGTTCCACCAGAAGACCAAACATATTTCAATGCCGACTCATTTGGAAATGAGTGATGCGATTGAGACGCAAATGAATTACAAAATACATACGTTTCTGAGCGTGTCAGATCCGTTGACTAAAACCTCTTCCATGAGCAATACATGATAAAGCACCAGAAGGCCAAGGTGTTATATCTTTACAAATGTAAACTAGATTATTGACTCTAGTGCAAGTGGGAGGCTGAAGGAGATATGCCCTAGAGGCAATAATAAAGTGGTTATTATTTATATCTTTATATTTATGATAAATGTTTATATATCATGCTATAATTGTATTAACCGAAACATTAGTACATGTGTGATATGTAGACAACAAGAAGTCCCTAGTATGCCTCTTAAACTAGCTTGTTGATTAATGGATGATTAGTTTCATAATCATGAACATTGGATGTTATTAATAACAAGGTTATATCATTATATGAATGATGTAATGGACACACCCAATTAAGCGTAGCATAAGATCTCGTCATTAAGTTATTTGCTATAAGCTTTCGATACATAGTTACCTAGTCCTTATGACCATGAGATCATGTAAATCACTTATACCGGAAAGGTACTTTGATTACATCAAACGCCACTCGCGTAAATGGGTGGTTATAAAGGTGGGATTAAGTATCCCGAAAGTATGAGTTGAGGCATATGAATCAACGAGTGGGATTTGTCCATCCCGATGACGGATAGATATACTCCGGGCCCTCTCGGTGGAATGTCATCTAATGTCTTGCAAGCATATGAATAAGTTCATAAGAGACCACATACCACGGTACGAGTAAAGAGTACTTGTCAGGAGACGAGGTTGAACAAGTTATAGAGTGATACCGAAGATCAAACCTCGGACAAGTAAAATATCGCGTGACAAAGGGAATTGGTATCGTATGGGAATGGTTCATTCGATCACTGAAGTCATCGTTGAATATGTGGGAGCCATTATGGATCTCCAGATCCCGCTATTGGTTATTGGTCGGAGTGAGTACTCAACCATGTCCGCATAGTTCACGAACCGTAGGGTGACACACTTAAAGTTGGATGTTGAAATGGTAGAACTTGAATATGGAATGGAGTTCGAATATTTGTTCGGAGTCCCGGATGAGATCTCGGACATCACGAGGAGTTCCGTAATGGTCCGGAGAATAAGATTCATATATAGGAAGTCATATTCCAAGTTTGGAAATGATCCGGTGCATTTATGGCAGGTTCTAGAAGGTTCTAGAAAAGTCCGGAAGAAATCACCATGGGAAGTAGAGTCCCGGAGGGACTCCACCTTGCATGGCCAGCCAACCCTAAAGGGGAGGAGTCCAAGGTGGACTCCCCTAGGGTGGCCGGCCAACCCCTCATGGAAGGGGGAATCCCACCCCAAGTGGGATTCCCACCTTGGGTAGGTTTCCCTACATATGGGAGGTTTCATTGTTGGGGTCTTATTCGAAGACTTGGATACCAACACTTGGGGATTTCCACCTATATAATGAGGAGGAGAGGGAGGGGGCTGCCCACTCTTGGCCGCACCACCTAGGGCTGCCCTTGGCCGGCGCCCTAGCTCCCTCCTCTCTCCCCAAACCCTAGCGGTCTCTCTCCTCCACCACATCCTGCACGCTTAAGCGAAGCTCCGCCGGATTTCTCCACCACCACCGACACCACGCCGTCGTGCTGTCGGATTCGAGAGGAGCTACTACTTACGCTGCCCGCTGGAATGGGGAGGTGGACGTCGTCTTCATCAACAACCGAACGTGTAACCGAGTACGGAGGTGCTGCCCGTTCGTGGCGCCGGAAGCGATCGTGATCAAGATCTTCTACGCGCTTTTGCAAGCGGCAAGTGAACGTCTACCGCAGCAACAAGAGCCTCCTCTTGTAGGCTTTGGAATCTCTTCAAGGGTGAGACTCGATAAACCCCTCGTTGCTACCGTCTTCTAGATTGCATCTTGGCTTGGATTGCGTGTTCGCGGTAGGAAATTTTTTGTTTTCTATGCAACGTTATCCTACAGATTCCACCTCTCATAATTCACATTTCAAAAACTCTAATTGTTTATTCAAAAATAAGATATGGGTACTGTATATGATCATGGGCTAGAGCCAAATATTGGCTATGTAGTCAATTCTAGCCCATTTAAAACTATTTCAAATTTAAGATTTCAAATCTATGAGGTGTAGCACCCCATTTAAATCATCTTCCCAAGTAGTTTAAAGTAATGTGATGACCCTGGTTGCATGGTCTCATAATTGCTCACTTGAGGATCTTAAATCACATAGTATTTAAATTGCATGAGATGATGAATCTCATTTAAATCATGTTTCTCAAATGATAAGTGTGAAGTGTTGACCTTGATCAACATGTGACCATACATTGTTATTTGTGGAGATTAAATCTTAACAAGATTCAATGAGAGGAAATTATTTCTCCAAAGGAACTAAATGGAAACCCCAATCCATATTTCAATGAGAGGAAATTATTTTCCTAACACTAAATAAGAAAACCCTAGCATAATTTTGGGTAAATGTTAAGTGATGATGCTAGAGCATTTGTGTGAGCCATTAAGGCTAATTAAGTCTACTTATGTATTGTTTGGTGATTGTATCCTCGTATTCGTTTATAGACGCTAGTACCGGAGACTATCAAGAGGAGGAGGTCTTCTACCAAGATGAAGAAGAAGAGAACTTTGATCACTACACCAATCAAGGCAAGCTAGACTAATGCAAGCTATATTTTTGCAAGCTTATATTATTGCAAAGTGCAAAGCTCTACAAGAGCAAGGCATCACTCCATTTTATTTTATGCTTAATGGTCATATCCCAAGTTTTTACTTTGCAAGATTTATTGAAATTGATTTATCAAAGTTACTTTTTGATTCATGATTCACTTGGTCTAGATATGGAGTAGTACAAGAGCATCAAATTTAGCCTAGAGAAATCAAAGCTAGTTAGCACCCCTCATGACTAGTTGCTAGTGCTAAAACTAAAAGTGACTACTTTAGATGGGAACTTGTGAAAACCAATGACTTTGAAAACCTTGGAATGATGAGTCATTCTATTAAAAGATTTTGAAGTTGAATATGACTTGTGAATGACTTGGTGAAATTTACCAAAAACTGATGGTTGGGTTCGGATGCGATACCATTCCAATTTAACAAGTACCCCCACAATACGTGATTCTGGGTAAGGTTTAACTGGAACCTTATGTATTTTAGTAAGGGTTCCCTCTGAAAAAGTGATGAACCACAAGTATAGGGGTGTATCGTAGTACTTTCGATAAATAAGAGTGTCGAACCCAACGAGGAGCAGAAGGTGTTGACAAGCAGTTTCGATGAAGGATTCACTGTAAATGCTCACAGACAAGTATTCAGGGGGTTTTGATATAGTAGATAAATAAAATACAAGTAAGTAAAATGCGAGAGTAATAATTGCAGCGAGTGGCCCAATCCTTTTTAGCACAAAGGACAAGCCGGTTTGTTTACTTATGATGACCAAACGTTCTTGAGGACACACGGGAATTTAGTCTAGTGCTTTCGCTTCATATAGTTGATTAATCTTCATTGTTTTAATAAGTGTTATGTGGGTGAACCTATGCTAATGCACCGCCCTTCCTAGGACTAATACATACTTGTGATTATACCCCTTGCAAGCATCCGCAAAATACAAGAAAGTAATTAAGATAAATCTAACCACAGCCTTAAACTCCGAGATCCTGCTATCCCTCCTGCATCGATATACCAACGGGGTTCGAGTTACTTGTCACTCCGGCAACCCCACAATTAGCAAAAGAATACAAGATGTATTCCCCTAGGCCCATAAAGGTGAAGTATCATGTAGTCGACATTCACATTACACCACTAGAAGAATAACACCACAACTTAAATATCAAACCATTAAATATTACTCAACATAGTTCACTACTAACATTTAGACTTCACCCATGTCCTCAAGAACTAAACGAACTACTCACAAGACATCATATGGAACATGATCAGAGGTGATATGATGATGAATAACAATCTGAACATAAACCTTGGTTCAATGGTTTCACTCAATAGCATCAAATAACAAAGAGTAATCAACACCGGGAGAGTTTCCCCTATGAAATAATCAAGATTCAACCCTAGATCTTACAGTGGAGACGAGGTGCAGCGGTGGAGATGGCGGTGACGGTGGTGGAGATGATGATGATGATGATGATCCCAATGAAGTCCAGCTCGATGACGGTGACGATGGCGACGATTTCCCCCTCCGGGAGGGAATTTGCCTGGTGGATTTCAGCCTGCCGGAGAGCTCTTTTCTCTCTGGTGTTTTCCACCCCGCAGAGGCGGCTGTGTCTATTCGCGATGCCTCCCCGCACCTTAGGTTTTCGGGTAGATGAAGTACGCGAAAGAGAGGCGGCCGAGGGGGGTTGTGGGCCCCCTCCCCACAAGGCGGTGCGGCCAGGGTGGAGCCCGCGCCGGCCTATGGGGGGCCCATGGCGGCCCTCCTCGGCCCCTCCTTTTGGCTGGCTCCTTCTCCTGGAGAAATAAGACTTTCGGTGTATTTTCCGTCAATTATTGATCTTCAAAAATATTGCATCCTGACGGTACTTTTTCCAGCAGAATCCTGACTCCGGCGAGTGATTCTCCAATAATCATGAAACATGCAAAATAGGTGAAATAACATAAGTATCATCCTAAATATGAAATATATCAATTAATAACAGTAAATTATGATATAAAATAGTGATGCAAAATGGACGTATCAACTCCCCCCAAGCTTAGACCTCGCTTGTCCCCAAGCAAAACTGAACTCAGCAAACAAGGCCACATGTTTATGGAGTGAAGAGTCGATAAATAAAATATGGACAAGAAGCATCATATTTAATTCACACAAGACATTGTAATGAACAACTTCCTCATATAATTCAACTTGAAACAAGTAGAGTGAAATCACAGATAAAGTTGCATAGGAAATCATAATTGGTGATGGCAAACTTCGTTCTTGGTCAAAGAACAATTAACAGATTGTACTTATCTGTCGAGCAGAGCTCTTATATTAAAGCTTATATGGCAAAACTACATGCTCAATCATAATAATCTCCTCATAATCATTGATAATCTTCAAAGCCATATTCATTCGGATAAAACTTGTACTAAACAAGGAAGAATAAAGGCATGATTAAATAGTTCACAATATAAATGGTTGGATCACAACAACTCAATTGCTTGCTTAAGATAGAGGGATATAGGTTTACTGACTCAACATAAAGTAAAAGATAGGCCCTTCGTAGAGGGAAGCAGGGATTAAATCATGTGCTAGAGCTTTTTAAGTTTTGAAATCATATAGAGGGCATAAAGGTATAGTTTTGAGAGGTGTTTGTTGTTGTCAACGAATGGTAGTGGGTACTCTAACCCCCTTGCCAAACAGACTTCCGAAGAGCGGCTCCCATGAAGGACGTTATCTCTACCAGCAAGGTAGATCATCCCTCTTCTCTTTTGTTTACACATGTACTTTAGTTTATTTAGGGATGACACTCCTCCCAACCTTTGCTTTCACAAGCCATGGCTAACCGAATCCTCGGATTCCTTCCAACATTTCACATACCATGGAGGAGTGTCTATTGCAAAATTAAGTTGCTTACTGATGAATCAGGGCAAAAGATGTGAAGATAATTATTAATGAAAGTTAATTAATTGGGGCTGGGAACCCCGTTGTTAGCTCTTTTTGCAAAATTATTGGATAAGCGGATGTGCCACTAGTCCATTGGTGAAAGTCTGCCCAACAAGATTGAAAGATAAAATACCACATACTTCCTCATGAGCTATAAAACATTGACACATATAAGGGATGCTAACTTTTGAATTGTTTAAAGGTAGCACATGAAGTATTTACTTGGAATGGCAGGGAAATACCACATAGTAGGTAGTTATGGTGGACACTGATGGCATATGTTTGGTTTAAGGTTTTGGATGCACGAGAATCATTCCCTCTCAGTACAGGTCTTTGGCTAGCAAGGTTGGTTAGCAAGCATAAGAGTTGAGGGAAACAAACAAATATACGTGTGATAGAAACAATCATGCATCTTTCTTGTAAGCACAAATAATTTTAACTTCAGAATACTAAGCTCATTAGCTAACAAGAAAGACAGATAATGAAATAACATATCTACATGTATTTCCTCTTTCTACTTAAACCTCAAAGTGTTGTTGCTATTGACCAATGCTAAGTTTTCCAAAACCAAATAGATTTACTCAATGCTCCCAAAGTGATACCAATACTAACGACAAGATCAATCATATAATAGAGATTGCAAAGTAAAATAAGGTGTGCAATATGTAAATGATAAAACTTCTTCATTAATATTCCATAATGATAACTCACACCAAGGGATACATAGATAACCAACTAAAAGAGAGATACTTCCACACTGCAACCATCTTATATGATAACTTCCCTACTCATGATATGACACTACTTAATAGTAAAAAGGTAAAAGATAGTGATGATGTGATACCGCGACACTCCCCCCAAGCTTGGAACTAACCAAGGGGGTGCCAATACCAATGATGAATTACTCCTTTGGCGGCGATGGTGGGACGACCCTGATGGGAGTGAGGAACCGCTCTAGCATTCTGCGAAGTCGGTTATTCTCCCTCCTGAAGTATCTCCACTTCCCTTCTCAGAGCACGGTATTGATCACAAAACTCATCGGTAACCCGTAAAGCTTCCTCCAAAGCAGGGAAAGAGTTGAGGCTAGGAGCAGGTGGTAAGGGTCCCTGCAAGTTGTGAGAAAAAGAAAGTCGAGCGTTAACCAATCCCACCAAGATTTGCTTACTCCCAACAGCTTGTCGCTCTCTTTTTATTGATGACATCTTCTTCACTTCTTCCTTGACACTATCATCCATATCTTTCCACTCTGGATCTTGAATATCTTCCTCCGAAAGCCCCTTGCCCTTGTTGTTGGATACCATGGTGCTTCTAGGTCAGAACAGATCCTGGCAGAAAACAGCTCGAAACAAAACACGACGAGAAAACAATATACGGACCTTGATACGTCTCCGACGTATCGATGATTTCTTATGTTCCATGCCACATTATTGATGATATCTACATGTTTTATGCATACTTTATGTCATATTTATGCATTTTCCGGCACTAACCTATTAACGAGATGCCGAAGAGCCGTTGTTCGTTTTCTACTGTTTTTGGTTTCAGAAATCCTAGTAAGGAAATATTCTCGGAATTGGACGAAATCAACGCCCAGGGGCCTATTTTCACACGAAGCTTCCAGAAGACCGGAGGACTAATGTAGTGGGGCCACGAGGCGGCGCCACAGTAGGGCGGCGCGGCCCAGGAGCTGATACAATATACGGACCTTGATACGTCTGCCGGAGAGGAGATTCATCTCCCGGAGGACTCTACACCGCCATGGTCGCCTCCGGAATGATGAGTGAGTAGTTCACCCCTGGACTATGGGTCCATAGCAGTAGCTAGATGGTTGTCTTCTCCTCATTATGCTTCATTGTCGGATCTTGTGAGCTGCCTAACATGATGATGGCGTGTATTTCACACGTTCGTTGGGCAACCCCAAGAGGAAGGTATGATGCGCACAGCAGCAAGTTTTCCCTCAGAAAGAAACCAAGGTTTATCGAACCAGGAGGAGCCAAGAAGCACGTTGAAGGTTGATGGCGGCGGGATGTAGTGCGGCGCAACACCGGGGATTCCGGCGCCAACGTGGAACCTGCACAACACAACCAAAGTACTTTGCCCCAACGAAACAGTGAGGTTGTCAATCTCACCGGCTTGCTGTAACAAAGGATTAACCGTATTGTGTGGAAGATGATTGTTTGCAGAAAAAACAGTAGAACAAGTATTGCAGTAGATTGTATTTCAGTAAAGAGAATTGGACCGGGGTCCACAGTTCACTAGAGGTGTCTCTCCCATAAGACGAACAGCATGTTGGGTGAACAAATTACAGTTGGGCAATTGACAAATAAAGAGAGCATGACAATGCACATACATATCATGATGAGTATAGTGAGATTTAATTGGGCATTACGACAAAGTACATAGACCGCCATCCAACTGCATCTATGCCTAAAAAGTCCACCTTCGAGGTTATCATCCGAACCCCTCCGGTATTAAGTTGCTAACAACGAGACAATTGCATTAAGTATTGCGCGTAATGTAACTAGTGACTACATCCTTGAACATAGCACTAATGTTTTATCCCTAGTGGCAACAAGCACATCCATAACCTTAGTGGTTCTTGTCACTCCTCCGCATTCACGGAGGCATGAACCCACTATCGAGCATAAATACTCCCTCTTGGAGTTACTAGCATCAACTTGGCCAAAGCATCTACTAATAACGGAGAGCATGCAAGATCATAAACAACACATAGACATAGTCTTGATAATCAACATAACAAGTATTCTCTATTCATCGGATCCCAACAAACGCAACATATAGAATTACGGATAGATGATCTTGATCATGTTAGGCAGCTCACAAGATCCGACAATGATAGCACAATGGGGAGAAGACAACCATCTAGCTACTGCTATGGACCCATAGTCCAGGGGTAGACTACTCACACATCACACCGGAGGCGACCATGGCGGCGTAGAGTCCTCCGGGAGATGATTCCCCTCTCCGGCAGGGTGCCGGAGGCGATCTCCTGGATCCCCCGAGATGGGATCGGCGGCGGCGGCGTCTCTGGAAGGTTTTCCGTATCGTGGCTCTCGGTACTGGGGGTTTCGTCACGGAGGCTTTAAGTAGGCGAAGGGGTAGGTCAAGAGGCGGCGCGAGGTGCCCAGACCATAGGGCCGCGCGGCCGGGCGGGGGCCGCGCCGCCCTATGCTCCGGCTGCCTCGTGGCCCCTCTTCGTTTCGTCTTCGGACTTCCGGAAGCTTCGTGGAAAAATAGGCCCCCGGGCTTTGATTTCGTCCAATTCCGAGAATATTTCCTTACTAGGATTTCTGAAACCAAAAACAGCAGAAAACAAGCAATCGGCACTTCGGCATCTTGTTAATAGGTTAGTTCCGGAAAATGCACGAATATGACATAAAGTGTGCATAAAACATGTAGATAACATCAATAATGTGGCATGGAACATAAGAAATTATCGATACGTCGGAGACGTATCAGCATCCCCAAGCTTAGTTCCGCTCGTCCCGAGCGAGTAAAACGATAACACGGATAATTTCGGAGTGACATGCCATCATAATCTTGATCATACTATTTGTAAAGCATATGTAGTGGATGCAGCGATCAAAACAATGTATATGACATGAGTAAACAAGTGAATCATATAGCAAAGACTTTTCATGAATAGCACTTCAAGACAAGCATCAATAAGTCTTGCATAAGAGTTAACTCATAAAGCAATAATTCAAAGTAAAGGTATTGAAGCAACACAAAAGAAGATTAAGTTTCAGCGGTTGCTTTCAACTTGTAACATGTATATCTCATGGATATTGTCAACATAGAGTAATATAATAAGTGCAATAAGCAAGTATGTAGGAATCAATGCACAGTTCACACAAGTGTTTGCTTCTTGAGGTGGAGAGAAATAGGTGAACCGACTCAACATTGAAAGTAAAAGAATGGTCCTCCATAGAGGAAAAGCATCGATTGCTATATTTGTGCTAGAGCTTTGATTTTGAAAACATGAAACAATTTTGTCAACGGTAGTAATAAAGCATATGCATCATGTAAATTATATCTTATAAGTTGCAAGCCTCATGCATAGTGTACCAATAGTGCCCGCACCTTGTCCTAATTAGCTTGGACTACCCGGATTATCACCGCAATACATATGCTTTAACCAAGTTTCACAAAGGGGTACCTCTATGCCGCCTCGTACAAAGGTCTAAGGAGAAAGCTCGCATTTGGATTTCTCGCTTTTGATTATTCTCAACTTAGACATCCATACCGGGACAACATAGACAACAGATAATGGACTCCTCTTTTAATGCTTTAGCATTCAACAACAATTAATTCTTTTCTCATTAGAGATTTGAGGATATTTGTCCAAAACTGAAACTTCCACCATGAATCATGGCTTTAGTTAGCGGCCCAATGTTCTTCTCTCACAATATGCATGCTCAAACCATTCAACTCGGTGTAGATCGCCCTTACTTCGGACAAGACGAACATGCATAGCAACTCACATGAAATTCAACAACGAGTTGATGGCGTTCCCCGATAAACATGGTTATCGCACAACAAGCAACTTAATAAGAGATAAAGTGCATAATTACATATTCAATACCACAATAGTTTTTAAGCTATTTGTCCCATGAGCTATATATTGCAAAGGTGAATGATGGAATTTTAAAGGTAGCACTCAAGCAATTTACTTTGGAATGGCGGAAAATACCATGTAGTATAGGTAGGTATGGTGGACACAAATGGCATAGTGGTTGGCTCAAGTATTTTGGATGCATGAGAAGTATTCCCTCTCGATACAAGGTTTAGGCTAGCAAGGCTTATTAGAAACAAACACAAGGATGAACCGGTGCAGCAAAACTCACATAAAAGACATATTGAAAACATTATAAGACTCTACACCGTCTTCCTTGTTGTTCAAACTCAATACTAGAAATTATCTAGACCTTAGAGAAACCAAATATGCAAACCAAATTTTAGCATGCTCTATGTATTTCTTCATTAATGGGTGCAAAGCATATGATGCAAGAGCTTAAACATGAGCACAACAATTGCCAAGTATCACATTACCCAAGACATTTATAGCAATTACTACATGTATCATTTTCCAATTCCAACCATATAACAATTTAACGAAGGAGAAACTTCGCCATGAATACTATGAGTAGAAACCAAGGACATACTTGTCCATATGCTACAGCGGAGCGTGTATCTCTCCCATAAAGTGAATGCTAGGATCCATTTTATTCAAACAAAACAAAAACAAAAACAAACCGACGCTCCAAGAAAAAGCACATAAGATGTGATGGAATAAAAATATAGTTTCAGGGGAGGAACCCGATAATGTTGTCGATGAAGAAGGGGATGCCTTGGGCATCCCCAAGCTTAGACGCTTGAGTCTTCTTGATATATGCAGGGGTGAACCACCGGGTGCATCCCCAAGCTTAGAGCTTTCACTCTCCTTGATCATGTTGCATCATACTCCTCTCTTGATCCTTGAAAACTTCCTCCACACCAAACTCGAAACAACTCATTAGAGGGTTAGTGCACAATATAAATTGACATATTCAGAGGTGACACAATCATTCTTAACACTTCTGGACATTGCATAATGCTACTGGACATTAGTGGATCAAAGAAATTCATCCAACATAGCGAAAGAGGCAATGCGAAATAAAAGGCAGAATCTGTCAAAACAGAACAGTTCGTATTGACGAATTTTAAAATGGCACCAGACTTGCTCAAATGAAAATGCTCAAATTGAATGAAAGTTGCGTACATATCTGAGGATCATGCACGTAAATTGGCATAATTTTCTGAGTTACCTACAGGGAGGTGGACCCAGATTCGTGACAGCAAAGAAATCTGGAACTGTGCAGTAATCCAAATCTAGTACTTACTTTTCTATCAACGGCTTAACTTGGCACAACAAAACACAAAACTAAGATAAGGAGAGGTTGCTACAGTAGTAAACAACTTCCAAGACACAAAATAAAAACAAAGTACTGTAGGTAAAAACATGGGTTGTCTCCCATAAGCGCTTTTCTTTAACGCCTTTCAGCTAGGCGCGGAAAGTGTGTATCAAGTAACATCGAGAGATGAAGCATCAACATCATAATTTGTTCTAATAATAGAATCAAAAGGTACCTTCATTCTCTTTCTAGGGAAGTGTTCCATACCTTTCTTGAGAGGAAATTGATATTTTATATTACCTTCCTTCATATCAATGGTAGCACCAACGAGTTCGAAGAAAAGGTCTTCCCAATATAATGGGACAAGATGCATTGCATTCAATATCCAAGACAACAAAATCAACGGGAACAAGATTATTGTTAACGGTAATGCGAACATTATCAACTTTACCCAAAGGTTTCTTTGTAGAATGATCAGCAAGATTAACATCCAAATAACAATTTTTCAGCGGTGGCAAGTCAAGCATATTATAAATTTTCTTAGGCATAACGAAATACTTGCACCAAGATCACATAAAGCATTACAATCAAAATCTTTAACCTTCATCTTAATGATGGGCTCCCAACCATCCTCTAGCTTTTTAGGAATAGAGGCTTCGCGCTCTAGTTTCTCTTCTCTAGCTTTTATGAGAGCATTTGTAATATGATGCGTGAAAGCCAAATTTATAGCACTAGCATTAGGACTTTTAGCAAGTTTTTGCAAGAACTTTATAACTTCAGAGATGTGGCAATCATCAAAATTCAAACCATTATAATCTAAAGCAATGGGATCATCATCCCCAATGTTGGAAAAAATTTCAGCAGCTTTATCACAAGCAGTTTCAGCAGTTTTAGCAGTTTCAGGCAGTTTTTCGCGCTTTGCATTAGAAGTGGAAACATTGCTAACACCAATTCTTTTATTAGTATTAGTAGGAGGTGCAGCAACATGTGTAGCATTAGCATTACTAGTGGTGGTAATAGTCCAAACTTTAGCTATATTCTTCTCTTTAGCTAGTTTTTCATTTTCTTCTCTATCCCACCTAGCACGCAGTTCAGCCATTAATCTTATATTCTCATTAATTCTAACTTGAATGGCATTTGCTGTAGTAGTAATTTTATCATGATAATTCTCATTAGGCAAAACTTTTGATTTCAAAAGATCAACATCAGAAGCAAGACTATCGACTTTAGAAGCAAGTATATCAATTTTCCCAAGCTTTTCTTCAACAGATTTGTTAAAAGCAGTTTGTGTACTAATAAATTCTTTAAGCATGGCTTCAAGTCCAGGGGGTGAACTCCTATTATTGTTGTAAGAATTCCCATAAGAATTACCATAGCCGTTGCCATTATTATAAGGATATGGCCTATAGTTGTTACTAGAATTGTTCCGGTAAGCATTGTTGTTGAAATTATTATTTTTAATGAAGTTTACATCAACATGTTCTTCTTGTGCAACCAATGAAGCTAATGGAACATTATTAGGATCAATATTAGTCCTATCATTCACAAGCATAGACATAATAGCATCAATCTTATCACTCAAAGAAGAGGTTTCTTCGACAGAATTTACCTTCTTACCTTGTGGAGCTCTTTCCGTGTGCCATTCAGAGTAGTTGATCATCATATTATCAAGAAGCTTTGTTGCTTCACCAAGAGTGATGGACATAAAGGTACCTCCAGCAGCTGAATCCAATAAATTCCGTGAAGAAAAATTTAGTCCTGCATAGAAGGTTTGGATGATCATCCAAGTAGTCGATCCATGGGTTGGGCAATTTTTAACCAGAGATTTCATTCTTTCCCAAGCTTGAGCAACATGTTCAGTATCTAATTGTTTAAAATTCATTATGCTACTCCTCAAAGATATAATTTTAGCAGGGGGATAATATCTACCAATAAAAGCATCCTTGCATTTAGTCCATGAATCAATACTATTCTTAGGCGAGAGATAGCAACCAATCTTTAGCTCTTCCTCTTAATGAGAAAGGGAACAATTTTAGTTTAATAATATCACCATCTACATCTTTATATTTTTGCATTTCACATAGTTCAACAAAATTATTAAGATGGGCAGCAGCATCATCGAACTAACACTGAGAAAATTGCTCTCGCATAACAAGATTCAAGTAAAGCGAGGTTTAATTTCAAAGAATTCTGCTGTAGTAGCAGGTGGAGCAATAGGTGTGCATAAGAAATCATTATTATTTGTGGTTGTGAAGTCACACAACTTAGTATTTTCAGCGTTGGCCATTTTAGCAACAGTAAATAAAGCAAACTAGATAAAGTAAATGCAAGTAAACTAATTTTTTTGTGTTTTTGATATAGCAAACAAGATAGCAAATAAAGTAAAACTAGCAACTAATTTTTTTGTATTTTGATTTAGTGCAGCAAACAAAGTAGTAAATAAAATAAAGCAAGACAAAAACAAAGTAAAGAGATTGAGAAGTGGAGACTCCCCTTGCAGCGTGTCTTGATCTCCCCGGCAACGGCGCCAGAAAATGTGCTTGATGGCGTGTATTTCACACGTTCGTTGGGCAACCCCAAGAGGAAGGTATGATGCGCACAGCAGCAAGTTTTCCCTCAGAAAGAAACCAAGGTTTATCGAACTAGGAGGAGCCAAGAAGCACGTTGAAGGTTGATGGCGGCGGGATGTAGTGCGGCGCAACACCGGGGATTCCGGCGCCAACGTGGAACCTGCACAACACAACCAAAGTACTTTGCCCCAACGAAACAAGTGAGGTTGTCAATCTCACCGGCTTGCTGTAACAAAGGATTAACCGTATTGTGTGGAAGATGATTGTTTGCAGAAAACGAGTAGAACAAGTATTGCAGTAGATTGTATTTCAGTAAAGAGAATTGGACCGGGGTCCACAGTTCACTAGAGGTGTCTCTCCCATAAGACGAACGAGCATGTTGGGTGAACAAATTACGAGTTGGGCAATTGACAAATAAAGAGAGCATGACAATGCACATACATATCATGATGAGTATAGTGAGATTTAATTGGGCATTACGACAAAGTACATAGACCGCCATCCAACCGCATCTATGCCTAAAAAGTCCACCTTCGAGGTTATCATCCGAACCCCTCCAGTATTAAGTTGCTAACAACGGACAATTGCATTAAGTATTGCGCGTAATGTAACTAGTGACTACATCCTTGAACATAGCACTAATGTTTTATCCCTAGTGGCAACAAGCACATCCATAACCTTAGTGGTTCTTGTCACTCCTCCAGATTCACGGAGGCATGAACCCACTATCGAGCATAAATACTCCCTCTTGGAGTTACTAGCATCAACTTGGCCAAAGCATCTACTAATAACGGAGAGCATGCAAGATCATAAACAACACATAGACATAGTCTTGATAATCAACATAACAAGTATTCTCTATTCATCGGATCCCAACAAACGCAACATATAGAATTACGGATAGATGATCTTGATCATGTTAGGCAGCTCACAAGATCCGACAATGATAGCACAATGGGGAGAAGACAACCATCTAGCTACTGCTATGGACCCATAGTCCAGGGGTAGACTACTCACACATCACACCGGAGGCGACCATGGCGGCGTAGAGTCCTCCGGGAGATGATTCCCCTCTCCGGCAGGGTGCCGGAGGCGATCTCCTGGATCCCCCGAGATGGGATCGGCGGCGGCGGCGTCTCTGGAAGGTTTTCCGTATCGTGGCTCTCGGTACTGGGGGTTTCGTCACGGAGGCTTTAAGTAGGCGAAGGGGTAGGTCAAGAGGCGGCGCGAGGTGCCCAGACCATAGGGCCGCGCGGCCGGGCGGGGGCCGCGCCGCCCTATGCTCCGGCTGCCTCGTGGCCCCTCTTCGTTTCGTCTTCGGACTTCCGGAAGCTTCGTGGAAAAATAGGCCCCCGGGCTTTGATTTCGTCCAATTCCGAGAATATTTCCTTACTAGGATTTCTGAAACCAAAAACAGCAGAAACAACGAATCGGCACTTCGGCATCTTGTTAATATGTTAGTTCCAGAAAATGCACGAATATGACATAAAGTGTGCATAAAACATGTAGATAACATCAATAATGTGGCATGGAACATAAGAAATTATCGATACGTCGGAGACGTATCACATGTACAGACATGGTCTCGGAAAGTCATCATGATATGATGGATAAAATTTTGAGTGAAATTGTTCATCATATTACAAAGTTACTAATAGTGAAGTCTGGAACACTTGTCATTTGATGATCAACTTCAAAGTAAGAACCTCAAGGTTATTGGTATTTGACCAATGGACCTAGAAATTATTGAAGGTGAAGTGTTTTCTGAGAATGGGGAAAGCTAAAAGAGAAACCACAAAAGATATTTTGGTAAAAAGAAAGAAAAAGACTAGAAAGTCTAGCTCAGATGTATATAGATGATATACATGTTATGGATGTATTCCTTGTTTGGTCACATAATAGAATTCTTGGGTATTTGTACCAGATTGGTTGATATGAGATGTCATACAATACAACGCAATACAAGAATACGATGGCCTAAGTGATCGATAAGGAATATGGTAATAATGCACGTCAGGAACATAATAAAGTGTTATTATGTTTGTCGTTGGCATTCTACCTAGCCCTTAGAATTTATAATAAAGAACTTAATAAATTGTTATTTTGCTCTGGTCAAATGAAAACAATGAGTTGTTCAAATTATGACATTGCTCCATGTACGATGGATAAGTTATTATAAATCTTAATGGTGAAACACACATACATAACACTGACGCTAAAATACCATAAGGCAAATGATTTGAATTCCACTCATTAGTGGAACCGCCATTTAGGTCATGTTAGAAAGGAACGCATGAAGGAACTCCATTTGAATGGAATTTTGGAGTCATATGATTTTTGAATCATTTGGCGCTTGCAAATCTCTTCTAAAAGGAAATGACTTAAATACCGTTCATAGGCCAAGAGTTGAACGGGCAACTAACTTAGTGGAAAAGTACATGATGATGTATGTGGTTCACTGGGCATAGTTGTGTGCAGGAGATACTTTTACTTCATGAAAACTTCCAACAATGAATTGAGTATATATATGTGGATATATTCGATAAGGAAGAAGTTTGAAACATTTGAATGGATTCAGATAAATTTCAGCATGAAGTGGAAATCATCGTAATAGAAAAGTCAAATATCTATGATTAGATCATGGTGGAAATATTTGAATTACGAGTTTTAGCGAACATCTAAGAGAGTTATGAAATTGTTCTACAACTCACGTTTCTTGGAGTATCATAGAGATGATGAAGTATCCGAGATACGTATCCAAACCTTGTTGGATCAAAGATGAGATAAAATATTGATGCCATTATATTTTTAAGGATTATGCTTTAGAGACTACCGCTTTTACACTAAATAGAGCGTCATCATAATCCGTTGAAACGACACCATATGAGTTATGGCATGGGTATAAACCCTAATAGTTCTTTCTTAAATTTTGGTATGCGTAGCATAAGTAAATAAGTTTACAACCAAAATCGGATGAATGTCTTTGTTGGTTATCCCAGAGAACAAATTGGGAATTCTTTCCACTATGAAGTAAAAAGACAAAAGTGTTTGTTAATGTTACTTACTTATTTCAAAGAAATTGTTTCTAGCGAACTATTTGAGTGGGAGGACAATAGAACTTGATAAGGTTTATGAACCTGAGCATAATGATCAGAGTAGCGCAGCATCGGAAATGGTTCCGGAAGCGGCTACGACGATCATGGCTCCCATGACTACAAAGTGTTTTAGCCATGGAGATCAAAGTACATATTGAACCTTGTAGGTATGGTTTACTTTGTGATCAAAATAAATGATTTGTGGACAAAGGATTGATTTTGAACAATGATAAACCAACTGCAAACAAAGAAGTTATGATGGGCCCTGACTCCGTTAAAATGGCTATGCGCCATGAAATCCAAGATAGATGAATGCTTTTTGGAAGTAAATGGATCTATAAAATAGATGGACTTGGATGGAATATCCTTAAAGAAGCTTGACTTATCGAAAAGTTGTTTATGACAAAGTTCAAAGAGTTGACTACGATAAGATTAGATCTTCCGTGGCAATGCTTATAGTCTGCGTGGATTATTCTAGTAATCGCTACATATTTCTTTTAAGAGATATGATAGTAGGATGGCAGAAATACATTCCTTACCAGAAGTATGTATGAAGGATGTATACCAGATACAACCAAGAGTTTTTGCTAGTCCGTGGAATACTAGATAGGTATACGAACTTCAATTGGATGAAGTGAGTATCGCGGAGTTGGAATCTTTACCGGATGAAATAGTCAAAGAGTTTTTGATTTCATCAGAAACGATGAAGATGCTTGCATTTGCAAGAAATTAAGTGGGAGCGCTGAGACATATTTGTAATACTTTATGTAGATGACATATCGTTGATTATAAATAATGTAATTATATAATTGATTAAAAAGGGTTCATTGAGAATTAACTTCAATGAAAAGATATGGACTGAAACATATTTAGTGTCAAGATCTATGAAGATAGATTGAAACACATAATAAGTTTAAGTCAAAGTACATAGAATGGATATTGAAGTGGTTCAATATTAAGAAGGTGTTCTTTTCATGTGAAGGTTTAACAAGACTTGAGTGTATTTGACACCTGGATGAGTAAAAACACATGAGTGATTTTAGATCACGAGTAATATGTACAAAGTCAGATGTCATGTGCTCTAAAGTGTCACGAGCATATACCAGAATGATTCATGTAATGATCATTGGACAACAGTAAGAATATCCCCGAGTGCTTTAGAAGAACCAAGGATATATATAGTTTTATATGGGTAATGACAAACAAATCGCTGTAAAGTGTTGTACCGATATTAGTTTGGTCACATATAAAATAAAATTTCAATCTAAATTAGGCTAAGTGTTATTTAAAAGGGTAGCACAATGAGCTAGAATATGTCTATGCTAGATTTAGATGAGTTCTAAATATTGTGACGGATTCTACAAACGAAGGCAGAGTATGTCATTGTTTTGACAATGACTGAGGATGTTAAGTTGAGAAGTTCTTTGAGAACTTGGTGTAGTTCCGATAGTGTCAGAACTTTGAAGCTATATTGTGTATGACAATATTAGTGACTTATTTTCAGACCGCGGAATTAAGGTTCCACCAGAGGACTAAGCATATACAATTAATGCCGACTCATTTGGAAAATGAGTGATGCGTTGAGACGCAAATGAATTGCAAAATACATACGTTTCTGAACAGTCAGATCCGTTGACTAAAACCTCTCCCGTGAGCAAAACATAATAAAGCACCGTGAAGGCCAAGGTGTTATATCTTTACAAATGTAAACTAGATTATTGACTCTAGTGCAAGTGGGAGATCTGTTGGAGATATGCCCAAGAGGCAATAATAAAATGGTTATTATAATATATCTTTGTGTTTATGATAATGTTTGCATACCATGCTATAATTGTATTAACCGAAACATTGATACATGTGTGTTATGTAAACAACAAGGAGTCCCTAGTAAGCCTCTTGTATAACTAGCTTGTTGATTAATGGATGATCATGGTTTCGTGATCATGAACATTGGATGTTATTAATAACAAGGTTATGTCATTAATTGAATGATATAATGGCCACACACCCAAATGAGCGTAGCATAAGATCAAGTCATTAAGTTCAATTTGCTATAGGCTTTCGATACATAGTTGTCTTAGTCCTTCGACCATGAGATCATGTAAATCACTTACACCGGAAGGGTACTTTGATTACATCAAACGCCATTGCGTAAATGGGTGGTTATAAAGATGGGATTAAGTATTTGGAAAGTGTCAGTTGAGGCATATGGATCAATAGTGGGATTTGTCCATCCTGATGACGGATAGATATACTGCTGGCCCTCTCGGTGGAATGTCATCTGATTAGCTTGCAAGCACATGATTAGATCATGAGAGATGACATACCACGGTACGAGTAAAGAGTACTTGTCGGTAACGAGGTTGAACAAGGTATGGAGATACCGATGATCAAACCTCGGACAAGTAAAATATCGCGAGACAAAGGGAATTGGCATCGTATGTAATTGGTTCAATCGATCACTAAGTCATCGTTGAATATGTGGGAGCCATTATGGATCTCCAGATCCCGCTATTGGTTATTGCTCGGAAAGGAGTCTCGACCATGTCTGCATTGTTCACGAACCGTAGGGTGACGCGCTTAAGGTTCGATGTCGCATAAGTAGATTCAGAATATGAGATGGAGACCGAATGTTGTTCGGAGTCTCGGATGGGATCCAAGACATCACGAGGAGGACCGGAATTGTTGTGGAAGAATTCTGTTGTTTTGTATTTCAACAAAAGTTGTTCTGGAAACATTCTCGGAATTGGACGAAATAAAAACAGAGGTTCTTATTTTTCTGTCACGTAGACGGAGTCCAAAGGGGAGAAGGAGAAAGGCCAGGGGTGGGCCACACAACACCTCGGCGCGCCCCCCGAGCCGCGCCAGGGTATTGTGTGGGCCCACCAGGCGCCGACACTAGATGGGTTTTGTGAAACCCTAACCCTAGTTCCCGACTATATATAGTGGGATAGTTTGGCCGGCCAAAGATGCTCCGTACGCAACCCTAATTTGCCACCTCTCCTCCCTCCCGGCTTCTCCTGCTCCGGCTAGGCGAAGCCCTCGCAGGAATTCTTCTCCACCACCACCACCACGCCGTCGTGCCGCTAGGATTCCGTGGAGATCTACCACACCTCCGCTGCCCGCCGGAACGGGGAGAGGAAGGAGCTTCATCGACACCGTACGCGCGACCGAGTACGGAAGTGCTGCCGGATTGCAGCACTGGGGATGATCGTCTACACCAACAACGAGATCTAATCTCGTAGGCTTTGGAAATCTTCGAGGGTTAGTCTCATATCAATCTCGTTGCTTCGATCTTGTAGATTAGATCTTGGGTGTTCCATAGATTAGATCTATTGGTTTTATTCGTCTTGCGGTAGGAAATTTTTTGTTTTTTATGCTACGAACCCCATCAATTGTCCCCAGTCTTCGGCAACGGCTTTAACCTTTCCATCTACTTCATGAAATCGGAGTCATCCTGGGGGTGGACAGCGAGACATAGACTTCCCGACGTGGGACTAATGTCCATGTCTATGTGTGCATTGAAAATTTCGACCAAAGACATCTCGGCTATGGCTCTAGGAAAAGTAGGAAGAGATTGATTATGAAAATTGGGTATGGAGAATTGATCTTGGGCGCCTTTTATCCATTATAGATGGTGGTGGTTCCCACTCCAAGATAAATCATTGAATCAAACCGCATGCGGTCATGCTGGGAGATTCTAATTCCAAAAGTTATTTTCATAATGAATTATTGTTTCCCAATAACGGGGCTTTCCTTGGTTAATTTAAACACAGATTCAACATAATTTACCCTAAAGTTTCGTAACTACAAGGGTCCACATCAGAAATAGATATAAGAAGAATATTTGTTGATGACATAACCTACCCACATCGGCAACTGTTATTAATAGTTGGTGCTGGCCTAACCGTCAATTCACGTGCGAGGTTATGGAAGGTACACAAGTCTCTTTGTCTTCCTTAGTTTCTTGGGGGTGGTAAAAGTATTTTGGTCTATTTGATTTTGACGTGATAATGAAAATTTTAAGAGGAAAAAGGTTCAATGTGGTATGCAAATGCTACTTGTGTGTACTAATTGCATTGCCAGCTTTTCTAGATATAAGGTGTATTCATTTCTGAGAAAATAAAATTAAAAAATAGCATATGCTGTGTTGCACCACTCGCATGGTAATTTTTTTATGGATTAAATTACGTTTGCTAATCTCATGTGAACTTTTCTATTTTCTCGCGTCAAGTAGAGGTAATCCTTCCCAAATTTGAGGTAGTTTTTCCTCCGCTCGTGTTCTTTAATTTTTATGTCAAAAACTATAGGAAGCGATCGGTCGCCCTTGCTCGCCCGCGTGGTCCTATATAGGAAAAACTACCTCAAATTTCAGCCCAACACCGGAGAGTGTTGCCTTTTTTAAGAAACCTATTCCAAATTGTAATGATTGGATAAAAATTTGTTGTAAAATCACACGACAGATTTCGTAAGATTTTTCTAAGCGATATTTTACGAAAATGTGTGTTTCTTAATATGTTGTAAACGTATGATTTTTTGTTGTAATTATTTGTGATTTTTGGTGTAATTGTTTTAGTCATGGACACCTTTTTTCAATGTACCATAAGCTCGTTAATTTTGTAACAACTGCGTATAAATTTTGTAGTGAAATCATCTCAAAGATGTTGTAACATTCACCTAACGTTTTCCACAAGTTTGTGATTATTGTTGTAATGATCTTTTATTTGTTAAAATAGATGCTAATTTTTGTTGTAATTAAAAATGTAGTGAGTTTGTTATTGCTTAAACAAATTTTCATAGCCACACATATGTATTTTTTGTAATTTTTTTGCTGATTTTTTGTTCTAAATATTGTTGATTTTTGTTGTAACCAACCTGTAGCAAAATAGTTGTTGATTAACCTTTTTTGAAACATTATTATTTTAAAAAATAAAACATTTTTTGTTGTAATAGTGTGTTTTTTTGTGGGGGGTGAGAGATTTTTGTTGCCACACTCTACAAATCATCGTGGTGGCATTTTTGTTGTAAATACCTGAAAGGGTAGGACCGAAATGGTATATCATTCCAGTTTTAGTGAAGACGCTCGGTACTGCGGGTTGATTTTCCAAACATGGAGGGTGAAAATGCAAAACTATGTTTAGACTAATTATGGACGTGCGATCTTGGTCCGACATCGCAGAGAACGATCGATTTTAGGTCCTCCGGACCCACACCTAGCATCGCCCAAAACTATAATCCTACATATAGGAACTGAATGGAGTATGACAGAGCTTGACGCCAAGAATGTTTGAACGAAATTAGAGACATTATGTCCTGGTGTGGTTGGCGCGTGTGTAATAAGTTGCTTAGGTCCGGGAGAAGATTCTTGTGAGGTTTGCTTATCACACTTTTTGTTAGCCTAAAGTTTCTTCGAGGTAAAAGAAGCTAGATTCTTGTGGCCTTGTGGGGGTTGCTTATCACACTTCTTACTAGCCTACCAGTTTCTTCCCACGAGAGACATAGCCTAAATGAGTTGGTGCGAGCCTTGTGTCTTTACACATCTAAATGCCTAAATGAAGCGACACAGCTAAATGCCTAATATGAAGCGCGGGCACCTCTGGCTGACTTTGAAGACATCAATTACACCTTTTCCGTGTTTTCTTTCTACGGTACCTCATCTATTTTTATTTGCTTCGCCTTCTGGGTATAGTCAACTTTACAAAAATTGACAAAACATATAAAGAAAGAACGCAAAGTATATAATATAAAAATATGTTTCATGACGATTCTAATACAATATATTTTATATTACTATATTATAGACATTAATATTTTTAAATATTTGGTTAAACTTTATAAAGTTTAACTTTGATCAAACCCAGAACGCAAAGTATATTGAGGGTCAAACCTTATTTTTAAGCTTATCGACATTTTTTTGGAACAAAATTAAAATGTTATAACGGGCAAGGAATACACACACAAAGCAACACACAATGTATTTAGTTTATAGCCAAATCTAGCAAGTCGTCGAGTGGTGCCTGCGTTCTACATAAAGGTGGTTTGTCCCTGTTGTTCTTCGAGCCCAAGTCATCGATCTGCTTCATGTCAGCCTTCTCGACCTGGACGTTGACGAGTTCTTGTCTTCCTCTCGGACATTTCCGCAGATTGGCCTATGGCACTACTAGATATCTAGACCAGAATCGATCATGTCCTGCGCGCACTTATCTTCGACCAGTGAGGCTTCATGAGGATGTGGCGAAGCTTCGCGTTCTTGTTGGTGCCATGAGATATGTCTAAATATAGATTTTCTTGACAATGACCAATGTGGAAAAGGCAATGGTGGCTGCGATCGAAGGTTTGTAACAGTGGAGAGGTGTATTGGTTGCGATGAAGAATTGTGGCACAAGTTCTCTTCATGTGTGTTGGGTGTTCGATGATTTGCAGGAGAGGCCTTGGCAAGAGGGGATGTCATGACATTGGATTGTATTTTTGGTGATGCTCCTTTGAGTATCAAGTCGGTATTTCAGGGTAAAAGCCTAAGGTCCGGCCTTCATGTACCTAGCAAGAGCCTTGTTGAAGGCCTTGTTTTGTGAACTCAGTATTTCTCCATGGTGAAAACCCAAGATCTTCGATTGGGGCAACACTCGTGCATTGTTTTCTTCCTAGAGATGTTGCTTTTCGAAAAACCTCTTTTTTTTGGTCCGGTCATTGTCTTCAGTGGTGGTTAGATTGTTGATGTTGCGATTGTGAGTGTTCCATCACCGTGACGGAGTCTTTGTTTTTATTTTGTCTTTTGTTTTTTTTCTTGGGTGTGTGCATCCTTGAATGTCTTAAACATCTTGTTGCGGCAGAATATGTGTGTAACTAGTATATTCACGTTATTAATATATTTCGTTTCTCATAAAAAAATACAAAAAAATAAAAAATGGCAAGAAGAAAAGAAATGAACCACTTGGCTCACCACTAATTTTGTTAATGATTCCCAATCAGCTCGGCAAAGGCAAGATTTGGCTATCGCATGGTAGCGAATCAAACCGTACGAAAAGTTACCATACCCGTTTTTTTACTTAAGGCAACTCTTAATGTGTACCCTAAAAGGTGCAATTTTTGCAGCGATTCAAGCGAGCCCAACTTTATCTAGAGACTAGATAGAAGTAATACTGTAGACCCACGCCAATTTTTAGGATGGGAACACACCAATTATTTTTTTGATGGGAATGCACCGAAAGTTCATCAGGATGTCAGCACAACGGTTTATATATACGGGTCCAAATCCATCGATTTGTAAGCAACCCTGACCTCACCTGATCACACCAACAAACATTAGCATTTAGCACTGCACCCACACCACACGCGCACACACCACGTTACAATTTTACAATGTGCCATTGCTCGGAGCAGCAAGCACAACGCCACCACGTCCATGAATCTCTGCTCCAGCCACCCGTGCTTTATGACCGGCCGAAGCATGGCGGTGGCGCGATCGCCGAGGTGGCCTCCATCGTGCGGCTTGCCGTGCCGATGGTCGCTGCGGGGCTGCTCATGTACACGCGCTCCCTCGTGTCCATGATCTTCCTTGGCCGGCTCGGCCGCCTGCCACTTGCCGGCGGCTCTCTCGCGCTCGGCTTCGCCAACATCACCGGCTACTCGGTGCTCTCCGGGCTCGCCGCCGGCATGGACCCGGTGTGCGGCCAGGCGTTCGGAGCAGGCCGCACGTCTGTGCTCGCCACCGCGCTCCGCCGCACCGTCTCGCTGCTTCTGGCCGCGGCCGTCCCCATCAGCCTGCTCTGGGTCGCCATGCGCCGTGTCCTCGTCGCCACCGGCCAGGACCCCGACATTGCTGCCGCCGCGTACGAGTTCATCCTTTGCTCGCTCCCTGATCTCCTCGTGCAGTCCTTCCTCCATCCGATCCGCGTCTACCTCCGCGCACAGTCAATCACGCTCCCGATCACATACGCAGCCGCCGCCACGCTCCTCCTCCACGTCCCCGTCAACTACCTCCTCGTACACGGCCTCCGCCTCGGGATCCGCGGCGTCGCTCTCGGGGCCGTTTGCGCCAACCTAAACTTCTTGCTGTTCCTCGTAGCCTACGTGTACTTCTCTGGGATAATGAATGACAATGGCGGCGGCGATGGCAAAGGCGTATCATCACCGGCCGAGGAGGAACATGTGCTGGAGTGGGGACGCTTGGTGAGGCTCTCCGTGCACAGCTGCATGTCGGTGTGCTTGGAGTGGTGGTGGTACGAGATCATGGTCTTGCTCTGCGGCGTGCTCGCTGACCCGAAGGCGGCGGTGGCGGCTATGGGGATACTGATACAGACCACATCCCTGGTGTACATCTTCCCGCACTCCCTCGGATGCGCCGTGTCCACACGCGTCGGGCACGAGCTCGGCGCGGGGAGACCGGAGCGCGCGCGCCTCGCGGCACACGTCGGCCTCGTCTGCGGCGCCGCGCTGGGGCTCGTGGCGTGCGCGTTCGCGGCGTCCGTGAGGGGCGTGTGGGCGCGGATGTTCACCGCCGACGCCGCCATCCTGCAGCTGGTGTCCTTGGCGCTGCCCATCCTTGGCGCCGCCGAGCTGGGAAACTGCCCGCAGACGGCGGGCTGTGGCGTGCTCCGCGGCAGCGCGCGGCCGGGGAAGGCCGCGAGGATCAACGTATCGGCGTTCTACGGCGTCGGCATGCCCGCCGCGCTGGCGCTAGCGTTCTGGCCGGCGCGGCTCGACTTCCGGGGCATGTGGGCCGGCATGCTGGCGGCGCAGCTTGTGTGCGCGGCGCTGATGCTGCGAACGGTGCAGCGCACCGACTGGGCAGAGCAGGCCGTTCGCGCGCGCGAGCTGACCGGCGCCGAGGGCGATGGCGACGTCAAAAGTGGGCATGCAGGCGCAGCAGAACTAAAGGCGGGCAACGGCTTGCTCGTGGTGACCGTGCTAAGTTGATCATGAGCATATTTTTGTTTTATCGTTTTCACCTTTATTATTCTTGGCTGTCTGTCCATTGGAATTTTTAGGATTTGGAACATTGGATATTGGAATCATTAATGCATCCCTCTTCGTATTGAGAAGCATGCTCGATGTCTTTCGTTTCGTGCTCTTTTTTTATATTTTTTTTGTAAAAAACATATGTATCTAAACGTATTTTAGTGTATATATTTACTTATTTTGATCTGTATCTGGTTTATTTCAAAATATCTAAAAGATCTTACATTAGTAGACAGAAGAATAAACCATTTCCACGGCTCTGGTTCATGGTATGGGTGATCCTCTCTTTGTAAGTTCGCCAGAGATAATGAAAAATGTTTCTGCATATAGGCCCTAGATGGAATCAAAATTTGTGATTTATGAACAGATATAAGACCGTGACAGTTTGTGATTTATGGGATGCTACCCACCCCGTAAACCCTAAAATTCGTAGTAATTTTAAAAAAAATCTAAATCCTCCTGAAAACAAAATATGATCAAGCATTGTATTCTTATTAAAATTCGTGGGTTCGAAATGATTCCCATGATATCCTTGGCAAAAAAAAAACAAATTTACGACGAATATAGCGTGAATAGTATATGGACATGGGGATTTTCGAGTTTGTCTTACCTAGGATACAATAAAAGTAATTTCCTCGTGAAATATGTTTTATACAAGGACAATACTTGGTCATCTTTGGTTCCCAAAAGAATTCATATTTAAAATTTTCTTTAAATTACTCTTTTTTTTCTTAGATGTACCGGGTGCTTGGCACCCACGAGCGTGGATGTATTTTCCTACTCCTATATTGTATAACTTTTATACTGGAGAAATTCGTCTTATGACTTTCACAAGGCTCACAAATACTCTTTATTTTAATGGAAGCTTACAAGGATAAGTTTCTACTCAATATCTACATGCATGAAGCTTTCCAACATTTTAACTCATGTTCGAAAAATTTCCGTATGAACATGGGGCATAAGTCGCAAAAAAAAAGAGCCTGAGGCATTAATTTCCCCAAAAAAAATTATACTTTAGTAAAATTTGGACAAATGATTGGGACAGATATAGAAGAAGATGAGTAAAAGTTAAGATAATTCAAGACAAACTGTGGAACTAAAATCACACGTGGCATGTGGCACTGTACAGTTTTGTTAACTTAATATGCTATTTGTGGGGCCTAAGTTGTGTTAACCTTTTTTTTGCGGGAAACTAAGTTGTGTTAACCTACATAGAAGTACAGGCTATGCATAGGATTTCATTGTTACTTGTGAATGATTTGAAGACATCATCATTCTCATGTGTATGCAGATGGGCATCCTTTTATTAGTCACATAGTTCTGGTGTGTCGTGTTTAATGTGTCCTGTGGCATCTACTTTAAAGGCCTGAGTTCTGTGCAAATGATTACCCTGTTTCGAAATAAGGCTAATCTCAATTCGAAGCATATTGTGAATTGTGTTCGTCAAGCGAAATAGCTAGTGAAACATGGGTGTAGGCACACCTGTTTATTCAAAATTTGAAAAAATGGCTATTTAAAAGTTTAATTTTTTTTGCATTTACGTAGTAATGTTGATACTTATTCGAGTCAATTCTCGAGGAAAAACAAGATTATATGTGACCTACATAAAATAACAAAATTGTGCAAATGACACTATAATGATTGAATTTGTATTGTTCAAAAATATACAAGTTTCATTTTTCTCTTTTTCGTGTATGCCGCCACGTATGGCCGTTTTTTACTTGAGAATTGGCACAAGTATCAAGATAATATGTACATGCAAAAAATTATTTCAATTTTTCCAAAATTTTAAATGGATTTTTTTGTATTTTTTGAAAAAGGGTGCACCTACACTCATGTCCACCAAATCCACGTCGTTTCATCAAGAGACTATTTAGCACTCAGCTGTTTTACAACTTGCATAAGTTGATTTTTCTTCCAATAACAAGATGACATGTGGACATTTGATTGCTTTCGAATTTATCCAGATTTGATATTTTACATGTAAGTAACAAATTTACATACATGTAAGTGTATTTACATTGCTAGTGGGCTACTCACTCCGTCCTTGTATACAAGAGCATTGTCAAAAATATATTATGCATCTATAGAAATCCACTAACACCAATCGAGAAAAACTAAAGTTGCATGCAGCCACGGAGAAAAAGTCATCAGATGCGATATGTTTAATTAGCCGAAACACGAGAGCATTTTCACATAATTAATCGTGCTATATTTTGAATATGATTTTGTAGTCTTTTACACAAAAACATAGGGAGTATTACTAATTTACATGTAAACACTGGTGTAAATGGGATGTCATTTGTAGCAAATAAGGGTATGACACAAAAGAAAAACAAATGGCACAATCGATCTACCATGCATGCAATGGAGAAAAAAATAAGTGGTGACCGAATGACAAACACTTGGTGTTTAAAAATCAATAGTGTTCATCAATGTCCCCTCATCCCGTCCTTCCCCCTCCCGGTGCGTCAAATACCAGTGCCCGCTCACCCGGACTAAGAGCATCTCCACTCGTCCCCCCGACGAGGCCCCCGAGCGACGTTTTTCCCATCCGGATGGCGAAATTCGCCCCCGGTTCCTCGTTTTCGTCCGGATTTGGCCCTTCATCCATCCGGCGAGCCCACGCCATCCCCGGCCCCCCGGGGACCTATCGGGGACTCCGGACGAGTGAAAAGCGGGGAAGGGCCCGATCTCGTCAGTGACTCGACACACGAACCCCACCGCCACCTCGCTCAAAATCTCCCCACCCCTCGTATCTCTCTCGCCGCCGGCACCACCCCGCCGGCTTGTTGCCCGCATCTCTGCCGTCCCTCCTTCCCCACCTGCCTATATTCCGCCGTCTTTCGACGACGGCCTATCCGGCTGCTCTTCCGCCGGCCTGTTTTCCGACTTTGGCTCTGCTCCTCGTCGCCGCGGCTCGGGTTGCCTCGACCACGCCCGTCGGTGTTCGTCCATTTGCCTCGCCGGCCATGGACTCGGACGAAGAGGAGGAGCAGATGTTCGTCGAGCTTATGCAAGAAGAGATGGCAGCAGCCGCCCAAGACGACGAGCACATGATGATCCTCGGTTGCTTGGCAAGCATGTACGCCGGACTGGCAACTGGTCGACGTGGTGGGTCGGCACCAGGTCGCCGGAAGTGCAAGCCGAGACAGCGAATGGAGGGCTACTGCATGTTGTACGCCGACTACTTCGCCGACAATCCATTGCACGGTGAGAGTGTTTTCCGGCGTCGTTTCAGGATGAGTAGAAAGCTATTTCTGCAAATTGTGTATGCCATCCGAGACTTTGATCCCTACTTCAGATGCAAGGCGGATTGCACTCGGTTTGGTTGGATTTTCGTCACTGCAGAAGTGTACAAGTGGCTATGAGGATGCTCGGCGTATGGAGCTCCCGGTGATAGTGCGGATGACTATCTTCGGATGGCGGAGTCCACCGCCCTTGATTGTTTCTACCGGTTCCGCAGGTCCGTCATAGCAGTGTTCGGGGACTATTACTTGAGATCACCCACTGTCGAAGACACTCAGAGGATCCTTGCAACAAATGAAGCTAGGGGTTTTCCAGGGATGTTTGGAAGCATTGACTGCATGCATTGGCAATGGAAGAACTGTCCGTTTGCGTGGCAGGGAAATGTACAAGGGTCACAAAAAGGGCTGCACTGTGATACTTGAAGCAGTGGCTACCCATGATCTCTGGATTTGGCACTCTTTCTTTGGTATGCCTGGATCCAACAATGACATCAACGTCTTAAACAGCTCCCCGGTCTTTTCCAAGCTTGTTGAGGGTCATGCTCCCCCGGTGGACTATGTGATCAATGGTCGGCACTACAACAAAGGATACTACCTTGCAGACGGTATCTATCCAAAGTGGGCAACATTTGTGAAGACTATCTCGAACCCTAGCACCCCCAAACTTTGCGAGTTTGTCGGGAAACAAGAAGCTTGCCGAAAAGACGTCGAGCGTGCATTTGGTGTCCTCCAGCAGAGATTTGCTCGTCGTCCGGTTCCCCGCTATGACTTGGTCCAAAGATCAGATGTGGGAGGTGATGAACCGCTGTGTGTGCCTACACAATATGATTATTGAAAATGAGCGAAAGCATCCGGTTCCTCTGGCTGAGCAAGAAGCACCATATGAGAGAGAGGGTCCTCTTGCACAGCCTAATCACCAGGTGCCTCCATTCCATCATGGGCCGCCTTCATTGCTATGCGCCAGGAGATTCGAGACTCTACAATGCATCAGCTGCTGCAAGATGATCTGGTGGAGCACATATGGAGGCTCCGAGGCAATGCCAACGCCGACGCCAACTAGTCTGTCTTAATTTGTTTGAAAAATTGTTAAACATTGTACTGATTATCGCCGAATTTGTTTCAGCAATTTTCGTACTCTTGGTCGCCGAACTTGTTAAATTTTATGTTAAATTTGTTTGAAATATGTCAAATGGTCGAGGTTGGGGGTTTCCTGCCGGGGGGACGGCTGGAACTTCGGCGCTCCCCAGGCCAAATCTTCCTCCAATCCGGACGAAAATTTCGCGATTTGGGCGTGGGGAGCGCCAACGAGTGGGGATGCTCTAAGGTTAACACTTTATGTGGTACAATAACTAGTATGTTATTCTTTCGGTTATAGCGGAAGACACATGTGACTTTGTCTACTTATAAAAAATATCTAGTGACTACCGTTTTTACTTCATGACGTGTTCATGGGTTAGTGGTATTGAATTGCAGATAACTGAAAAGTTCGCCCAAAAAAAGTACAACTCGTATAATCCTTGATCGGTAATTTTAGTTAGTCGCGTTAACCACTTTGTAGTAGTTTTTCACGAGGCGGAAACTACCTAAACTTTTCCCAAAAGCAATTTCCCATTATAAATCTATTGGGCGCATATTTCTTCGATGGTAATTTTCCCAAAGGCACGCAGGCAGGCGTGGTAATTTTTACACAGATATGTAACCTCAGCCATACTTCTAGACCAGTAGTTATTCCCCGATGCATAATTCTTCAGCGATAATTCCCAAAAAATAACCCAATATTCACCACCTCAGCTCCATTACTTGGGGAAAATCATGTTATGTTCTTCTATAGTACAATCGAAAAAATATGCTTGCTCCACCGTCTTTCGCCTCTTTCACCTAGGAGAGTGATGGGACTACTTCCTTAAAGAGCCTTTCGTTCGGGCCGGCAGGAGGGGCCCTGTGAACCATGGCATTTTGTTTTGCTTTTTAAAATTTCTGAATTCAATAGTAATTTAATTACCCCTCCAATTTTTTATTGGGGTATAATTCTTGCACGGAAATTTTAATTTGTCGCCATAAGTATTTTGTAGTAGTTTTTTGCGAGGCGGAAACTACCTAATTTTTTTCCGAAAGCAATTTCCCGGTAGAAATCTTTTTAGGGTGCATATTTCTGTGACAAAACGATACCTCGTTTTTCCATTAACTGTGCGCGGTAATTTCTCAATGACACGCAAGCGTGGTAATTTTTACACGAATCTTCAACCTCAACCGTACCACATGTTAGTAGTTCGTCACTTAGTAGTTCGTCACTGATGCATAATTCTTCAAGAGTAATTCCCAAAAAAATCCAACACCTCCTCTACCCGGGAAAATAATGATGTGTTCTTCTACGGTACCATCAAAAAATATAATTGCTCCACCATTCGTCGCCTCTTTCACCTTGGAAGGATACTATTACCTCCTTCTATGATACCTTTAGAATGATATACTTACTCCATCACCCGCCGCCTCTTTCAATGAGAGAAAATAATATCATTTTCTTTTGTAGCAATTCCAGAAACAAAAATACTCCACCATCTGTCGCCTCTTTTAGTCCACGAAAATGCTATAGCCTTCCTTCCGGTATGTATGAAAAGAACTTGCTCTGTCGTACATCAAATCTTTAAACCGGTGCGCGTTGTACTCGCTCCAGGAACTGCACCAAAAATACAACTTCTAAAAGCAAAGGGTATTTTTAAGATGTTATAAATAAGTGATTTTATACTTTTATCCTTCGTGTCTATCCCCGATTGAGGATTTTCACCCTTCTATTTCTGCTTCTTCTTCCCACAATTGAGATTTCTATTACGGAACAATATCGCGCTCGCGCATTCTTTGTGAGGAAATCACTTTTTTCAACGCTGCCTATGTGCGTTGAGAAAAAAATAGTCCATGGTGCTACAATACGCCTTTTACGTTTCTTGATCAGTATTCCCTCATCGAAATAGGTTTTCGCTCCGCTATATAAATATAGCAATCAACTGATACATCGAGCAAGCTAGGGCCGCAGCACAACCAAACCGAAAGAAAAAATACAGAGGGAAAAGAAACTAATGCCGTCACCGGCAGATCGAGGAAAACGAGGACGGCCCGCAACCGTTGCGTCCTCCGGAGAAGTAGTACTTCCACACCAACACTTTGCAGTACTTCAAATAATAATCCATATATTGTAGTACTCAACATACTATAACAAATTGTCTAACAGCTAAGGTCGCGGAGTAAATATAATGTCTGTTTAATCTTCTTTTCTGTAGTTATAGCTAGTTGTACCCTCGGAGATGTGCACTTAGTTTATGCGCACAAAGATCCCAGCATGTTTCTTGCAGAGGAGCACACAAAGGGCAATTTTTTCAAGTTCCAACAAAGGCTCTATGGATTACATTAACTAATGAAGCTGGCCAGGGCACACGCAATTATACTAGGATAATGTTAAATGGTAAACCTTTTTAGGCGAGATATTGTTGTAAACCTGAGCTCGTAGTACAGTTAGCTAGCTTTCTCCAGATTATAGAACTGCAGCGCTATGATGTTGGCAACAGAGCATGCATGTGCAAGCATGCCCGTTTTGTTCCCAGCTAGACCGAGAGCAGCAATTGCACAAAACACACATAGCAGCTCTGATCCCATCGTAGTAGCTCAAAAACCGATCCTGTTGAAACAAACGAAAACAAACCTGTAGTCCGGTACTCGTAGAAGCTATTAACATCCTGCTTGATGGCGCCTTCGTTCTGGTTGAGGATTGGGAGTTCAGAAATTTGATCGATGCATTGTGCACTGGTGGAGAAGACAACTACCAATGAATCGAAATGCCCAGCGATCTCTTGGTTCTATCCATCGGACCAGATCGCGTGATAGCTCTATCTGTCGGCGTACCTCCGCTAGCTAATTAAGCAGTCGGCTGATGAACTTTCGCAGAGTGCGTGCGATCCGTCTTTTGCTGCACGCATGTGATGATTCCCATCGATCGCACGAGCACGAAGAGAGGAGCTGGCCTGTGGCCTGGAGGATGAAGCATGCATGTGGCCATGTGTTGTCGCCGGACGGACGGATCCATGCATGGTCCTCGCACTCGCAGGCATGTATTCCGCATGTGGATAATTCAGCCACTTGCTGAATCCACCAATCGTTTGCTCCTGAACAAGTGAACAGTGTATGCATTTGTTGTTTGCATGAAGTGCTGCAGTAGTGTGGGCTTTCACGCCCTTGTCGACCACGCCCGGTATGTGTTTTCCAGATGATCGAACGCCCCTTATCCTCACGCCGGACGACGGACGTGGTTCCGTGGGAGGGACGCCGGCCGGGGTGGCGCTCGCGGCAGGACCATATGCATGCATCGATCGATCCCGCGCCCGCGCCCGCGTGCTCAATGATCGTGCCGGCGCCGCCACCGTGGGCCGCCTGACCGACGGATCAATGAATGCTGCTCAGGCAACGCGATGGTGGTCGCATCGCATGGGGATGTATACGCAGGTGATCGATCGACAGCGAACCCCTCCATGCAGGGGACGACGAGCTAGCCTAGATGCCTGTCTAGCTAGGAGAGTGACCCATCCTCTAACGCACGCACTTGTCCAGCTTCGATCGGTCCGCGAGAATGACCGCTAGTCGCTCGATCGGCACGCGTGCAGTTGGTTGAGTGGTTAACCGCGCGGTCCGCGCAGGCATGTACCTCTGGTGGGCCGCACGATCTGCTGCGTGTGTGCTCGAGATGATCCGGCCCACCCCGCAAGAACGCTTGTTCTTCGCTGAAACCTCTAGTAGCATGGATGGGAAACTACAATCACCAACTAGTTGCGGCTGTACCTTATTTTTTTTACACTTAATTTTTTTTAAATGTAAAATAAAATTGTGAACCTAAATAGTGTTGTACCTTGTGTATCTGTAAAGTTTAATCCAAAAATATCATATGTAATCTACACAAAAAGAATAAATTATGTGTAAGTAGTACATGTCACTATTCACTTATGTCTTCTCTATTTTGCGCAGGTCACATATGATCATATTTTGACACAAAAAATTTGCAGGTTCAAAACATACTCCCTCCGTTTCTAGATATAAGCCATATAGTTTTTTGAGAAAAAGTTCAGAATATAAGGTGTATTGCATTGCACATATGGACAATATTTTTAGAAATTTGATTACGTTTTCTTATCTTATGCAAAGTTTTCTATTATCTTGTGTTAATTGCATAGGGTTAATCCCGCCCAAACATGGTGTAATTTTTCCAAAAATTGCATTCTTTAATTTCCGTGCCAGAAACTATATGGCTTATATTTAGAAACATATGGAGTATGTTATAACCAATGTCCTTAATTTTGTTTAAAAAATTTGGAAACTTGGAATTGTCACAAAAGAAGTAGGGTGCACCCGCAACTAGTTTCAGAATATTCCCTCTCTGGACTGGATGATGCGTCAGTCCTATACACCGATCAGGTCGGTGCCTACAAGGCACCGCACACCTTGGTCGGATATTGGGCCTAGCCCATTTAGCTTTATTTTCGTTTTCTGTTTCTGTTTTTCTTTTTTCATGTTTTCTTTTCTATTTCTTTTTTTGTTTTATTTTTTTGTTTTTGTTTAAAATTAAATGCGAGAATTAATAAAATAAAAACAAAACAAAAGCGAATTTTTTTAAATATGCAAATTGTTCAAAATTGAAAATTGTTCAAATTCGAGAAAATGTTAAGATTAGAAAAATGTTCAAATTCGTAAATTGTTCATATATAAAAAATAAGTATTTTCAAAAATAATGTTTTCAAATTTTAGAAAATATACAAATTTAAAATATGTTCATATTTGATGCGTGCAGTTAACACACGTCCGTTGGGAACCCCAAGAGGAAGGTGTGATGCGTACAGTAGCAAGTTTTCCCTCAGTAAGAAACCAAGGTTATCGAACCAGTAGGAGTCAAGGAACACGTGAAGGTTGTTGGTGACGGAGTGTAGTGCGGCGCAACACCGGGGATTCCGGCGCCAACGTGGAACCTGCACAACACAATCAAAATACTTTGCCCCAACGTAACAGTGAGGTTGTCAATCTCACCGACTTGCTGAAAACAAAGGATTAACCGTATAGTGTGGAAGATGATGTTTGTTTGCGAAGAACAGTAAAGAACAAGTATTGCAGTAGATTGTATTTCAGATGTAAAGAATGGACCGGGATCCACAGTTCACTAGTGGTGTCTCTCCCATAAGATAAATAGCATGTTGGGTGAACAAATTACAGTTGGGCAATTGACAAATAGAGAGGGCATAACAATGCACATACATATCACGATGACTACTATGAGATTTAATCAGGGCATTACGACAAAGTACATAGACCGCTATCCAGCATGCATCTATGCCTAAAAAGTCCACTTTCAGGTTATCATCCGAACCTCTTCCAGTATTAAGTTGCAAACAACAGACAATTGTATTAAGTATGGTGCGTAATGTAATCAACACAAATATCCTTAGACAAAACATTGATGTTTTATCCCTAGTGGCAACAGCACATCCACAACCTTAGAACTTTCTCATCATCGTCCCGCATTCAATGGAGGCATGAACCCACTATCGAGCATAAATACTCCCTCTTGAAGTTACAAGTATCAACTTGGCCGAGCCTCTACTAGCAACGGAGAGCATGCAAAAACATAAACAACACATATATGATAGATTGATAATCAACTTGACATAGTATTCCATATTCATCGGATCCCAACAAACACAACATGTAGCATTACAAATAGATGATCTTGATCATGATAGGCAGCTCACAAGATCTAACATGATAGCACAATAAGGAGAAGACAACCATCTAGCTACTGCTATGGACCCATAGTCCAGGGGTGAACTACTCACACATCAATCCGGAGGCGATCATGGCGATGAAGAGTCCTCCGGGAGATGATTCCCCTCTCCGGCAGGGTGCCGGAGGCGATCTCCTGATGACAAGGGATTAACTTATCAATGCCTACGGATTGTAGACTAGGGTTTCGTTGGATGTAGAGGGCAAGTAGATCTCGAAGGTTTCAGCCAAAAAGTGCTCGACAATGTAAAAACTAGGGTTGTGTTGACAGTAGATTCGATCCCTTTCTTTGTCCCTCGACCCCCCCTTATATAGGAGGTGGAGTCGAGGGTTTCGTAATATACAAGTTTACAGATTCCGGGAGGGTTTCTGACCCGTCCCGCAAGATTACAAACGATAACTTCTATTACAACTCTAACTTTCCTTAACAATATCTTTGGGCTTCCGAATCTTCTTATTCTTCGGGTCGTGGGCCTTCATCAAACCCCGGGTACCACTTTCGGCAGGCCCATTGGGTGTGCCTATGTCAGTAGCCCCCGAGATTTTGCTTGAATCGCAGAATCAAGGAAAATCTCCACTTTTATATTTATTCGACAACTCTGAATTTTCGCACATATCTTTGCATACAAATTTCTATATTATACAGGGATAATGGTAATTGGGGCTAGTTCATCTGACGGATCGGGTACTAGTTAACTCGCTCTAGTGGCAATCCGCAAAAACCTACTTCAAGATCACGTCCCCGGACATGATCTCGGGATACTCGGTGTAAACTTCGACAGGCGCCGCTTAAGGTCTTACCATTCGTCGAGTCCCGGTCATATTTATCGGGTACCTAACGCGTCCGTTAGGATTTTTCTTCGTATCCGTTGATACGGAAAAAAGTAGCAAACCGACGTCGAGACGGCGCCACGCCGCACGAACGGATCCGGGGTCTTACCTTCGCAAATTTTGCGGCATTCGTGAGATTTATTCGCAACTTTGGCGCTCTGAGAATATATTGTCGAGTGCTTATTCGGCTGTTGGAATAGCACATTTTATTGAGTCAACGGATGGCTTATATTGCTTTCCCGATGGGAGTATATGTAGAGTTATTTTAACTCGAAATATACCCTCTTGTTCTTCTATTTTTCTTTTTTATAATTTCATCGGGCACGCGAACAGCGTTACCGATGGGAGTAGCCCCCGAGGCTACAGCCAAGAACTTGTGCTTGGGTGTAGGCTCCACATTTTATGCCGCTATATTTTCTTTTTCTCCCGAAACCTTTTAAATCTCTCGGGTGCGCGAACAGCGCTCTCGATGGGAGTAGCCCCCGAGGCTATGAGCAAATATTTTATATTTGATCATAGGCTCATATCATTTCTATTTTGTCTTTCTCAAACTTTTCATTGTTTCCGAAGTAGCCCCCGAGCATTTGGGCAAAAACTTGTTTTTGTTCAAAGGCTCCCGAAATAATCAATGATCTTTTCCTGTCGAAATTCTTGCCAAGCGTCTTTGTCGAAAGTTTCTTTTATCAGGGTGACATCATTGCTTACGATAGCCATGATTACTGAATCGGGAACATGCGAGAACCGCTTCTCTCTCTGCCTTGTGGGTCTCATTTTCCTATCCAATTGACACGTCGTGCAAGTGGGGGACACACGTCCTCCGCTTTTTCTGGCACTTATACTGCATCGTCTGTTCATTCACTTCTCAGTAAAAATCCATTTTTACCCCTTGTCTACGTGTTGGCTATCTGCGTCATAATTTTTCCATCCAACGGTTGCCTCGACTCGCCGCACCACTACATAAGGCCATCGTCTTCCTCCTTCAGCACTTTCGCTCGCGCCGCACCTCTGTTCTTTCTTTACGAAAATTCTCCGCTGCGCCCAGATCTCTTTGTGCTCTTTCGCCCTTGCGCTCTTCTACTCCACGCTTGTTGATGCCGCCGCGCAAACTCATCAGGAACAGCACTCCAGAATCACAGATGGCTACGGAAGATCTGGGGAATTTGGAGTGGGAGAGATCCAAAATCTCTCAACAGGATATCAATATGCTGAAGAAACTTGGCATCAGCGGGAAACAAGACGCGCTGCGCTTCCCCAAGGAAGAAAGCTACCCAGCTCCGCCAATGCAATATCGGGTTAGTTTTGTCGACCACCTTATCCGTGGTCTTTCCACCCCCATCCATGATTTCCTTCGTGGGTTGCTTTTCATGTATGGACTGCAACTTCACCATCTTACTCCCAACTCCATTCTCCACATTTCTATCTTTATCACATTGTGTGAAGCTTTTCTTGGGATCCAGCCCTAACTGGTCCCTATGGAAACGTATCTTTTTTTGTCGCCGTAATGGCTCTCCCAACGTCGCCTATAACATAGGCGGCGTTGTGATATGCGTCCGCCCTGACGTTGAATACTTCGACGTCAAATTCCCTGATTCAGTTCAAGGGTGGCGCAAAAAATGGCTGTACATCCACGAGGAGAATCATGGCTCTGTTGAAGACAACATCCCTCCTTTTGATGGTGCCGAAAAAATCTGTCGTCGCCGATCCTGGGATGCCGAGGCTACCGACGAAGAAAAGACGGCGACAGAAGCATTGATGACCCGTATCCACGATCTGCAAAACACCCGTGGCAAAGAATTGTCGGGTATCCAGATCACAGCGTATTTCCTTAGAATCAGAGTGCAGCCTCTTCAGGCTCGCAAAAATCCCCTCTGGAAGTATACTGGCGACGATGATGTGGATCGTTTGTCGGTGGATTTATCGGTTAAAGATTTAGAAAAACTTGTCCGAAAAATCTATTCTCTCAGCAAGAAAGATCCTATCCCTTCTTCTTGTCGCGTAAAACCTTACAGCGCCACCAATGCGCTTCCCAAGGTAACCTTTGCCGACTTTCTCATATTTGTTTGACATCCTTTTCATAACTCTTTTATTGACATCTCATTTTTTTATAGAATCATCCAAGCCTTGTCTCTCTTCCTCCCCTTCCTGAGGGCGGAGAAGTCGAAGAACGAGCCGTTGTTACTGATGACAACCAAGATGCTCCATCCTTTGAGAATGAACCCGCAGGTTCTCGAAAATCTGCGGGATCCTCTGAAAAAGAGGCTGCCTCTGAAGCTACCGCATCGGCACAATCTCCTCCTCCTGCTGTTTCTCCGAAGAACAAAAGGAAAAGGACAGATGTCGAAGAAAGGACAGACGTTGAAAATTCCGGCACTTCCAAAGCCGAAGAACCTGCTCCTTCACGTCAAAAGGCAGCTTTCGATCCATATCTTGACGCCCTCATTAGTTCGTAAGTTATTCTGTGGCTCTCGCTGTTTTAATTCTTGAAAGTTTTCGTCTGTATACCTTCTTATACTTCCGCAATGTAATTGCAGTGGTGATGAGGAAGAAGTGCCAGCTATTGATGCACCTACTCGAACGAGTACTTCGCATACTCTAGTTATTTCTGAAGTGCCAGTTGAAGGAGAAGAATCTTCGCCTCCTCAACAAAATATCGACGCACCTATTCGTCCTGCAAGCCCTCTCGTCCCTTCTTCAAAAAGGGCAAGGGTTGAAACAATCATGGAGCCTACCTTGCAATTGGGTAGCTCCTCGACTCCTCTTTTGGATGATGTAAGTCCTCAACTGTTTTCTGACGTTGTCGATGATTTCATTAGTTGCTTCTTTTTGATATTGTGCTATCACACTCTTTTTTTCTTACCGACGTTTTCTTTCTCTATCTTTCTTGTAATAGCCTTTGATTAAGGAATTCATCCGCTTCGGTGCCCAATTCGTTGGGTACCGCGATTATGCTAGCAAAGCTGAAGGTAATGTCTTTATGCTTCTCTTTACCCTTGCTTTCTTACTCCTTTCTTGTCATGATTTTAACTAGATTTAACTATCTTGGCAGAAAAACTGGCGGAAGCCAACGAGCGTGCCAACACACTTGCTCAAAAATTAAAGCAAAGTGAGGAGGCTCGTAAGAAGGCCGAATCAGATGCTAGTAAGGCTAAGGTGGAGGCTGATAAGGCCAAAGCCGATGCTGCTGGTGTCGAAGAACTTAGGAAGAGGCTTCACGATGCCGAGACTTCGCTGAGCGAGCATATAACCGCACAATCTGCTCGTGAAGAGGCGATTATTAAACGTCTGAAGTCGCAAAACCGTCGCTTTGTCAGTGAGTACCTGAACCATTTTGTATTCTTTTGGACTTGCTTTTCTTTACTTGTCTGTTGATCAATAAATTTCTGTCTCGACAGATTCAACATCTCAAGAATTTGAACTTGAAGATCCCGACAATGATCCTCTTCTTGATACACTTGCGTTCCTTGAGTTTCATGGAACAGAAACACGTGAAGGCATTAACCAAGCCAAGGAAGGACTGTCACGGCTCTTCCCTTACTTCTTCCCGAAGAAAGAGGAACCCGCGACTTTTCTTGCTCTTGCTAAGTGCTTTAATCCACCAGAAGATCTTGGACTGAAGTTGCGCCAAGAAAATATGAAGGTCGTTGTTGAAAGCACTATCGCTCTGGTTGCTGACAGTCAGCAACATGTCGACTGGACCAAAGTTGGCGACACACAGGAGATGGAGACCACGAAGTGGCGATCACTGATCAAAGCTGCGAAACCCAACACAAAGAAGATCCTCGCTTATCTTGGATTCAAGCCTACTCCTGCCCCTAGCTCATCAAAGCCGGAGGTCTAGTAGAATTCCTTATCTTTTTTTCTATTTTTTATTTTCTTGTTCCTTCTGAAGTTGTCGCCACAGTAACTTTGGCTTCCACTGTCGTAGTATTTCTTTTGAAGACTCCTCCTGTAATATCTGTGTGAATATCTCGAGAATCAATGGAATTCTATTTTGTGTGATCATTGATACTGAAATTTTGCTTTTCCAGTTGATATTTGATAACTACTCCGCAAATCCTCATCCTGCCGACGTTTTTCCTGCTTCCTCCTTTTCGAAGAAAATACTTGTTACTGATGATCTTGTCGAAGGTTCTTCAATGAAACACCCCCCGCAAGATTTGCAAGAACTTCGCCAACAGCTTCAGTCTATGAAAAAGCAGACTCTTGCGATGATGGAACAATCTCGCAAAGCATCCGAAAGGGAGAGTATTGCCCGTCAACAAGCTGAAGAAGCCATGGCTTCCAAGGAAGCTGCTATTTCGGAAGCTGAGAAAGCAACTGCTCGAGAAAATTTGATGCTCGATTTAATAATTGAAGCCAGTGCGGACATGTCAGGTATGCTTTTGCAAACCCAGACTCCTTCTGTTTTTCTTGTTACTTCTTTTCCGAGATTCTTATGCTCTCGCCGAATAGGTTCCTTTCTCGACGCCGCTGCAGAAGACGAAAGGGTAAATGCAAGGACAAACCTCCTTGTTAACCTTTCTCTTGACCATGGTTCTATTTTCTGGGCCACCCCAGAACGTACCCGACAGATTGTCAGGTTCCAAGATCGTTCGTGCCAAGTTCGGGGATTTCTTGAGTTTTGTTCCAGCACTTTATCCAAGATTTTCAATGCTATGTTTCCTCGGAATGTTCAACCAAAATCTCTCCTCGAACTGATGGAGAAATTTAAGGATATGCAGAAGATCCATAGCTTTGTAAGGGCTCAATTGATAGCTGGTGCCAAGGTTACCCTTATTATGCTTCAAATCTACCATCCCAAACTTGATATGACGAAGGTAGTGGAGACTGTGCATACTAAGCTGAGGCAGCGGCCAAGAGGTGTTGATAGAATCAATGCACGGATCGCCCCAGTAGCTGAGGAAATAATTGATGATCTTCTTCGGATGGACGCCGACTTTTTTCAGACGGCCATTATGCAGACTTTTTGGGTGCTGCTCCCGAAGAAGCCAGAGTAAATATTGACGACTTGTTGGGTCGTAACTGAGTTTGTATTTGTCGATAAGATCTATATCTTCACTGTGTGTACATTGTAAGTTGTATATACTTTTCTTCATTCAAGCCCCCGAGTGTTTTGATATCAAATCCTTGTGTTGTATGTGCGAGGTTTTAAACCAAAGCAACCGGGTTTTTGTACTATTTTTGCGGGTACTAGCCCCCGAGTGTTTTGCTCTTGTTTTGACTGCTATTTTGTATCTTTGCTTTATTTGGCGAGGTATTTTGTACCAAGGCGAAATAACTTTGTCAGTTGAACCCATCTATATTGTATATATATTGTAGCTTCAGCATGTCGACGGAAAAAATATATGTTTCCACTATCTTTATTATATTGCAGCACCGCGAGCCCGCCTCATTAAAAACCTTTTCCGGCCCCACTCGGTTCCCCGAAAAAGGAAAAGAGTGCGTCTGAAAACTCACGGGCGTTTCAGTACATTGTATTTTTACAAGGAGAGCTATATTTTGATACTAGGCGTAGAAATGCCTTAGCTGCGCTACGTTCCAGGGGTTTTTCTCGGGAACCCCTGTCTTCTTATCCTTGATCCTGTATGCTCCTCCTTCGATGACTTCTGTGACGATGTAAGGGCCGAGCCATGGTGACTCGAGTTTTTCCGTACGATCTTGATTTAGTCGCAGAACTAAGTCTCCCACTTGAAAGGACCTTGGTCGCAAACGTCGACTGTGGTAATTTTTGAGGTCTTGCTGATATTTAGTGACCCTTGATAGTACTTCATCTCGAGCTTCGTCGAGTGCATCGACGTCGTCTTCCAATGCTCTTCCAGAAGTTTCTTCATTGTATTTCGTGACTCTCGGAGAGTCGTGCTCTATTTCTATTGGCAGTACTGCTTCTGCCCCATGGACCAGAAAAAACGGAGTCTCCTGTGTCACTGTATTTGGCGTTGTTCGGATGCTCCATAACACGCTCGGCAACTCTTCTGGCCAAGTGTGTCGAGCTTTTTCCAGTGGCCCTAACAGACGCTTCTTGATGCCATTGCAGATGATACCGTTGGCTTTCTCGACTTGACCATTAGTTTGAGGATGCGCAACTGACGCGAAATGCAATTTGATACCTACTTCTGCGCAATATGCCTTGAATTCCTTGGATGTGAAGTTACTGCCATTGTCCGTGACGATGCTGTGAGGTACCCCAAACCGAAAAACAATGCTCTTTACGAATTTTATTGCTGACGCTGCATCTGGTGAATTTATCGGCTTCGCTTCTATCCACTTGGTGAATTTGTCGACAGCGACGAGCATATACTCGTATCCTCCTGGCGAAGCTTTGTGTAACTTTCCTACCATGTCGAGACCCCATTGAGCAAAGGGCCAAGATAAGGGTATTGGCATTAACTCTGCTGCCGGAGAGTGAGGTTTTGCGGCAAATCTCTGGCACGCATCACAGGTTCGCACTATTTCCTTCGCATCCTCAATTGCCGTTAACCAGTAAAATCCAGCTCGAAAAACCTTGGCCGCAATAGCTCGGCTACTTGCGTGATGACCGCACACTCCTTCGTGTACTTCCTTCAGAATTACTCTTCCTTCGTCGGGTGTCACGCACCTCTGTAGCACACCCGAAATACTTCGCTTATACAACTCCCCTTTGACCACAGTAAAAGCTTTAGAACGTCTAATTATCCGCCTTGCTTCAACTGGATCGTCGGGTATTGTTTTCCTTAGGATATATGATATGTATGCTTGCATCCATGGAATTTGCACCATCATGACTAGCTCCTGTTCCTCTTCTTCTTCGTCTAGTGATTCTTTTGCAGCATCCGAAGGTTTTGCATCCTTCTCCTTCTTTTTTGATTTTATCGGCTTGGTGGATCTCTCGCTTATTTCTTCCCAAAACACACCTGGAGGAATCGCCAGGCATTGCGACCCGATATTTGCAAGAACATCGGCTTCATCATTGCTCAATCTGCTGATATGATTTACCTCGCATCCATCAAACAGCTTTTCTAGCTCATTATACATCTCCTTGTATGCTATCATACTCTCGTTGACTGCATCACATTGATTCATGACTTGCTGTGCCACCAATTGTGAGTCGCCAAAGATTTTCAGTCGGGTTGCACCGCAAGCTTTCGCCATCTTCATTCCATGTATAAGAGCTTCGTACTCTGCCTCATTATTGGACGCATTTGGGAACGTCATCCGTAAGACGTACTTTAGTTTGTCGCCTTCAGGTGATATGAGAATCACGCCTGCTCCGGCTCCCTCTAATCTCTTGGATCCATCGAAGTTCATGGTCCAAGTTCTCGATAAATCCGGAGGTCCTGTATTTTGCAACTCCATCCACTATGCGATGAAATCTGGCAAGATTTGCGACTTTATTGCCTTTCTTTTTTCATACGTGATGTCCCGAGGGGAAAGTTCTATTCCCCAAAGGGAGACATGGCCTGTAGCTTCTGGATTGTTTAGTATATTGGATAGGGGAGCCTCGTTAACCACTATTATCGGATGCGCCGAAAAATAGTGCCGCAATTTTCTTGCGGTTGTAAACACTCCGTAGGCGAGCTTCTGGTACTGCGGGTACCGCTGTTTTGAAGGCGATAAAACTTCACTGATGAAGTATACCGGTCTTTGCACTCCGTGGAGTTTTCCTTCTTCTTCTCTTTCGACAACTAGTGCCGTGCTGACCACTTGGGGTGTAGCCGCAATGTATAGCAGGAGAGGTTCCTTCTCTTTTGGCGCCACTAAGATCGGTGGTGTCGAAATTGTTCGTTTAAGATCCTCGAAAGCCCTGTCTGCCTCTTGGTTCCACTGGAACTTTTCTCCTTGCTTGATTAAGGCGTAGAACGGTAGCGCCTTTTCTCCCAGCCTGGCGACGAATCTGCTTAAAGCTGCGACTCGCCCGGTTAGTTGCTGTATTTCTTTCAACTTTGTTGGCTTCCTCATTGTTACGATAGCTTGGATTTTTTCGGGATTTGCTTCAATCCCTCTTGCCGAGACTAGGAACCCGAGAAGTTCTCCCGCAGGGACGCCGAAAGAACATTTCGTCGGATTCAACTTGAGACAGAACTTGTCGAGGTTGGCAAAAGTTTCTTTCAAATCCTCGATCAGTGTTTCCCCCTTTTTTGAAGTTATGACGACATCGTCGATGTAGACTTGTACGTTTTTTCCAATCTGTGTTGCTAGGCATTTTTGCATCATCCGCTGATATGTTGCTCCCGCGTTTTTCAAACCAAAAGGCATTGTTTTGTAACAAAACACGCCATACGGTGTGATGAACGCTGTCTTGGCTTCGTCGTCTTCCTTTAATCGGATCTGGTTATAGCCAGAATATGCGTCCAAGAAGGAAAGACGTTCGCATCCTGCCGTGGAGTCGATAATTTGATCGATCCTTGGGAGGGGAAAGTGATCCTTTGGACAATGTTTATTGAGGCACGTAAAGTCGACACACATGCGAAGGACTTTCGTGTTTTTCTTCGGCACCATCACTCGGGTTAGCTACCCACGTGGCTTCGTAGATATCTCTTTAATAAAACCAGCATCTTTGAGTCGATCAATTTCTGACAGCATAGCTTTGCGGTTTGGTTCCGAAAAACGCCGCAAAGGTTGTTTGATTGGTCTCGCAATAGGATCCAAGTTTAGGTGGTGCTCGGCAAGTTCCCTGGGTACTCCTGGCATGTTAGCTGGACACCATGCAAAGATTTTCCAGTGCTCACGGAGGAACTCGACGAGCGCGCTTTCCTATGCGAGGTCCATATTTGTTGCGATGGACGTTGTTTTCTTCGGATCCGTCGGGTGGATCTGCACCTCTTTTGAATCCTTTGTCGTGTTAAAGGTTGGTTCTCTGAGTGGCCTCCCTGTGTCTGGTAACACATCGTAATCAGTGAGCCTTGGCGCCGTATATTCTGCTTGCATCCCGAAAGTTTCTGACAGTTGATGAAAATCTCCGTCGCACTTGTCAGCTAACGCAAAGCTTCCCTTGACTGTGATTGGTCCTTTGGGTCCAGGCAACCTCCACAATAAGTACGTGTAGTGAGGTACCGCCATAAATCTGGCATATGCTGGTCGTCCCAACAAAGCGTGATATTGCGACGGGAAATCCACGACTTCAAACTCTAATTTCTCAATCCTGTAGTTTTCTCGGGTCCCAAACTGCACGTCGAGATTGATCTTGCCCAACGGATAACTTGGTTTATCTGGCGTGATCCCGTGGAAACGTGTATCAGTTGGTGCTAGATTTGCCAGGGATATGTTCATCTTCCTCAATGTATCTGCGTACATAAGGTTTAAGCTGCTGCCGCCATCTATAAAGACTCTCGACACATCAAAACCGGCAATTACTGCGGGTAAGATAAGTGCGGATTGCCCTGGTCGAGGAACCTGCTGCGGGTGATCCGCAATTGTGAAGCCAATGTCCTGTCCCGACCAATTTAGATAGTCAACTGTTGGTGGAGGCATCTTTTCTGCCATGAATACTTGCCGCGAAATTACTTTCTGCGCCCTGTTAGATGGCCTGGCTTTCTGAATCATCAAGACTGCACCATTAGAGTTAGGGTCGACATATGGAGGTGGTTGTGGTGCTGCCGCTATTCTGAGCTGGTGTCGATTTTCGTCCGTAATTGCGGGAGGAGGTGGTAGATGTATCTCGCTCCTTGGTCCCTGGGGGTTTCTATTCATCGCTTGAGCGTTGGCCATCCCTGCGGCTCGCAACATTGCTTGAAAATTCCGACAATCCTTCCGCAGATGTCCCGATCGCCTCTTCCCATCATTATCAAGGTAAAAATGCATCCGACATGGTCCGTTCATCATTTCCTCGGGAGACACATATGGTCTACGAAACCTTGGTCCACTATTTTGCCTATTATCACGGTAGTCACTTCTGTTGTCGCCTTGTTGCCCGTTACCTCTTTGGTAATTACCTTGATTGCTTCCTCCAGGGTTTCCTCGGAACCCAGCCGATATGTGGCCAGGAGCATCATTGTTGTAGAACTGGCGAGAAAATCGCCTTCTATTTTGAAAATTTCGACTGCGGTCCTCCTCTGGCGACCTGTGTCGCTTGTTATGTATAGCTTCTTCTCCATCTGCCCACTTGTTTGCTATTTCCATCAATGCTGATATTGTTTTTGGGTTAGTTCTTCCTAGGTCTTCGACAAAATCTCCTCGCCGAATTCCTACCACGAACGCATCTATTGCCCTCTCGTCAGATATGTCTTCTGCCGAGTTTTTGATGATGTTCCACCTCTGTATATATTTTCTCATAGATTCGTCGTGTTTCTGTCTACACGCCCTCAACTCTTCCAATGATGCTGGTTTCTTGCAGGTGGACCAGAAATTTTTTACGAAGATGTCTTCGAAACTATCCCAGTTGTCGATAGAACCTGGGGGAACTTTCTTTATCCAAGATCGTGCGGCTCCACTCAGATGTACCTGGATGCTTTGCATAGCTGTTGCCCTGGTTCCTCCTATCAACTTCACCATCTCGAGGTAGTCAACGAGCCAATCTTCAGGATCCTGTAATCCGTCGAATTTCTTGAAGTTTTCGGGTAGCTTGAACCCTGACGGGACTCGAGTTTTTCGGACTCGTCTCGTAATGCACGGGAGCCCGCACGGATCTTCATCTCGCAACTTCGGTGAATGCCGATGTTCTCTTCTTTCTTGTCGCGCTCTCGTCTACCCTTGCTTGAGCCGTTGTATCTCTTGCCCCACTTGTTCTCGGTGGATCTTGCACTGCTGCAGTGGGTCGTGGACTATTTTGCCTTGCGGTTCCTTCGGGAGGTGTAGCCGTGAATGCTGTTCCCATGACTCCAACTCCTGCCATTGCCATGTTGAATAACGCTTCTCTCGGATCCCCAGGGGGTGGTCTGGACGCGAGGATATAAGCTTGCGTTGCCATGTACCCAGCTTCTGGTGTTTTAGGGATAATATTTCCCCTGGTGTCGATCGTCATGAAAGACATGTCGAGGTTTTGAATCAGATGATCCCTCTCTGCTTCGGGTATATTTTGCAGTCGGGATCTTGCTCTCCTTCGAGCCTCTCTGTGACTATCTCCCGAAGTTCCTGATTGTCGGCTTAGTTCTGCTCTTCGCCTACTTGACGCGGAAGCTGCTTCCTTTCTCCTGTTTAAGGAAGCTGTTTGTTTTTCCAGTTCCCTACTCACACGAGCAAGTCTATATTGATAGGCATGTAACTCTTCGACAGTAGCGGTTGTAGTCATTGGTTCTGTACCGTCCATAGCTCTTGCGGCTCTATCCCACGCTGCTTGTGGGAGTTGGACTCTTTCGCGAGGCGAAGACCCGACATATTTAGTGCCTAGGCCTCTTCTAAGATCAGCGGGATCGACGTATGGGTTTCCCAAATCGTCGAAAGCCTCTGACGTTTCTGGTGTTGCTCGGCTTGCCTCCTCGATTGCATAGACTTGATGATATTTTGGGTGTTGATTTTTGTCAGGATTGGTGACACCATCGTAGAGTTTGGTGAAGACCTTTCCGATGGCAGCAGATTTGTCGATGAAGTTGAAGATGTCGACGCTGTCAGAGTCACTGCTTATAAAGGAGTCCACAGACGACCCGAAGGATGTGTCGCTGAAGATCTTGGCGAACTTTCCGCCTGCCTTGGTGTTGATGAAGCGTGACGACGAAAATTCTTCATCGCTCGATGAAAAGTCAGAATCGATCGCTGAAAATTCCGACGAGATCGGAACTTCGAGACGATAAGATCCTTCCTTGTTGACGCTAAATCGGAATTCTCCGAACGTCATGACGATGGGCTCCTCCGGATACGCACATGCATCCAAACGGGAGGGCGGGTGAGGAATAAAATTGACTAGATCAGTTTGTTCCCGTTTACCTCGATCCATCGCATTGCTTGCTACCGACGAAGTTGACGATTCTGGACGTGCCGTCGAGATCAGCTCCTTGCAACCTCTAAACCCCACAGACGGCGCCAATTGACAAGGGATTAACTTATCAATGCCTACGGATTGTAGACTAGGGTTTCGTTGGATGTAGAGGGCAAGTAGATCTCGAAGGTTTCAGCCGAAAAGTGCTCGACAATGTAAAAACTAGGGTTGTGTTGACAGTAGATTCGATCCCTTTCTTTGTCCCTCGACCCCCCTTATATAGGAGGTGGAGTCGAGGGTTTCGTAATATACAAGTTTACAGATTCCGGGAGGGTTTCTGACCCGTCCCGCAAGATTACAAACGATAACTTCTATTACAACTCTAACTTTCCTTAACAATATCTTTGGGCTTCCGAATCTTCTTATTCTTCGGGTCGTGGGCCTTCATTAAACCCCGGGTACCACTTTCGGCAGGCCCATTGGGTGTACCTATGTCACCTGAATCCCCCGAGATGGGATTGGCGGCGGCTGCGTCTCTGGAAGGTTTTCCGTATCGTGGCTCTCGGTACGTGGGGTTTCGCGACGAAGACTTTAAGTAGGCGGAAGGGTAGGGTTGGAGGCGGCGCGAGGGACCCACACCATAGGGCGGCGCGGGCCCCTCCCTGGCCGCGCCGGCCTATGGGTACGGGCCCTCGTGGCCCCACTTCGTATCCCCTCCGGTCTTCTGGAACCTTCGTGGAAATATAAGACCTCGGGCGTTGATTTCGTCCAATTCCGAGAATATTTCCTTTGTAGGATTTCTGAAACCAAAACAAGCAGTAAAATAGCAACTGGCTCTTCGGCATCTTGTCAATAGGTTAGTGCCGGAAAATGCATAATAATGACATAAAGTGTGTATAAAACATGTGAGTATCATCATAAAAGTAGCATGTAACATAAGAAATTATGGATACGTTTGAGACGTATCAAGCATCCCTAAGCTTAGTTCCTACTCGCCCTCGAGTAGGTAAACGATAACAAGGATAATTTCTGAAGTGACATGCTATCATAATCTTGATCAATACTATTGTAAAGCATATGAGATGAATGCAGCGATTCGAAGCAATGGTAAAGACATTGGTTAAACAATCGAACCATATAGCAAAGACTTTTCATGAATAGTACTTTCAAGACAAGCATCAATAAGACTTGCATAAGAGTTAACTCGTAAAGCAATAGATTCTTAGTAGAAAGCTTTGAAGCAACACAAAGGAAGATATAAGTTTCAGCGGTTGCTTTCAACTTCAACATGTATATCTCATGGATAATTGTCAACATAAAGCAATATAACAAGTGCAATAGGTAAACATGTAAGAATCAATGCACACAGCTTGACACAAGTGTTTGCTTCTAAGATAGAAAGAAGTAGGTAAACCGACTCAACATAAAGTAAAAGAATGGCCCTTCGCGAGAGGGAAGCATGGATTACTATTTTTGTGCTAGAGCTTTTATTTCGAAAACATAGAAACAATTTTGTCAACGGTAGTAATAATTCATATGTGTTATGTATAAGACATCCTATAAGTTGCAAGCCTCATGCATAGAATACTAATAGTGCTCGCACCTTGTCCTAATTAGATTGGATTAACACGGATTATCATTGCATAACATATGTTTCAACCAAGTGTCACAAAGGGGTACCTCTATGCCGCTCGTACGGAGGTCTAAGGAGAAAGTTCGCATTGGATTTCTCGCTTTTGATTATTCTCAACTTAGACATCCATATCGGGACAACATAGACAACAGATAATGGACTCCTCTTTTTAATGCTTAAGCATTCAACAACAGATAATATTCTCATAAGAGATTGAGGATTTGTGTCCAAACCGAAACTTCCACCATGATTCATGGCTTTAGTTAGCGGCCCAATGTTCTTCTCTAACAATATGCATACTCAAACCATTTGATCATGAAAATCGCCCTTACTTCGTACAAGACGAACATGCATAGCAACTCACATGATATTCAACAAAGGTGTAAAAGTTGATGGCGTCCCCGTGAAACATGGTTACCGCTCAACAAGCAACTTATAAGAAATAAGATACATAAGCTACATATTCTTTACCACGATAGTTTTTAAGCTATTTTCCCATGAGCTATGTATTGCAAAGACAAAGAATGAAATTTTAAAGGTAGCACTCAAGTAATTTACGTTGGAATGGCAGAGAAATACCACATAGTAGGTAGGTATGGTGGACACAAATGGCATAGGTTTTGGCTCAAGGTTTTGGATGCACGAGAAGTAATCCCTCTCAGTACAAGGCTTAGGCTAGCAAGGTTGTTTGAAGCAAACTCAAGTATAAACCGGTACAGCAAAACTTACATAAGAACACATTGCAAGCATTATAAGACTTTACACTGTCTTCCTTGTTGTTCAAACACCTTAACCAGAAAATATCTAGACTCAGAGAGATCAATCATGCAAACCAAATTTTAACAAGCTCTATGTAGTTCTTCATTAATAGGTGCAAAGTACATGATGCAAGAGCTTAAACATGACCTATATGAGCACAACAATTGCCAAGTATCAAATTATTCAAGACATTATACCAATTACCACATGAAGCATTTTCCGTTTCCAACCATATAACGATGAACGAAGCAAGCTTTTAACCTTCGCCATGAACATTAAAAGTAGCACTAAGAACACATGTGTTCATATGCAACAGCGGAGCGTGTCTCTCTCACATACAAAGAATGCTAGGATTCGATTTTATTCAAACAAAAACAAAAACAAAAGCAAACAGACGCTCCAAGTAAAGCACATAAGATGTGACTGAATAAAAATATAGTTTCACTAGAGGTGACCTGATAAGTTGTCGATGAAGAAGGGGATGCCTTGGGCATCCCCAAGCTTAGATGCTTGAGTCTTCTTGAAATATGCAGGGATGAACCACGGGGCATACCCAAGCTTAGACTTTTCACTCTTCTTGATCATATTGTATCATCCTCCTCTCTTGACCCTTGAAAACTTCCTCCACACCAAACTCGAAACAAACTCATTAGAGGGTTAGTGCATAATTGAAAATTCATATATTCAGAGGTGACATAATCATTCTTAACACTTCCGGACATTTCACAAAGCTACCGAAAGTTAATGGAACAAAGAAATCCATCAAACATAGCAAAACAGTAATGCGAAATAAAAGGCAGAATCTGTCAAAACAGAACAGTCCAGTAAAGACGATTTTTTCTGGGGCACTTAACTTGCTCGATGAAAAAGCTCAAATTGAATGAAAGTTGCGTACATATTCGAGGATCAGCACGTAAATTGGCAGAATTTTCTCGAGTTACCTACGACAGGACTACTCAATTTCGTGACAAGAAGAAATATGTTTCTGCGCAAGTAATCCAAATCTAGTATCAACATTACTATCAAAGACTTTACTTGGCACAACAATGCAATAAAATAAAGATAAAGAGAGGTTGCTACAGTAGTAACAACTTCCAAGACTCAAATATAAAACAAAAGTGCAGAGTAAAATAATGGGTTGTCTCCCATAAGCGCTTTTCTTAACGCCTTCGCCTAGGCGCGTAAAGTGTGAATCAAGTAACATCAAGAGATGAAGCATCAACATCATAATTTGTTCTAATAATAGAATCATAAGGTAACTTCATTCTCTTTCTAGGGAAGTATTCCATACCTTTCTTGAGAGGAAATTGATACTTAATATTACCTTCCTTCATATCAATAGTAGCACCAACAAGTTCGAAGAAAAGGTCTTCCCAATATAATGGGACAAGATGCATTGCATTCAATATCCAAGACAACAAAATCAACGCGGACAAGGTTATTGTTAACCATAATGCGAACATTATCAATCCTCCCCAAAGGTTTCTTTATAGCATTATCAGCAAGATTAACATCCAGATAACAATTTTTCAATGGTGGCAAGTCAAGCATATCATAGATTTTCTTAGGCATAACAGTAAATACTTGCACCAAGATCACATAAAGCATTACAATCAAAATCATTTACCCTTATCTTAATGATGGGCTCCCAACCATCTTCTAACTTCCTAGGAATAGAAGTTTCAAGTTTTAATTTCTCTTCTCTAGCTTTAATGAGAGCATTTGTAATACGTTTTATAGAGGCTAAATTTATAGTACTAGCATTAGGACCTAGTTTATGTCTAACAGAGTGTTGTGCAAGAAGTTTTTTAATGTTGCTTGTACCAAGTAGTAGCATTACATTTATCAATAAAATCATCATCAATTTTCACATAATATTCATAAAGATCATCACTAGAGTGTTCAGACTCAGGTGAATTAACAGGTACAGAGATAGACATGATAACAAAATAAACTAAATGCAAGTAACTAATTTTTTTGTGTTTTTAATATAGAGAACGCAACAAGACAGTAAATAAAGTAAAACTAGCAACTATTTTTTTTGTATTTTTTAACATAGAGAACAAACAAAGCAGTAAATAAAATAAAGTAAAAGCAAGACAAAAACAAAGTAAAGAGATTGGATGTGGGAGTCTCCCCTTGTAGCGTGTCTTGATCTCCCCGGCAACGGCACCAGAAAAAGAGCTTGATGCGTGCAGTTAACACATGTCCGTTGGGAACCCCAAGAGGAAGGTGTGATGCGTACAGTAGCAAGTTTTCCCTCAGTAAGAAACCAAGGTTATCGAACCAGTAGGAGTCAAGGAACACGTGAAGGTTGTTGGTGCGGAGTGTAGTGCGGCGCAACACCTGGGATTCCGGCGCCAACGTGGAACCTGCACAACACAATCAAAATACTTTGCCCCAACGTAATAGTGAGGTTGTCAATCTCACCGGCTTGCTGAAAACAAAGGATTAACCGTATAGTGTGGAAGATGATGTTTGTTTGCGAAGAACATTAAAGAATAAATATTGCAAGTAGATTGTATTTCAGATGTAAAGAATGGACCGAGGTCCACAGTTCACTAGTGGTGTCTCTCCCATAAGATAAATAGCATGTTGGGTGAACAAATTATAGTTGGGCAATTGACAAATAGAGAGGGCATAACAATGCACATACATATCACGATGACTACTATGAGATTTAATCAGTGGCATTACGACAAAGTACATAGACCGCTATCCAAGCATGCATCTATGCCTAAAAAGTCCACTTTCAGGTTATCATCCGAACCCCTTCCAGCATTAAGTTGCAAATAACGGACAATTGCATTAAGTATGGTGCGTAATGTAATCAACACAAATATCCTTAGACAAAACATTGATGTTTTATCCCTAGTGGCAACAACACATCCACAACCTTAGAACTTTCTCGTCACCGTCCCGCATTCAATGGAGGCATGAACCCACTATCGAGCATAAATACTCCCTCTTGAAGTTACAAGTATCAACTTGGCCAGAGCCTCTACTAGCAACGGAGAGCATGCAAGAACATAAACAACACATATATGATAGATTGATAATCAACTTGACATAGTATTCCATATTCATCGGATCCCAACAAACACAACATGTAGCATTACAAATAGATGATCTTGATCATGATAGGCAGCTCACAAGATCTAACATGATAGCACAATGAGGAGAAGACAACCATCTAGCTACTGCTATGGACCCATAGTCCAGGGGTGAACTACTCACACATCAATCCGGAGGCGATCATGGCGATGAAGAGTCCTCCGGGAGATGATTCCCCTCTCCGGCAGGGTGCCGGAGGCGATCTCCCGAATCCCCCGAGATGGGATTGGCGGCGGCCGCGTCTCCGGAAGGTTTTCCGTATCGTGGCTCTCGGCACGTGGGGTTTCGCGACGAAGACTTTAAGTAGGCGGAAGGGTAGGGTTGGAGGCGGCGCGAGGGACCCACACCATAGGGCGGCGCGGGCCCCTCCCTGGTCGCGCCGGCCTATGGGTACGGGCCCTCGTGGCCCCACTTCGTATCCCCTCCGGTCTTCTGGAAGCTTCGTGGAAATATAAAACCCTGGGCGTTGATTTCGTCCAATTCCGAGAATATTTCCGTTGTAGGATTTCTGAAACCAAAAACAGCGAGAAACAAAGAATCGGCTCTTCGGCATCTGTCAATAGGTTAGTGCCGGAAAATGCATAATAATGACATAAAGTGTGTATAAAACATGTGAGTATCATCATAAAAGTAGCATGGAACATAAGAAATTATGGATACGTTTGAGACGTATCAATATTTTTTAAAAATATTTAAAAAGTTTAGATTTTGAAAAAAAATGTTTCCCAAAAAAGTTCACATTAATTTTTTTATTTTTAAAAGACGTAGAAAAACGAAGAAAAGAAACAACAGAAAAGGAGAAAACGGAAAAAGAAAAAGAAAAAAAAGGATGTGGTTGGCCGGCCCAACAACCCCCCTGGGTGGGCGGCACCTAGTCCGCACCGACCGGGTTGGTGTATAGCCCCCCCCCCCCGCGGATGTACAGCTGGGCATGGGCATCCCGGCCCGGACGACCTGGCCCGAAAATCCCGGGCCGGGCCGGGTCGGGCTTGCACTTCGGGCCAGGTTCGGGCTTGTATTTTGAGCCCGAACGTTGGGCCGGGCCGGGCTCGGGCTTGCAGTTTTCGCACTTTAGGCAGGTTCGGGCCAGGCTTCTCGGGCCGGGCCGGATTTTTTGCTTGTTCGGGCTTAATTTATAGGCCCGGCGGTCGGGCCAGGCCGAGCTCGGGCTTGGCATTTTACGTTCGGGCTTTTTCAGGCTTGGCCCGAAGCCCGGCCCGGCCCGAGTTTTGCCTAGGTGTACCCGGATGATATGGCCATGAAATGACTCCCGTAGGGTCAAATAGGGAGCTGACGCTTAAAACTTTCCCTTGGTGGGCCGCCGAACAGAGCTTGAGTGACTTGATGCTTTCAAGTCTCATAGTGACTTGGTGCCAACATGTACCACTCATCTCAGATCCAATGTTCTAGATTAACTATTATTTCGAACTGAAAAACTAAAACTACTCAAAACAAATTGAAAAAATTCCAGCAAAGTGTAAATGTCTCGTTTTGAAACTTGTGAACGTTTCATCCTATTTGGACTAGCTTGTGATTAAATAGCATTTTACGTTTTCTAGCACTAGTTTTAACTAAATGCATATTTAATCACAAACCTTTGATTCAAATGGAATGAAAGTTCACCGGAACACAAATTGAAACATGCATGATTTATTTGATTTTTTCAATTTTTTCCGAGTAGTTTTAACTTTTTAGTTCAAATTTTAAGTCAATCGGGTACATTGGATGAGGGATGAATGTCTGGATGTTGGCACCAAGTCACCGTGAGACTTGGAAACATCAAGTAAATGAATCTTTGGGTAATCCCGTGCGAGGGTGCGCATGCCGTGGAGAAGGATCTTCTAATGTAACTAGCCTGCCTGAATTTTGGTCACCGGTAGGTTACTGCCACATCTGATAGGTTCCACATGTTAGGGATCCAAAGGTAGCAATTGCTACATTAGAAGAGCCGCGTCACGCGTGAGCCGCAAGGTAGGTACATTGAACGTGTCGTGTGTAGGTCTATATGTCTTCTGTTTTTCCTTTCCACTGATTTATTCTCTTTTATGTTTCGCAGGGAAAGTACATGGTGCACTACTGCAACTAAAAGCAACACACCAGAAAAAGGCGGTGCAAAAAAGTCATTGGCCAAGTTAACTAAAATGCAGGACGTTGACTATCGTGTATTTGAAATTGTTTTTTTAGCCACACGGATAAGGCAGATGTGCTTGTTCTACCTTGTTTAGCAACGTGTAATTTTTTTAAGAGATATCTTGCTGTCAAACTCCATTGATTTTTGGAGTGCTAGATCACGGAAAGGCCAGTGATTTGCTTGTCTTTTAGTCAAGCCTCACACCATTTTGAACTGTGTGAACGGAGACATATTTATAATTTAGCATAGAGGGTTAAGTCGTTTGTAGGAAAAGTAACACACTCCATGTTTTTGGTAAAGAACTACGATCGTGGTGGGAAAGTAACTCCACGAAGTTCTCACAACCCGTGACCGTGAGGACCGATAGACATAGTTTTTGCATAATCTAAAACTTACCTTTTCTATAAAAAAAAACATGTTTTCGTAAACCTGCACATGCCCAGGATCTCCTGATCCACGGCTATAGATCAGACATACTCTGGTATACTCAAGTATTACTTTGTACCCCTTTCTTTAGAGTCGGTAGGAATGACGAGTAGGCTACAAACTTATGCCAAAAGCAAAATATATTGTAGGATCCTAGATTTGCACATAACCAAACACCTTAGTTTTCCTCTACAACCAAATTTATGCACTAATACGAGCAAGCAAAAGTTAAACCAAAAATGCACTAAAATGTTTTGTTAGAAACCAAACAAAATTCCCATATGTTTTTGCCTCTTCCTCCTCGCCAGAGGCGGCGACGACTCTAACTCCTCCCAATCTCCTCCACCGGTCAGGGTGTTGGCCTTGGTCCCCTTTTCCTCCGCTTGCCGCTCCGGCGGTGGCAGGAGGGAGGGGGGCTTCGTGTCTCCATTCTAGCCTGGAAGTTAGGGTTAGGTATTGTCTGTTGTGGTGCGCCGTTAGGGTGGTGGGAGCGGCATTCGGGCTAAAATCTGGTTCAACTTTACTCCCACACCGGCGGTGACCTTCTGGGCAGCGTCTCGAAGTTGATGGAAACGTGAGATGTTCGGTCCTTCAGATCAACAGTTTGGTCTTCTCACTGTTCTTTAGATCTGGCGAGTGCAGTTTATCGGTGTGTTACTGGCGTTCGTTGCTATCCGCGACAACAGCGGCGGCCGGGGCAAGGTAGTTATTCTGGAGCGAAGATGTTGGTCCGGAGGTGGTGGATATGCCATTCTTCTATGACTTCGTTGATGGGAGGCGTCGTATCTTGGTCCAAGACAACATGGGGACATCCTCCGGTCGAGGTGCCACGACATGTGCCTCGTTGCTTGCAGCAGACTTGTTCATCGACTCACAAAACCTCGTTGATGATGGTGCTTTTTTAGCTTACAATGGTGGAGGCTCGGTGACTCTTCTTGTGTCCATCTCGGCAGCGCTGGAGTTGGGCGGCGGCCGCTGGATATGGTGGTTGCAAGAAACAGTAGGTGTCGTGTTGTATTTCTCAAATTTTTAGGATTTTATCTGCAAATTTTAAACAATTATTTTATCCCAGTTTATCTTTTAGTTTCCATATGTGTTGCTTCCTTAACTTGATTTTCGTTTTATGAAATAATATGTGGTTGCTTTAAAAAAGAACTGAATACCCATCTCGTATGTAATCACTAATCAGGCCCCAAGTAAGTCACACGCCTCACGTTGTGTGGCTCCCACCTCGCAAATCGCGATCTTCCCCTTCCTTCTAGTCCGGGTCGCCCGCTCCTCGACCCGGCTAGAGAGGCCGGGGCCGTCGAAGGTCCGGATCCGAGAGAACCCGATGAGCATGGAGGCGGCGGGCGGCGCCGCGGAGGAGCGGTGGGCGTCGCTGTGCAACTGTGTGGTCAACTTCCTGCTGGAGGAGAAGTACCACCTCACGGCGCTCGAGCTGCTGCAGGAGCTGCAGGAGGACGGCCGACACGCGCAGGCACTCCGCCTCCGCTCCTTCTTCTCCGACCCTGCCTTCTTCCCGCCTGACCTGGTCGCCCGCGCCTCCTCCGCACCTCCCGGTACCACCATTTCCCCATCTCTCCGCTGCGCTAGTTCGTTCCTCTGCGCCAGGTCCCGGTTCCCTACGCCGGACCACGCAGTGTCTCTGACACTGCTCGCTGGCTGGATCTTGCGGCTGTTATGTAGCAATTGCGACCTTTACCTTCTCTGATATGTGGCCCACAGCCCTGCTCCTCTATGATCGGATTTGAGACTAGCTCAGATCCTTGGTTCTTGGACGGCGTGAAATTGATCGTGTAACTCTCTGTTAAGTAATTTGCCTCGGCGATCAGTTGACATTCCTTTGTCATGTGCACGTTGCATACATCTGGAGTAGTACCAATAAACCTTTTAAATGAACAGAGGTTGCCGAAACAGAACAGCTGGGGTAGCCATTTTTAATTGATCATTGGTAGCTTTTGAGATGGTGCAAGTAAAGTATCCATTTAGTTTGTCTACGTTGATTCATTGAACTGCAGACCTTGATACTGCCATGCCAAGGGCTGAGAAATGGGATGCTAAGTAAATGGTATGAGTTTCTGTGCTGGCATTTTATTATGACTTTCTGCATCTGGGCTAACGATAGTGGCCCATCAATGTGTCTCACACAGACATAGGTCACATTCACTCAAAAATAAAAATACCTAAGTAACCTGGTGCTGAATTGCTGAGCATAGTGGGCACCACATGTACCGCCCTTGTTCAGAAAAAAATCCTCATCTCTGCATCTCTAAACGTTACTGCACCCATCTCAAAAAAGGAAAATTCTGTAGTGCACGCACTTCCTTCTCACACGTTATATGTCTCATTTGGAATTTTGGGTCGTAGTGTCTAGTGTGGCAGATGCCGAGCGTTTTGAGCAAAAGGAGTTTTCTTATAGTTTTATTTTTTCCATAGTTGTATAAATATTGAATATTTTGCGGACCATTCATATACCAAGTGCACTTGCATTTCTATCTAAAATTTTACACCTTAAATCTTTGCCCCAGCAAACCTTCTTGGTCTGCCACTGCAAATTTGTATGGATCCATCATAAAATACACTTCATCACATATGCACGGTATATATATATACACTTAACGTTATGTGGAACAACATATTTTTGTAGAAATTGATGGGCAAATATCACCTTGGAAATCATGTCAATGTCCAAAATGATTTACATTGGATTCAGGGGGAATCCAGTTTGGTTTGTTGACTTGTTTTCTTGCGCTACTTATCCAGGCATATAGATAATTGCGAGCTACCAGCTTTCTTAGCAGGTTTGGTTGATGCATCACATCTATGTTGTTTTTGACAGGTGCCGATCCACAGAGTTTGCTAGAAGAGAAAATAGCAGCAGAAGAAAAGTTGGCACTCGCTGAGTATGATCTCCGACTAGCCAAGGAAGACCTTTCATGCTTGAAGCTTGAGTTACAAAAGCAACAACAATCATCACCTGATGACACAAATGGTTCGTCTCTTTGAAGCATGACTTTTGACTTTGCAGAATTTTCTGTTTCGATGATGCAGCGCTGTGTGTGCTGCTGAAACCTATCAATAAGTTATTTTATTGGCAGCACCTATTGCATTGTAGCTAGTTCAAAATGAGTCATTATTCATTACGAACTGTTATTACATTTATATATAACAGAGGGAAAGTCGTAGTGACAGCATGCATCTTGTAGCTAGTTTTTTACACCCATAACATTTTCTGTTTGCAGTAGTCCTTGCCCATGGATTAGCTATTATGAGATATGACTAAAATATAGAACACAAAATCTTACTTCCTGATGTACTGGTTTGGGAATAGGATCTAGACATATACCAGCTCAGAAGCTCAAGGAACCACCCACCAATGTCAAGCTGGACATCACCCTTGCGTTTGATTTGGTCTCATAGGTGCTACTCTTTGAGGTCCTCCAGCGGGTAAGGTTCAGGCCCCACTTCCTTGTCAATCAGATCGTCAACCCCATGCTTCCCACTTGGAAGGCGTCCATGATGGCAAAGGCGGGACAACTTACCCTGGTCAAGTCAGTCCTGGCAGACATTCCCCTCGACGAACTTCTCCCGTTGGACAGGCAGAGTGACTGCTCAGTGGCGACTGCCATGTCAACTGGGCCAAGGTATGCCGGCCCTTGAGATTTGGTGGCTTGGGCATTCCCTAGCTTGCTCGGTATGGCTACCAGCTTCCATTGGTGAATGCGCACCAACCCCCTTCGTCTATGGCAGGGGCGTTGTCGTGACATCTATGAAGATGGTGGCAGGCATGACGAATGGCTCCAAGACTTGGATGTATTGGCACAATACGTCTGTTGAGGGCCCCTGAAATGTTTGTGAGCCAATGTCCATCATGAACAGTTTGACGCTTCCAAATGCGCCCGAGACTATAAGTAGTAACTCACTACTTTGCCAGATATCCTGATGTGACGGCGGACCCCTAGCGGCCAATACACTTCCTAGACGTGCAGTACCCTCTTTCATGGGCGGTGGCTTCAACGTTGTGAAATTTTTACAGAAAGTCATGCCCCCACCCCCTTGGGTGAAGTTCTTCCTCTGGTTAGCCTACCAGGACTGGTGCTGGACCACAAAGGCTTGCTAGACTGGGACTGCCGCACTGATAGGATCGTATGCAGCACCTAGAGGGGGGGGGGGGTGAATAGGTGCTAACCAATTTTTAGTTCTTTTTCAATTTAGGCTTGACACAAAAGGTAAATTCTCTAGATATGCAACTAAGTGAATTTACCTATATGACAAGGATATCAACTAAGCAAGGTATAGCTACGCAATAGGAGTTAGAGAGGGATAGAGGTAACCGAGAGTGGAGCACGCGATGACACGGAGATGATTCCCGTAGTTCCCTTCCTTTGCAAGAAGGTACGTCTACGTTTGGAGGAGTGTGGTTGCTACGCAAGCCAAACCAACAACCACGAAGGCTTCACTCAGATCTCCTGTGAGCAACGCCACGAAGGCCTAGCCCACTTCCACTAAGGGATTTCCTCGAGGCGGAAACCGGGCCTTTACAAAGTTCTTGGGGCACACATCCACAACCAAATTGGAGGCTCCCAAATCTGTAACAATACAACAATCAACAACAACACATCAACAACAAATCAACTAGGGAACCAAATAGGAACACTAGCATGAGATCCCTCAAACAAGAGAGGGGAAATGAAGAACGCTTCGGTGAGGATGTAGATCGGTGTCTTCTCCTTCGAATCTCCAAAGATCAAGAGCTTTGGTTGGGGGAGGAAGGAGATCTTGTAAATCTTGACTTTCTTGAGGTGGCTCTAATGGAGGTGGCTTGGCAGATTTCTTGTATAATGATTGAGCAAGCAACCAAGGTAGAAGAAGGGGGTATTTATACCCCCTCTCAAAAATGAGCCGTTGCAGCTTCCGGGGGGCCGGATAATCCGGCCTAAGTAAGGGCCGGATAATCCGCCCTCCGGATAATCCGGCCTACGGAACAAAACCGTGACATTATCCGGCCAAAAGTCCGGCCCTATGCCGCAGAAGCTTTTCTTCCAGTCCTTAGTCAAATTCGGGGGGGGCGGATATTTCCAAAATATCCGGCCCGGATATTCCGGCCCTGGTACAATACCGGGACAATATCCGGGCAAATGTCCGGCCCCCATCCAGAGCAGCTTTTCCTCGAAGACTTAGCCAAAAACAGGGGGCTGGATATTTCAACAATATCCGGCCCGGATTATCCGGCCTGGCCAACTTTTGCTGTTATCTTTTTGACAGACCGACCAAATCCAACACACATGAATAAATATCTATGTAATCCCTGTACCACTTAATCAAACATTAGTGTATCACATATATTGACATCAAACACACAAAACATAATGTGAGAGATGTTCTTTCACGCACTACCCATGATTTGTGCTTTGCGACCAAAGGAGACAATGAACCACATCCTCTCGTGGTTGTTCCTTTCTCATGCACCCTGTGGCACTACGTCTTTTCATGGATCGGATCAACTGTTCCCCCGCAGACCTTTGTTGACTGGTGGCAGTTTGCCGTACATCCATCTCTACGACCGCGAGAAAGGACACCTCTACGGTGGCCATGCACATTGTAATTTCTTGGGTGTGCCCCCTCTTGGGCTTGTAAATAACTCTGTTTTCTACCGATGCATCGCGGCACAAAGCTTTTGCGTTTTCTTGAAAAACATTTCACATTGATTCTATAGAGTAAATATTGTAACACCTTTTTGGACTGCTGCTGACAGGGCCTCTTCCCGATGCTTCTACAAATGAAGGGTTTAACCAACATGATAAACGAGATGTCAAAATTTCAGCATTAGGTCCTGTGAAAGATAATGAGCGGAAAGATCTGAACTGTGCTGTAAAGGAATATCTGCTTTTGGCTGGGTATCGACTTGCAGCCATGACTTTCATTGAGGAGGTCTGTATTATTTCCGTCTTATTGTTTCTCTTCCTGTTGTAACTTCCTCCTAATGTTTATCAGCTCGTGGTTTGTGTGCATCGGGTATCACTTTGAATTCTTGGGGAATGATATGTTAGAATGTTATACAAATACCTTAAATCTATTTGTCATCGCATAGTTGATATTGCTAGAAACTAATATTCATAATATTATGCAAGAATATTTGATTTACTTGTCATAATGTTTTATCAGTTTGCTATATCATTTGTTGATATTAATGATCTTTAAATGAGAGAACGAGAGGTTCTTAATTGCTATCCAAATAGGGAAAACAGAAAATTTGAAAATATGTCTAAATGTTTTGATTTTACTTATTGTTAGAAATCCACTATATGGCGAAACTTGTGCAAACACTCTGAAGTTGCATTTGCTGGTTGCAACTAAAATCTACATTTAACCAATGTGTGAGCTTTGGATGAGCATATTTAGTTGATTTTTTTATATTCTTGGAACATATACATGCAGAGTTATTATTTACTTTCACTTACACGTTCATATCTGTTTCCTATCTTCTTTGCTATGAAATGTAAAAAAGTTGTCATGACTTGCTAAATTATCATTGTTGCAGGTTCCTGATCAAGACCTTGATGTTTGGACTAACAGTTCAGCTTGTGTGCCTGATGCCCTTCGGCGTTATTACTACCAATATCTTTCATCTACCACTGAGGCTGCTGAGGTAATCACGTACATGTACATCTAACGAGCCCCGTAAGGCCACATACGATGGTGCTATCTTACAATGCCATGTAGGATTGATTGCTGAGTTGGAAGAGGATTCATGAAAAAAAAAGAGTTGGAAGAGAGAGAAATGGGAAAAAAAAATGTTTGCCTTCTCTTAGCTAAGAGATGATCTCTTAGTAAGAAATATAAGACCTTTTTTTTATCATCGTACGAGATGTCTTCTCTTAGTTGCATGTTGTCATGTCTAATTTAAATAAACCCATAATTTTAGGATCCTGTAAACAATAATAATTGCTAAAGAACATTAAGGGATAATACACTGTAGACCAGGCCCTAAGGGGCTCGTGCAATGGTGCTATCTTAACAATCCCACATAGGATGATTCCTGAGTTGGAAGAGAGAAACAAAAATAAAAGGTTTACCTTTTCATAGCTAAGAGAGAATCTTTTAGTAAAAATATGTGTCATGTATCCACCGTACAAGATGTCTTCTCTTAGTCACCATGTTTTCCAGTTTATTTTAATCACCCCATAATTTTAGGAGTTCAAACATTTATTGCTAGAGATAACACTAAGAGATAATCCATTATATAAGATGTGTTTTTTCTTACCTAGTTGATGTGGAGTGCATAAGAAAAGACTGTTTTGTCAACCATTGTACATGCCCTAAAATGTTGCCAAAATTTTGTACTATTATTAGCTGTAAATGTCTGATGTATGTAGCAACATGTGTATTTTTCCCCTAAAGGAATTCACAACAATAAAATTTGTTCTCAGGCAGAAAATCTTCATATTAATAATCATAGGGAAGATATATATACCAGTCGCTTTATGTGTCTCAGTCAGAGACAATAAGGACTTCTTAAAGCTGTATAACAAATCTAACTATACTTTCTAGGTATTATTGCTGTATAACTAGTACAATACAACTCTAAAGTTATACATTTTTTTCACCTAGCCATGCAGTTATGTGGGATTTCTGGCTAGTTATGATTTAAATGAAATAAGATAGAATGAGACTTCAAATAAAATAAATAAACACGACCACATATTCACATATTTTAAAATTTGGCCATTAATAGACAGAAGAAACATCTGTAGCGCCAGAACTAGCATGATAGCTCTACCACTTTGGCTGGTCGTCTTCCTTCCTCATGACCCTTCACTGTTTTTTCCACATATTCGACAGGCTCCGCGTGCCTCGTACCACCATCCCACCCCCACCTGGTGGATGACTTGTGGCTGCATCTGCCAGTAGCCCTTAGCTGTTAGCTCTGTTACTGGCCGCTCCCACCACCCGTGTCCCCTCCTTAATCCCAATGAACCCTAATCCACTGGGTGCATTTTTGGCATGAGAAGAACACCTGATGCATGTAGGTTGGTGGCATATTCTCGCTACCAGTAGTTAGGAAGCAATACTATCTACAAAAGCACTTAGATAGTATGATAAATTGATAATTCAGATATGTAGACTAATCCAACTGTTCTGTTCTAATAAATGATCAGCTCTCTACATTTGATAAGGGTTAATTACATGTCTCCGTGCCATAAGGGTTAATTACATGTCTCTGTGTCACTCCATCAAGCACTGAGAGAATGATATGACTCTACCCGTATGAGGTATCTCCGCAATTATCTGATGGCCCCACTACATGATATTCTAGCTATGTTGGAGCATAACTGGGAGGATGTCGACAAGTTCCTCATGGTTGGCTTGAACAACCCTACCACAATCTGGCCACAAAATACATGGCAACCAAAAGAGTTCCAGAGAGGGTGTCACTTAGGTTGTTAGTCTGAGGAAATATTGGTCCGATGGTTTTGGGCTTAAACCCAGAGTGGGTATCATTGGTTTGTTCTTTCGACATTTGTTGGTGCTTGGAGAAGGACTTTCCTACTTGTTCTTGTGTTTTCTACTGTGATGGCTTTGTACCGTACTGGCCTAGTTTTGCATCAACTAAGGTTTCTACTAGTTGGTATATGTCAAAGAAGTAGATCATACCTGTCCAGCTGAACTAATTTGATGGCGATGAAAGGTAGATATGATGCCATTAAAACCAATTAATGGCTATTCTTGTTAAGTTCGTGTTAGTCAGGAAATCATAACCAGAACTGGTCCATCATATGATAGTATAGATTGCCATCTTTCCTGCCGAGGATGAAATCCCTCTATACTCCTGACACACTTACTCCGGTCATGATAGTTGTGAGTCTGTGACCATCATACTCCTCTGTAAGTAGCTTGCCGATATTCATAAAAAAAATCTACAGCATAGCCAATCATGATTACAAATTACACTTTGGAGCCATAATTAATCCGTTTATGTTATGCATGCACAATTGGTAGTTTGATGCCGAAGAGAAATAGATGATTCATTTCATTTTGATGCAATGCAGGCATTTTGAAACAGAATAGTCAAAGAATCTATATTGCAAAATTTACCATTCAACAATAACTCTGGCCTTAAAAAATGTTCATGTTGGTGTTAGGTTTAAGTTTTTCCCCTGGATAACTTCAAATGTGGGATTATCCGGTTTTTTTCTTTCAGCCCACAAGTTCTAAGTATTCTAACTTGATCATTTGTATACATATATGAAGGAGAAAATATCCATTCTTCGTGAAAACGAAGCACTAACGAAGGATAGCGAAAGGCTCTGTGCTGAAAAGGACTCCTTGATGAAGAGCAGGGACTTGGCTAATAATCAGGTTGCATCTTTGAGGAAGTCTTTGGAAGCTGCTCACGTCGACATAAAAGAGAAGGAGAAAATGGTAATACTCTTAAGAATGATCTGTATGATTGATATGTTAACTCTTCTGAACTTTTCTAATATAGTTGTTTTATGAAAGGTTCAAGACCTGAAGCAAACGCTGGATGCCCATAGGAAGGAGCTGAATGACTGCAGAGCTGAAATTACAGCCCTTAAGATGCACATTGAAGGGACTCAATCAAGTAAACAGATGTCTGTTGGAGATACTGACGTGACCTCCCAGATCAATGAACACGAGAACTTTAAAGGAACTGAATCTGTAACTACTACGCTAGTACCAGCAGAGAGTCTAACTAAGGACACACAGAAAGATCATAAAAATATTGAAAGTACTATTGAAGTTACCCCAGGTCCAGAAGCACCAGTTTCTTGCTCAACTGCTTGGAGTGGTGGTTATGGTATTTCAGGAGAAGACAATTCTGGCACACACACTTCTCTAGAAGATATATCTGTTAATGGCACTCCACATGGAGCTGATAATAGCCAGGGGAATTCAGGTAGCATGTCTGTTTATGTATTGGAAGATAAAGTTCATACTGAGAAATTAGAGAGTCCAAGTACACAAAAGTCGTCAGATAAGATGGTTAGTGCCTTGATTTGTTCTGCTTTTATATGAAGTTTCTTCATTTACTACTCCACTATTATTCATTATTCGAGCTGCTATTGTATAATCCTGTAGGCCTTGGAGACTATCAAGATAGTTTCAGATGCTCTTCCAAAGATTGTTCCTTATGTGCTCATAAACCATCGTGAGGTTTATCTGTAAACTCTGTAGTTTGCGCCAATATTTATTTGAGTGTAACTAGTGTTATATCTTACATCATCACAGGAGCTTCTTCCACTCATCATATGTGCTATAGAAAGACATCCAGATAGCGACGTACGGGATTCCTTGACTCACACGCTGTTCAATCTGATAAAACGGCCTGATGGACAACAGAGGCGCATTATAATGGATGTATGTTTCTAAGTATTGCTTGCTACAGATTGTTCTGGGATTCTCAAGATGTGACTTGCAACTTATTCTACATATGCACACTTAGCATTCTTATCATGTAAATTGACATTTTGTATTTACTCACTTACCTGTATTCCATGCCATGCAGGCTTGTCTGGAGTTAGCCAAGAGTGTTGGTGAGATGAGGACAGAGACTGAGTTACTACCACAATGTTGGGAACAGGTATTCCAAATTTCGGACTACTCTTTTGGCCTTTTCTGTTTTGAGATATTATTATCTATAAAATTGCTTTGTGTTTAGATAAATCATCAATATGAGGAGCGTAGATTGCTTGTTGCTCAGTCGTGTGGAGAACTGGCAGTTTATGTTCGGCCTGAGATACGTGATTCCCTTATACTATCTATTGTGCAACAACTTGTCGAAGATTCTGCAACTGTTGTAAGGGAGGCTGCAACACATAACCTGGCCTTGCTGCTTCCTCTGTTTCCAAACATGGATAAATATTATAAGGTCAGTCTAATTCTCTCACTAATTCACAGAATCAGCAATTGGGTGGAAATTTATTTTTGTCTTAGCTTAATGGCTTCTCTGTGGTGGGCTAACATATGATTGGAGAGCTTGAAGGGCGAAAAATCACTGAGATAATACTCTTCTGGAAGTTGCCTAATTTTTGTTTGTTTGGTAGGTTGAGGAGCTATTGTTTCAGTTAGCATGTGACCCTTCAGGTGTAGTTGTAGACGTTGCACTCAGGGAACTTGTTCCTGCAGTAGTAAGATGGGGAGGTAAACTGGATCAGATATTGATAGTGTTACTGTCACATATCCTGGTATCTGCTCAGGTATGCATGGTGCTTTTGGGGCGCCTGGTACTTTATGAATTGCCATATTTGTGCTGATATAACTGTTACGTTTCAGCGTTGTCCACCCATTTCAGGGGTTGAAGGTACAATAGACTCTCATCTCCGTGTTTTAGGAGAGCATGAACGATGGAACATTGAGGTCCTCCTTCGGATGCTGACTGAGTTGTTACCATTTATTCATCAGAAAGCTCTAGAAACTTGTCCTTCACTTGACCCCTCTATGCCAGAAAACTACTTGTCAGAATCCAGGCTAAAGCTGTATGCAACGTAAGCTGTTTCCATATGTGGTACTGTCTTTTGACTAAGCAATTATTATAAACAACAAGAAGTACAATCTTTTATCTATTAATTGCATTTTGAGGCACTTTACAGTGGTGACACAGAATGGTCAGCATTTGAGTGGATGCACACCGAGTGCCTGCCAAATTTGATCAAGCTTGCGTGTTTGTTGCCTGCAAAAGAGGATAGCTTAAGAACAGTGATCACAAAGGTAAAATGTACAAACTACATCTCCTATACAGATCCTACCATCTTTAGGTATAAATTGTGATAATTATTTCCTGAAAATATCAGTACCTGTTGGCTGTATCTGGACGCTACGGAAAAGATTATCTGGAGCACATTATGTTACCTGTATTTCTTGTAGCAGCTGGTGATATTGATAGTGGTGATTTTACCTATTTTCCTCTGTCAATCCAGTCCAAAATTCGTGGTAAGAATTTATGTGTTTAAATGGTGGACCTGTTTGCTGTAGTTAATTTTGTTAAGACATATGGACTATGCTGCAGGTTTGCGTCCAAAAACTTCTGTTGCTGAAAAAATTGCGATTATATGTGTCCTTCCATTGCTGTTGTCTGGTATTTTGGGTTCTCCTTCAAGTCGTCAACAGTTAGAAGAATATTTGAGGAAAATACTTATCCAAAACACAAAGGATGGTTCATTTTCTATGCATCACTCTGCTGAAATAATTGATGCGATCCGGTTTCTTTGGTTCGTACTTCGACTAAACGCGCAACAGATATCATGACGCTCTTGAGTGTGCACTATTTTCATGTATTAACTTCTTGTCATGTAGTATATTTGAGGAGCACCATGGAGTCATCTTCAATATTTTGTGGGAGATGGTTGTGAGCTCTGATACCAATCTAAAAACAAGTGCTGCAGCTTTACTGAAAGCACTTGTAAGTTTACTGTTACACGAATGAATCAGTGGTATAGTTGTTCTTTGCAGTATTATTGATTGTATTAACACACAGGTACCCTATGTTGGCGTGAGAGTTGCATCCACTCATGTTTTGCCAGCGCTGATTACTCTCGGTTCCGATCAAAACTCGGCTGTAAAATATGCTAGTATAGATGCGTTAGGAGCTGTTGCTCAGCATTTAAAAGATGACATGGTATGGAAAAATTCTCTTCTATTTTTATTATAAATTTTACATACTTTCTGCAATACCCTTAGTCCATGACTTGCACTGTCAGGTTGTTGACAAGATACATATTCAAATGGATGCCTTTCTTGAAGATGGATCACATGAAGCTACTATTTCTGTCATTCGTGCACTTGCAGTAGCTGTGCCTCATTCAACAGATAGACTACGTGAATATATCCTACTTACTACATTTAATTTCTACATTTTGACCATAGCATGCATGGTTGATTAGCTCATTTCTGTGTTCATACATCTTCATATCAATTTGTCTTCTGTTTCCTTTGACCTTGCACACATCTTTTAACCAAGATATTTAAACTGACAAGTGTCCCACCTAATGGAAATGATATTGAATGGCGTCGTGAAAGAGCAAATGTATTCTGTGAAGCTCTGCGTGCTTTGGATGCTACAGGTTAGCCTTTATCTGTATCCATTTTTCACTTAATTAATAGCAGAAGTCATGGAACTTTGTATCGAGATCATTATCTATAGCACTGTCTATGTTTATAATCCTAATATAGTTTTTGAAAATTATTTACCCATTATTCACGATCTGGACAGTATCCTGGCAATAGGGACTGAATTTGCATTCATGTATGTATTTTAATATCCCATTCACTATTATAATGTTTTAGATATTTCAGCGTCCACTAGATACGGACCGAAATCAGTGAACCTACACAATGAAACATGTCTAAATACATGCATTTTCGAAAAACTAAAACATCTTATAACACTTCTGTTATTTTTGTGTAGCCTACAATACACATAGTTCGTATTGAGATTTTGCACATTGTAGTATACATCATTGGCTACATCTAGCATTTTTTAGACTTTTTTAAAAACTTTGAAATATGATTTTTGATTTATTTTTTAAAAATAAAGGGCTACATGCTGGGCCTGCATTTGAGTTTCTGGCTAGTGTTACTCCTAGACAAAGGAGGATCATCCCATTTTGTCCTCTGTACTTACTGTTTTTTTCGAAAACATGGATGGGCCTCTGCATCGATCAGTATTGATTATATTCGACAATGCAAGGCAAAGCCAGCGAACAAATCGTTTAAGAAAAGGAAAGAAAAACCCCAAGTTAATTCAAAATGGATCTGTTGCGACCAAGTATGTCCGCAATCCTACCACAAACCCTATGACATGTGACTGATCAACAAAAAGTACACTACTCCTAGACAAAGGCTTAAACAAGGGATCGCCGATGTTGACAAAGGGCCAAACTGAGGATTCTCATCTCGGAAGTCAAACATGGAGACGTAGCCTCATCAAGTTGTAAGACAAGATCATGTGTTTCCAACTGGAGTATGTGCATATATGTCATGAAGGAGGATGCCCTGGCCTGCATTGATCAATATCGATTATATTCGACAATGCAAGGCAAAGATAGAGAACAAATCGTTTAAACAAAAGTAAAGAAAAACCCTGAGGCAATCCAACATGGATCTGTTGCAAGCGAGAGTATCTTCGTACCACGAACCCTATGACATGTGACCGAACAACAAAAAGTACGCTACTCCTAGACAAAGGCTTAAACAAGGGACTGTCGATGTTGACAAGTGGTCAAACTCATGATTTTCATCTCGGAAGTCGAGCTTTGAGACGTAGTCTCATCAAGTTGGAAGACAAGGTCATGTGCTTCCACCTAGAGTATGTGCATATTTATCATTAAAACCATCATTGCTACCAACCTCTCTACCGGTTAACGACTTCTCGTTAGCTGGATCCCAACGCTAAGAGAGCCCAAGGCCCACATACGCCACTGGTTGAGGACCTCGCAGCCTAGCTGCTGCGCCTCCTTCGACCCTTGTCCATGGGAGATTGAGGGACATTCAATCGTAAGGTTATGACTAGACCTATCTGCTGTTGCAACCATCAAGCAAATCTTCCGACCACATTCTTGGTGCCACTGCCCCCTTGTTCTTCACCATAGCCCCAACCGTCCGCATCAAGCGTCACCACTGAGCCGCCTGAACGGTTCGGGGAGACAGAGAGGCACATCGCCACCCGTAAGCCCTACGACGCCGTTGGGACTATCTCACGATGGAAATCCGGCCTGCCCGCCGTGATCAACGATCGCGCGTCCTATACCTCCACGCACCTCCGCTTGTCTTGCGCCACAGGAGAGCCCCTCTTCCGCTCTCCGCCAGGAGTGCTTTGCCCACACGAGCTTTGCATGCAAATAGAACCAAAATTGTTGATGTTATAGCAGTATTAAATGCAAACATTCGATAATTTAAAATGTTTTGTAGCTCAAACCATTAACTTGATTGAGGATTCGTTTTGACCGTTGGGCTAGTCGCGATGAGATCTTCGAAACTTGATCCAATGTTAGTGTGTTCCTGATGAGTTTTTTTTTGCCCAAAAGTTATCCATGAGTAACACACGCCTTATTTACTTATTTTTTGACAACAACACACGCCTTATTTATTGGAATGGAGGGAGTAGGAACTCTGCTAGACGGTCAGTGGCAGAGCTAGGATTGACCTTAAGTGATGTCAAAAATCCAAAATAAGCAATAGATTATGCTAGTGATGTCAAAAATCCAAAATAAGCAATAGATTATGCTAGTGATGTCAATATCTAATACTAATAGGGTCAAAAATTGTGCATGATAGCTAATATAGTGATGCTAAACAAATTTTTCTGATTGTCAATTGACATCACAAAATACATGCAGCTCCGCCAGTTATAATTTAGTTACGGCCAGCTAGAACCACGATCTACCTGGATTAAATTAAAAGTACGGGTAGAGTTTTGATGTCCACCGTGGACCAATATATGCTAGAAGACTAATTTCTGCCAGTTTGATGAGCCTTCGCTTATGTATGCTTATGTTTTCTTTTATTTCCATTACAGATCTTCCTGCTACAAGTGTGCGTGATCTACTTTTGCCCTCAATACAGAACTTGTTAAAAGATCTGGATGCTCTTGACCCTGCACACAAGGAGGCACTAGAAGTTATAGCCCGGGAAAGGTCAGGAGGTACGCTGGAGAGCATCGGCAAGGCAATGGGGGCACATCTTGGGATTGCGACATCTGTCAGCAGTTTCTTTGGCGAGAGTGGTCTGCTTGGGAAGAAAGAGGGTGGAGAGCAGCACGACCCTGCTGCCCCTGCTCCTCCTCAGCCCAGCCTACAATCTCAGCCGGAGAACACAAGGTTCGGTCGAATAATGAGGGGTGGGTTTGGAGACATGTTACGAGGCAAAGCAAAAGGCAATGATGAACCCAGCTGAAATTATGAACGAAGTACACGCAATTAAAGTTGTCAAAACTTAAAAGTTTACTTCTCACGCCCCCTTTTGTTTGTAGCTATTCAGTATGCCATGAATCGTTAAGGTTGAAATTATCTGTTCAGTGTTTGTAGTGAGGTTCATAGTCATGAGGATGCGTGTTAGAGGTAGGGAAAATGTGTCTCGTTTTTTTCTATGAGAGGTGATCCGACAAATTTGATGGAGCTTGAACTTACAATCCGACTACAATAGTGAACGTTGCGACAATGCAATCATTAAACCAATCTTCCATAGGTTACCGATTTTGCAGGGCGCAAGATCAACCTGAGTACTTGATCATGAAGGTTTTAATCCCTAGCTGCAACCGAAAATGGGTAGGAATTAAAATTGCATTTTGGATATTGCAGGTATAATATTTTGGAAAAAGAACCCTAACAAAAGGAAAATGCAATTAGGTCCATTTGTACCCAAGTGAGCATGCCTAATGCAAAATTCATAGCAAACTGAGTTATCATGACCCTAATTTTACACATGTGCATCTTGTCATGGCAAACAGCTTTACCAACTAGAGCTTCAAACTTTTCTGCATAAAAACTAATTTCTATTTTATTAGTGCATAAAGAGGGAAAATGTGTTTTTCTTGTGAAGGGCTACAAAAGAACAAGGTGCACACCACCACTGCTTTAATTTAGTAGACCTTAGGATGGAGAATTTATCTCGACTTGCGGGAGAGTGGTGTTTTGGCGCATGGGAGCGTATGCTCCCTCTGTTTTGAAATGCATGTTATACATATTTTGAATTTTAAAAAAGTTGAAACAAAAAATTCACACGTATGTCTTCACGTGCTACGCGCTGAAAGTCGCTTCATGAAAAATCAACTTGTCGTGTGGCGTGTGTTAAAAAGACAAAATTTAATGCTACAAATATGACTTTCAGAATACAAATTTTGTTTTTTTTACATAGACCACATAAAATATTGGTTCTCTGCGAAACTTGACGAACGTTCATATATTGTGGAGATGTACGTGTAGAATTTGTTGTCAAAAAATTTCGGCATTTTGAATTTTATTTTGGTAGAGGAAGATATGCACCGGGAGCCGAATTGAATTTCCGGACTTGCGGCTATATAAGAATTTATTTTTGAGCTTGGGATAATGGAACTCTTCTTTAAACAATAGGCATAAATTCTAGGATACCGTGCAATTTTGGTACCAATAAACAGTGACTAAACTTCAAAATTGCATACACCTACTAGTATGAATGACGGAGCTGAAAAATTGGAATAAAACTTAAACCCAATCGAAAGAAATTCAAAAAACAAAAAAAACTGAGCATGGAGAGATATCTAGGATTATAGGCATATGAATTGGTAGCTGAGAGGTTCGACCAAAGGGATATGTTATTTTTTGAGTAAACCATACATTATTGATTAGGCTACATGCCGGCAATTGTTCCTACTGCCTTGTAAGTATATATATAAAGAATGTAACTTACCAGTTCTAACTTGATAGTAGTTGCTACAAGATAGTCTATTCTTATACATTTTTATGTGTAAGTCAATATAAGAATTTTGCTGCATGGGTCAGAATTAAGTGGTTGCATACTCTAAATTGGGTAAATTTGCTGTAAATTTCCGATCTTACTTTCTACATGCCATTTGTTCTTTTTACGTTTCTTTCTTAATAGCTAACTCCATTGTAGTTATGTTCAACTCATCATTTTCTAGCCTAAGATGTGCTGCGTTTTTTTTTTCTGTAAGCATATGTTATATTTTAACTTGTACTAGTATTCTGCATGTGTCAGCCAATTGGCTGTTTCCTCTAAACTTGAATGCATACATAAAATTAAGATTGTGGTTCTTGGGTTATTGAATTAATTTAAGTTTCTTTGTTTTGCATGCATATGGCATATGTATCATACCACATCTAGGTCGACTCTAAGACCGTGCTGAGTGGCGATAAAGAGGATGAGCACTATGAGCAAGTAGTGACGAATCTAGCACAATATGTGAGGATGGTCCAACAGTGTATTTCTCCATTTAATTATATTTATTTAAAATCTTTTTCTATCATATGTAGGCTAAGTAGAAATTTCAAGGTGGTCCGTGTACCACTCTGGCCACCCTATGGATCCGCCACTGTGTGCAAGTCCTTAAGCAGCTGGATGGTGAAATCCATCATGTGTTTTGACGTGAGGGATATCGATGCCCGAATTTTTGTCAAAAAGGACCACCCTCCCCAATTCATTGACAAAAAGGACCACCTGTGAGTAGAATTGACAAAAAGGACCACCTCCTGTGTGGCGGCAGAGCCCCCAGGCGACACGTGGAGGATGCCGCCACACCGACTGGCGGCAGGAGCCTGCCGCCACAGCCAACAGCGGCATGTCCACATTGTCCTGATCCGTGAATAGTAGCCCGTTTTGAATTTTTTTAAAACATCTCAAAAAATTTGAAAAAAATACCTACATGTAGCTAACTCTATGCACTACAATCGTGCAAAAATTCACTGTAAAATACGTTGTATTTTGGGCTCAGCAAAAAAGACAAATTCAACAAATTTTGTAGCTAACGTGCACTGTTCATCGATCAGGACACTATTCATTGATCAGTGTGGACATGCCGCCACGGGCAACGGCGGCAGGCCCTGCCGCCTCCGGCTGTGGCGGCAGGCGACACGTGTCGCCTGGGGGCTCTGCCGCCACACAGGAGGTGGTCCTTTTTGTCAATTCTACTCACAGGTGGTCCTTTTTGTCAATGAATTGGGGAGGGTGGTCCTTTTTGACAAAAATTCATCGATGCCCCTTTGATGTTACGATCCTGGACACCGTTTACATAAGCCTACCGATGGCAGATCCAAGTCAATCAAACGATCGCCTTGTCATAGGACACAACACAAGCACAAGGCCCCCGCCGAGTACCTGCGAAACCTTGAGTGAACGAAAGGTGCAAGGGAGGTCATTTTGAAAGCCGTCGAGGCATGGTCATCCAGAAAGGCTTTCTACAAGCTTTAGTTTGTTGATCCATTACTATTGTTGATCTGAATTTTTTGTTCTTTTATCTAGCTTGTGTTGTTGCTACTGATATAAGCAATCTGTTCATTCTAGATTTATATAAACTGAACGAAAGGTGCAAGGGAGGTCATTTTGAAAGCCGTCGAGGCATGGTCATCCAGAAAGGCTTTCTACAAGCTTTAGTTTGTTGATCCATTACTATTGTTGATCCGAATTTTTTGTTCTTTTATCTAGCTTGTGTTGTTGCTACTGATATAAGCAATCTGTTCATTCTAGATTTATATAAACGTGCTTAAGACTTTGTGGTACATCCGGTGCAATCTGACAGCCATACAACGGAACGCCTCATTTCTTTCCTCCCCCTCTCTCTCTAACCCAGCTCCTTGAGAGTCGTTCCGCCGCCCCCGGCTCCTCTTCCCCTTCCCTCCGGCGGCCTCGCCGGCCGGAGGCGACGGGGGAGAGGAGGCCCGCTCCTCCTTGTACATAGTAGCTTCTCTAGATGTTCCCATGTGGAGTATGGCTGTATGCCGGTAGATAGGAGCAGATTCCCAGATCTTGTCGGCCGGATCTGGGCTTTTTTAGGGTTCTTTCTTCTTCTATCTTGGCTTCTCTGGTTGAAGATGGAGGTGGAAGAGATGGACGCTGCTCCTCTCAATAAGGCCGTGGTGCTTGGGCCATGTCCTGTTCGGAGATCCGGCGTGCGGTGGCCTCCTCCGGCCGGCCTTGGTGGCGAGGGAGGAGGTGGCCTCGCTGTTTTCTTCTCCGGAGTTGCGGGTTCATGGTGGAGATATGCGGCTGCTACTTCTCTCCGGAGAGTCCATCGCCAGGGGACCGAAGCCGGCGTCCTTGCCTTGCCCTCGCATCTTACGGCCGAAGGGCAGCCACTTTCCAGGAGTTCAACCTCCATCTGGAGGCCCTTTTTCTGGGTCAAGCGCTGGAGCTCGCCATCGACTCATCTTCAAGTGGTTTGTCCCCGGAGGTGTGAAGAAGGCCGGCGTTTTTGGCTCATCGTCGGCAAAAAGAGAAAAACGAGCATCTCTCTCTTGGACCTCTGCGCGGCTTCTGCCCGGAGGTCGCCGGCGAGCGGCGGAGAAGAAGCCCAGGCACTGGATTGCTTAGTTTATTTTTGTGCTAGGGTTCTTTTTGTAAAGCGGAAGGCCTTATCTTTAATTTCTAGACTTTTTAGGGCAGTAGAAGTCAAGGGGCCTTCTTGTAATTCTGTACCTGCCGGTTTTAATTGCAGCTTCTAGGCCTCTCGAGGCCGATCCATGTTCAAAAAAAAAAAAAAAAAAAAAAAAAGCCATACAACGAGACTATGCGAGGAACAAGAATTGTACTGGAGTAGCTGGAAGGGACCCACCAGACCCTAGTGACCCCACCGAACAGCGAGCAAGCGGCGACTGACTGATCTGACTGATGCTACTACTCTCCACTTCTTCTTCCTCTCGTCACCACGAATTAAACAACGTCACAAGAGGAAAAGGGAAAGAACAAAAGAAAATCCGACTAGGGCGATTCGGCTCCGGCTCGAGATTCTTTGCTTCGCTTCTTGCCTTTGATCCGGCTCCTCGCCGTCCGTCGCCCGTCTCCTCCGTCATCCGTCCAAGCCTGCTGCTGCTCCAGGATTTGCTGCTCATGTCCGAGCCGGCCTAGTCAAGGTAAAGGATCCATCTTTCCTCCCTTGCTTACTTCCCCTGCTGCCTGCTGGTTATCTCACCGGATTCCTCTTCTCCTCCTCTCTCCCGTGCCGCAGGCGTCATTCTTGGGAGCCTTCTCTGAGCGGTTTCCTCACCCAGGCCAGGCCAGGCCAGGTACCACCGCCCTTCCCCTCCACCAGATTTATCCGTCTACAGTCTTTCTGTCTTGACCACTAGTGTAGGATTCACCCCTTCTTGCTTACCAACCGCAGATCCCGTCATTCCACTACACTTTTATTTCGACATATGTCCAAGTTTGCCGATTGCGTTGTTGTTGACTCAACTGACTGAGGTTGCTCCTCTAGTTGCAATACACGCCGGTGAGGTGGGTGCACTGGAATGCATCCCATCATTATTACTAGTTTCGTGCTTTCATCTTAGCCGGACTGATTAGCCGATTGTTTTTTGGGGGCATCGGGTTAGTCAGTTATTCCTGATCAAGTCCTCTAGTTGCATCTTTGTTAAGTGAGAAGATTGAAATGCGCACCGGCGAGGTGAGGTAACTAGACTGCATCCCCTTGCGACTACTGTTATATCTTAGCTGGGCTGATTATTCATCATTTGGGTGGATTTAGTTACTGAGTTCTGGTTATGAGTTCTGCACCTTGTCTTGCACCCTGTATATGTAAAGATCTTTGCCTGGCATATGTATTTCTACTTCTCCTGCTAGCTAGCATGCTGAAATTTTGACTAGACGACTTTCACTCCTTCTCTTTGTGGCTTCAAACTTGAACTAACACCTTTTGTTAGTACTAGCACAGTTACTTAGTTATTGAACTCAAAATTTTCGTTTCCTTTTTTTACAGGTGCAAAGGGCATACCTTTGAAGATCAATAGGTCATCAGTTGACTCAAGATGGGCCTCGAGGAGCATGACGTGCAACCAGACAGCGGAGGAAAGCCTGATGCCATCAAGCCACCTACTCTGGACAACGATCAGAAACCGAGCACCCCCCGTGTATCAACCTGCAGCACAGATAAAGACTATGGCCTCCCTCTCTGCCGGGTGTGCCATTGCGTGGAGCCCGATCTAAGAGGCGAGTCCGCTTTGGGTTTCCTAGGCATCGTGCCACCTTCTCCGAACCCCTCGTGCGCCGTGAGGACCGATGAAAAGGACTCGAGCAATGACGCTGCCAGGGGCTCCACCTGCAAGGATGCTCCTACGTTCCTCGAGTTCATAAGCCCCGAGGGGGAGATATTCGTGTGTGCCACCGACGTGGAGTCAGGCTCCTTGCGTCGGCAGGATGACGTTGTGACTCTAGGGTGCTCTTGCAAGAACGAGCTCGCTCTCGCGCATTACGCCTGCGCTCTCAAGTGGTTCGTCAGCCATGGATCCACCGTATGTGAGATATGCGGCAACGTTGCTGCGAATGTGAGGCCTGAGGATTTCAACAAGGTCCTCGCCTCCTTGAAGGATTATGAAGCTTTGAAGGAGAGGACGTCAACAGGGGAGCTGTCTTACTTGCGCTATAGTGCTGATGCAGTTGTTGATCCGATTGCCCTTGCGGCCATACGAAGGCAGCGACTTTGTGAGATTTCGTCGTGGTTCAATCCTCACAGTACACATGTGGTGTTTTCCCAGAGGTACAACGAAGAACCACCGGTTAGCCCGAGTAATAATTCTGTGGAGCATAGTGTCGTGGCAGCAAGGGCAGCTTACGCGAGGCGGAGTTTGGGTGGTACTGGAGCTTTTGTTGCTGTTGCCCTTGGTTTTATTGTTCTTGCATGGTTTGTTGCTCCACATGTTGGCAAGGTATCTATCCCTAAAAATCTTCATTCGTATTTCTGTGTATGCTGTGGCATTCGAAAGTTATAACTTGAGGCCACTCTTGTGGACAGGATCATTCAAATTTCTTCTAATTTTATTTCACAAGTACAGATAGAAAAAACTTATATTTGAGTTCAACAAAATTACACACAATAATTTGGGATTCACATTCAGCCGCACATCCATTCTAAGATGAACTAATGCTTTTTTTAGGGGCTTATAGTAGTCGCCTTAACCTCGTACTTTCCATCAATTTTATCCTCTTAGTGAGGTGAGCATCTTAAAATTACCAGTGTCCATAGCTGTAATTCACCAACATATACTTAATCATAGGAATTTATGTTTTCCGTCTCTCTCAAGATAAGTCAGTATAGTAACAGCTAGTGATATGTCAGAAGTTAGTGTGTCTCGTCTTTTTTTGAAAGTTGTGTGAGTAGGGCACTCAACTGTTTGTAGATATAAGCTATGCTAGTCTGAAGCAGAAAACTTAGATGCAGCTGTGACTATGTTCTCAGGTTGTAATCTCATCATGTTTGTAAATTGTAATTTCATTTTTTGTCATTTCTCTGTATGTGTATAGTGTTATCTGCATTTATAACTGTAAAACAATATTCTTGTGGACCAACTACTGATCAGAAGTGTGTGACTCTTTTCCTCTCTTCTTGAAAATCTGTCCAGAAAGCTGCTGCAATTTGTCTTCATATGCTTCTCGGAGGTCTATGTTCATTGACTATAATAATCTCGCTGAGATTTGTAAGTAAACTATGATTCCCAGTATACATGTTATTTTCCTGGCATGTTCTGAACTTATACTGTGAGCACTTACTCAGAAACCAACGACACATCCTGCCGCTGGCACTGTTTCTGTGAACACCAATGGTGTAATTTCCATCATCCTTTGTATCTGCAGGTGTTCCCACGGATCCAGTTCGGATCAATGCGATGTTGGGCAATCCTGTTTGTATCCTGGTTCCTCGTCTTTGGAGTGTGGGCTTCACGGACACGCAAATTACGCTCTTCATGATTATGGAGTGTATCCCCGGTCATTGTGAGGAATCAGGATTGCGTCGCGAGATCAGCATCCATGGCAGTGTTAGGTATTACATCCTTGCGTATATTCACCGCTATATAGTGTTTGTATTTTGTTACTTAAATATTTCAGATGCATTTGTTTTACCTAAAAAACAAGGAACATTTTGTTGGTGGGTGTTGATGGTTAATTGTCACTCATTGTTGATACTGTTAGACTACTTTTTATCTTTAGAAGAAAAAAAGGAAAAAATTGTGTATTTTTTACCCCTGATACTTCCATCGTAGTCTTCCATCTTCCACAAAAGAACTGAACTTGGGCTTCTGACTTTTAAGTTCTATAAGATTTTTCCCACTCCTATGCATGATCTGCTCTCCTACCACCACTGCCCCTGTGCTCGAACGTGAGGTGCAAGCCACCTTTATGCTACAACCCCAGGACTCCTTCGTGTGGCGGTGGTCGGCGGACCGGAATTTCTCCGCGAGGTCGGCTTACGCGGCCTTCTTTGCGGGTACTACGGTGGCGCCGGTTGCTTCGGAGATTTGGCGCTCGAGGGCGCCATACAGCTGCAAGTTCTTTGCTTGGCTTGTGTCCCGTAACAGATGTTGGACGGCGGATAGGCTCCAGAGGCGTGGCCTGCCGCGGCCGGCGGCCTGCCCCCTCTGCGACCAGGAGCAGGAGACGCTCCAACACCTCCTGCTTGGTTGCGTGGTTGCCCGTGAGGTCTGGGCGTGGGCGTTGACGCGGTGGAACAGGTTGGAGTGGATGCCTGGTGCGGGCTCTGAGATAGTGCACTGGTGGACCTCGCTTCATTGCCCCAGTGCCGTGCGCAGGGACTTGTGGACGGCGGTCATCCTTGTTTTCTGGTGTATCTGGAGGCATAGGAATGACGTGGTGTTCAATGGCGCCACCCCGGCGGTGGAGACCATTCGGCATAGGATTAGGGAGGAGTTTCAGAGGTGGCGTGTAGCTAGGCTTTTCCGCTCGGAGTCCTTCGGATTTCCCGAGCCTTTTCCTTTTTCGTGGCGGGACGGAGATTAGGCTTTCGTTTTTGTAGGGGAGCTGCCACCCCCTGTTGGCAGTAGCACTCGTGGTTCGGGCTTTCTTGCCCTTTCTTCTATATGATTAGTACACCTTCCAGGGTGTATTCTCGAAAAAAAAACCTTTATGCTACAACGTTGAACTACTCTCTCATGCCAGTGGTTCCCCTCAGCTCTTTCCTACCAATGACATTGTACCGTTGGCTGATGCTGACCGTAACATGATGATCCCTTGGCCTCAGAGACCACTCCAGATAAACCCTCCTACTCCCATCTCATTTCTTCCTCGACAATGATTTTCCATACTCCCCACCATGTGTCTACGGCTAGGGGCATCCTCTGTTGACTCACTGCCGCTTAAACTCTGTAGAAGCTCTCTTCAATGTCGTTATGTAAGTGTCTTCTCCGTTTATCTTCAGTTGTCCACAAGGTAGAATATCACAGATTACTATGACCACCTGCCCACGCCACCTGCTGAAAACCATTGGGCCGCCCTGGCCGCTGCCTCCCCGCGGCACTGCTGTAGAAAAGGCTGCCGTGCCAATTCGTCGACTGCGGAGAAGATCCGCCGCCGCGCCACCAGGGCTTTGCCCGGCAACGTTCCCGGCAGCGGCGGGAGGGAAGGTGGAGGTGGAAGACGGCTAGAGGAGGCTGTGATGGTGCCACGGTGCGGCCCGGCGGGGTCGGGAGCAGCGGTGATCGGCTGGAGCGACCGTGCTAGTCACCTGAGAGCTCGGCACCGCAGATCACTTGCTCTGCTCATGTGTTGTGGTATCTTTGATTTGGTGGCGATTTCTGATGTTGTGGGAATTGGTATGTGTTTTGATTACGGGTCTATTGCTAGACTTTGCATTGCTCCAAAGAAATTGGTCATATACTCATATCAACATGATTTCATCAATCGATGTGGAGGCTGGGGCTTTCCCCTTTTCGAAAAAAACAACAACATGATTTCATCGGCTGCCTTATGGTGTATTTGGACTTGACGAAATGAGATGTGTTTTCAGGGTCGCCTCTGGAGAAATTTGCTGGATATATCGTGTGTAATGTATGCTGTAGAAGTGAGTCGCTGGAGCAGGACATGTGTAGAAATGTGTGTGTACCTTACCTAAGTAGAGGAGGAAGAGCGTGAAGCTACGAGCCAGCAAAAAAAGAAGAATGAAACTGAATGACGGAGGTGTGACATAGAGATGGATGGAGATATGTGGCTTGTATCTGCAGGTCTTGCCGGAGAGGAAGTCGAGTGGCTTGGCGAGGATGTCTGGGATGGCTCTGGTGAAGGATGATGCGTGAGAGTCGATGATGTTCCCCATGAATCAGTTCCTAGCTGGTCGCTGGTGGGTTACACTGGCGCATACAAAGAACACAGCGCCATGAGAAATTGTTGCACTGTTGTTAATCTGTCTGAGTAATGTGATGTAATTGCCATCTTTTATCTTGAAATTTCAGAAGCAACTTCAAAGAGGATAAAACAGAGTAACAATAATGGTTTGTTATGAATGCTGCCTGGACCAGAATCGTCACAGACCAACCTTCTTTGAGCTCATTTCATAACTGTATCCGAAAGATCGAATCAGTGTTCATTTCAGATCGGCATGAACAAGTAGTTACCTACTCAAGGGGTGTTTGAGGACAACTTCCACATCCACCCCCCTTCCTCCTCTCCCCACCCTTCTCGTTTGAAAGCCTCTTTGGCCGCCCCGGCTCTCCCCTTCTCCTCTGGCGGCTCCGCTGGCTGGAGTGGGACGGGGAGGGGAGGCCAGCCTACTCTAGGCTTAGTTTGTTTCCCTTTGTGGAGTCTGGCGATATGCCATTAGATAGGAGCGGAGTACTTGATCTGTGGAGCCAGATCTTGTGCGGTTTAGGGATCCTTCTCGTTGGCTTCTTGCTCCAGTGCCCGGAGCTAGAGGAAAGGACGAGGAGCACCGTCTCCATCAATAAAGCTGAAGCTCTTGGAGGAGGTACTCTGGAAAGGGGAAGCTCTGATTCGTTTCGATCTCTGTCCTGTCGTGGTGATGAGGGGAGATGGGACGGTGGTGCTTTCCCCTTTTTCAGTTGGTGCCTCCCCCGCTGGTGGTTCATCTTCAACAAGTGCAACCAAGCTGGAAGCCTCTTGGCCTCGGCTATCCTCGGTCGGAAAGGCGACCATCTATCGACAACCTCCAGATTGGAGGCTCATCTCCATCTTGGCTGCTAGAGCTCGGCACTGCATCTTCCCCAAGTGGTTCGTCCCCGGTGGATTCGTGGTGGTCAGCGGCGGCGGTTCTCCGCTGGAAAGGGGCGTTCGAGCATACTCGTCCTGTTCCTCGGCGGCGGCACCTTGAGGACGTCGGCGTCTGGTGGCGGAGGCATCCAAGGACTGAATTGCTTTTCATCTTTTTGTCCCAGCTATAAAAAGACAGGCTTTATCCTCAAATATTAGGTTCTTTAGAGCGAGCGTTGAAAAGGGTCTGCCTACAAAATGTACCTGCCACTTAGTTCCTTAATGCAAGTTCATTCGGGTCGGACCCTTCTTTGTTAAAAAAAAAGTAGTTACCTTTTTTCGATAAAGGGAATATATTAATATCAAGAAGATACCAATTACACCCAGCCTCTGCAACAACGCACCACCCTAATGGCACTACGGATGCACACAACCAAAAACAAGAAAAGAAAACTAAGAAACAAAAGTCCCGCTGCAGTATCTCGGGCCTAACAACAGCAATACATCCACCGCCAAGACAACACCTAAATTACAGACTCTCCAAAAACGACGCCTCCAAGAAGGGAATAGTGCTCAAACACCGTCGTCGCTCGATCAAAGATCTTAGGTTTTCACCCTGAAGATAGTCCCCGCTCTCAAAACAATGCCTCCACCAAGGACATTGCCAGGCACAACCAATTAAGGACAGACCTTGGGTTTTCACCCGAAAGGTAGGACTCGCACTTCACTGTGTTGTCGCCCCCACTTTCGTACCGCTGCTCGTGAAGCCCGGAACACCAAGCAAGTCCCTCAACAACGCGGAGACTTGAACCTCCCTTAGCTAGTCCTCCCCTACGGCCTTCATGAAATTCTCTTCTTCCGACTTTCATCATGAATCCATAGTCACTTGATGTCAACAAAGAAAAAGAGCTTCGCGCCGCTCCCTCCAGAACCAATCGGTCGGAATAAAAACATGGGTGCGCACGACCGAATACCTCCGATCCAACAAACTCCAGGCAAAAGCACTGTTATATTCACCGGCGGAGCCTTCCGGAACTCAACACTCCGGCCAGATCACGAGTCCAGGCCTCCGGTAGGTCCTCGTCTTCACGCAAGAGAGACCCTAGGACCGCCGCCTTTATTCAGGTCGGACCCCCACGTCGGCGACCACCCTGGGCTGGCCACTCCAACCCTCCACCGGCGACACCATCGCCGGCTTCCAAGCTCCTCCATCTCGCCGCCGGAACGAGTAGGTTAGCGATAGTTGCTTGACGATGCCTTCAACAAGATAACGGCGCGACGCCGCCATCGCCCGCCATGACCGGAGTCGGCTCGGTTTTCACCGGCTACTATGCCTCCCCGTCTCGCTGCCGGCGCTGAAAGTGGGATCAAAAATCCAACACAGCCGGCTCGGCCGAGCGCCGTCGGTGGATGAAGTCAGCCACCACCACCATGCCCGGGCCGAAGACCCGGACGTCCTCAAGCCGCGAAGAAGACCCAGTGAAGCCTCCTCGTGCCATTGACGAGACGCAGTCGCGATGGATCGCGATCCGAACCTCGGGCCCAGATCCGACCACACCGCAGCCAACATCCGCCGGCGGCCGCTGGAGATCCGTCGGCCACCGCCATCCCGCTGCGTTCAGTCGACGGAGGAGGAGGGTTTAGGCCGCCGCCCCCACACGCTCCCGCAGGCCGCGCTGCGCTCTGCCGATGGAGGACCGAGCCGCCACCGCCGCCTCACCACAGGGGCTTTGCCCCGCGGCGTCCTCGGCGACGGCGGCGGAGGAGGGGGGCCTGTAGGGGAGGGGAGGAGGGCGGTGTGGAGGGGAACTCCCCGGGGACAGCGGGCGGCGCCGCCGCCTCGGGGAAGAGAGGGTTAGGTCTTTTGGGGGCTGTAGAGGTTGCTTTTCGTGCGGCCTCGGTAGAGGTTGCTTTTCGTGGCTGCTTCGCGCCAGAAATCTAGAAAATAGCCAGGAGCAAGAGCACTCTGCCCATCTGCATGGTGCCAAAAAGATGACAATGAAATCGTCGTCTCTCGATTTCTTTAAAATGCCTGAAGGTACGGGCATAGTGACGGTCACAAAAGAAAATGTAGGTTAACTATGGAATATGGTGTTTTGTCTCATAGATCCAAATGCATATGTTATGGAAAATACATTCTAAATGTCTTTCAAAATGATAAAATGTTCTGAATTTTTTTAACAGATGTACATCTAGACATGCTACGTTCACACATAAAATTTTGTGGGAAAAAAATATTTTTATGGGCTGTGTAAGAAGACAAATGAAAAACTCGTAAGCTATTTGGAGCACAATTTCGTACCCAAGTCACATAATATGTTATTTTTTCGCGAGACTGTGCGGACATGAAATGTTCTGACGTACACCTATTTTTATTTTTATTTGTTTAGGAGAGAAGGTACCAGTACCACTAGTAAAAATGTCGGCCTTTGCAAAGACCCATGTAGCGCGAGCGCTTCCATGCATAGACGTGTCGCGGCAGAGAGCTAGCCCACCGGCAGGAGCAGTTGATTAGCACCAAAGATGGAAGGTCCAGGGCTTGTACCCAGGACTCCACCGTCGCCATTAACCGCTTAGTGACAGGGGCAACAAAAAGTTCTCATTTTATTCCAAATTTTTTAACCAATGCAAAGCAGATTGTCAGTCTTTTTCGCAGCTACTGATATTCTTCATGCTGAAGTCCCTTATATTTCCCTTCAGAAGGCAGAATTAGTGTGGTTAAACTATGTACTCCCTCCGTTTCAATCTATAGTGCCTATAGATTTTCTGCATTTGTTTCGTAATATAAGAGTAGATCTGTGTTTATTTGCAAAGAACCCCTTCCATCGAGATGAGCTGAATAGCTGAAAATAAGGAAACAAACTAATCCCGTGTTTCTGTTTTCACTTTTCTTATTTCTCTCCTATTTCTGAGATCGAGGTTGGACTCTTCAGGGGGGTTTGTGTTAAAAAATGACTTGCGCTAATTACCGTGCAGAAAATCTATAGGCACTATAGATTGAAACGGAGGGAGTATGAACAAGTTGAACACTTCCATCAGCTGTTTCAGATTTGGGAGAAGTTTTCAGGTGCTCGTCAGGTGGAACTGTTTGCTTCGGTTCATAATGATTACTGCAGGACATGTAGCTGATCCAGGTGTTGGTGCAAGATATGTTATTGATCTAGATGTTATGCAAGTATGTGTTTTGCAAGTAGGTGCTGCTAATCAAAAAAATCAATGTTACCATATTGTTTTGCAAGTAGGTGCTGCTGATAAAATATCAGTATACCATATTGTTTTGGAAGTGGACTGATACACTATTACACTGTAAGACTTCAATTCGAAAATCATGGTCAATCCCCGCATGATAACTGTTTTTTCTCCCCTTTCAGAAAGAACATAAAAGATTGCATCATCAACTAACATAAATCTAAACGATACTCATCCAAATTTTCCTACTGCTATTGCGCAATCAAGAAAATACACCAGCAAGGTCTGTCAGTTACTCCTCATCAGAATCACCAAACGTGATCTTTGTTGATTTAGGAGCATCTGCTGTGATTTCCTTGAAGTGGGAGCCATATATCTTTGATTCCTGCCAAAGAAATATTAGCAGATAATGTCAAGGTCATCTCATTCAAATTACTCAGATGCATTATATTATAATTTGATTTGTCAAACATCTCATTAATTCATGAATAAGTAACCAATCAGGTATTAATCTGCCTGTCATAGCAAATGCTTATGACACTAACCATTGTTTCCCAGGCTACATCTCCAATTTATAACACTTCAGCAGATCTTAACAAGAAAGGCTACAATGCAAGGCCTCGATACTTTTGATCGACTTGTGTTCTAAAGTCAACTTCTTTTCTTAGTTTTGAGTATAATGTACAGACCATGTGTTTCCAGTACCATACAAATGTAGAATAAACAATCATTACTGATAAAAAAGTATGCATCCCAGGTTTTTGATACTTCGTAACCACAACTTAAGATTCAATATACAAAATTAAAACAAATGAGAAACTAGTTGAAACACATTCAGCAATAAGGTTAAGTCATATAGCACATTTCAGCAACAGATAACTAATAACCAACATAGCCTTTCAATGAACACAGGAATCTTTTATAGTGATAAACTAATTCTTAATTTCATATACATTCTCCCTGTCAGGAATATCAATGCTTATGTACCAGATGAATAATCGGCCATATGGGCTGACATGTTACCATATGATACTACTGAAAAAAAAATGTCATAACAGTAAGGTCTGACGCTATAACATTTGTTGACAAAATCGATGAATTGGTCAATGTTATGGTAACTGCAGCCATCCACACCATGTGTCTTCTCCATATACATAATATAACTTCTAAAATGAAAATGTAAAGTTTCCAGAAAGCCACTAACCTTTTTCTTCACATGTGTGCCAAATTTCATAAGGGATGGAGGAACAACCTGATCAGCCTCCCTTAGAACATTGACAAGCTCACCAGCAAGTCCCTGTGTATGGAATAATAGTAACAATATTACACGAGTACAACTTAAACTTCCATGTCTAGTGTGCACATGATCTCTAGTACCTTGTTCTCTTGCATAAAGAATGTGTGTGCAACACCTTTCTTGCCTGCACGACCTGTCCTTCCAATCCTGTGCACATAATCCTCCGTCGTCAAAGGAAAGCTATAATTGATGACAACTTCGACATCAGGAATATCAAGTCCGCGTGAAGCCACATCCGTCGCAATCTGTAATGATTACAAAATAGTTAACACAAAATAGTGAAACAACAAAGCCACATAAATGCTGACTAATTTTTATGTTCAAATTTCCAGTTTCGTGAAAATCTTCACAATCTTGTGGGCTGTGCATGATAACAAACACAAGCACATGCTTTTACCTCATCATTCTTGTTCTTTTCATGTAGCCTACAAATTAACAACAAAAATCACAAGAACTTGATGATAAATGATTCGCTCTAGTATCCACAGTGCCAGATTTTTAAAGATATTATGAGTTTTCTGAACTCATTCTTTCAATTTTGGAAGAAAAAAAGAGCATTTGTGTTTAGTTGCTGAAAATACACGTCCCAGGCAACACTGACAAATCATAGTCTGAACAGCAAAATAAAGGAATAATATTTTGGAAGACATCGACAAATAGTTGGAAATATTAGCAACCTCCACAAGAAGAATCCATTAAGGTTCAGTATTAGCACCCAAAATAAGGAAGACATGTTTAGATGCTAGTCACGACAAAGCTATAAATGAACTATATTCAGGAGTACATGGAAGTCAGAGAGAATAAGCACACCATTAAAGGACATTTTCCTTCTTTAAATAAAGATAAGGCTTTTGTTCTATCATGCTGAGCCTTGTCTCCATGAACAGAAACGGCTTTCCACCCCCTACAGAATAAACATATATAAAATTAAACTAATTAAATTATAATTGAGGAAATAAGTTGTACAAATATTAACTTGCAGACAGAGATTTTTTGTACCTTTTATTAAGCATTGCTTCTACTCGTCCAGCTTCTTTCTTGTACAACACAAAAATTAAAACCCTGTTGCTGTAGCATCACAAATTGCAGTTTTCTTAGATTGATACTAACTATTAAGGGAAAAGTTCTAAAAAATAATGCTAGAGTGTTATATATGCAGAAAATTCAAGTTTGTGCAAGGCATTATTATTCTACTACCTCCATTTCAAGGAATAAGGCGCACACGTATTTCAAGACGAACTTTGACCATAAAAATTGAGCAACAAAATCTTGATTATATTATATGTTATTAGTATCGTTGGATTTATATTGAAAAGAACTCTTTAATAATACTAATTTCATACAAAAAAATCTTTATATATTTAAAGTAATTATTGGTCAAACAAAAAGCACGTAAAACGAGGGCACCTTATTCCTTGACACGGAGGTAGTACTAATAACTGGCGGATTAACATAATACTATTAAAAATTATCCCATCTAAGCAAAAACAAATCCTGAGCCTTAGCATTGCTGCTCTGAGAAAATAGCATAAGATTGCCACAAAGGAGCAGTTGAGGACAGCACCATTTGGAAGCAGTAGAAACTGGGAAGGTAAAAGATAGGGAGGTACAGAACTACAGATCCACCAATCATACTTGACTGCCTGCAAGATCTACGGGGAGAAAGGTAGGGAGATATGCTAGCCTCCAGACCTATGAGGCCAATGTAGAGGAAGAAAAATCGAGCAATAACTGAAGCAAATCTTGGAATCGTTGGAACTAGGAACCCACAAGGACAATCTGAAGCTGGAAAGTTGAGAACAGGTGGGCTAAATGGTTCTATGATTTCAAGATGAGTAGATTTCATCTGTCTACAGAATCTGTCTTGCTGCTCGGCTACCAGCAACATGTGAAATTTGTACTGAAAATGTACCTCTGTGCTCGGTGATATTTGTCGAGCAAAGCAACTAATCTTGAATCGCGTGCTCTATCATCCAATACTTCAACAATTTGCATCACGTCATGGTTAGCTGCAAGATCTTCTGATCCAACAACAACCTACAAAGGGTTAAACATGATAAGGCACAGCCAATCAGGTATCATAGAAGATGAAAACAGAGAAACATTACCTTTATTGGATTTGGATCCATAAACTCTTGGGCTAGCTGGTGGACAGCAAAAGGCCATGTTGCACTGAACATAACCATCTGACGCACTGCATAAGACAATTTTATATTTATGAATCATCATAAAGAACAGAACTGTAGGGCCATGGGTACAGAGACCTCCAGAGATAAAATTGTATGAGTAAGCCGATTAAATAAAGAGACTCTTTTTGCATGGAACTAAAGAGACGCTGATTAGTAAACAGCGTGAAAAGGTAATTTATTGACTCTTGAACGCAGTCCATGTAGAACATCAAAGTACCCACTTATTGCTTCTACACAGTATAACCAAAACAATTTCTACTTCATAATAAATACAGGATGCTCAAAATTCATAACACCAGACAAGGCTAAAATGGTTGCAAAATCTAGCAGGCTTGGTGCACATTTTTAGTTGTTCTGCCATTCCCTCTTGCACTATGTGAACGTATAGGCATACGTGCGCTCAACAACCAAACTAAGAGTACTGACATACTATGGAGCAATAACTAAGGGTGCGAGTGGTGCGGGCAAGGAATGAAGTCCACAACTCCACAGCTGTTCACGGTTGACAACATTGCGCCTGGCAGTTTCAAGTGGCATGCCCATACAGCCCAGCAGACGGCCGCAAGCCCGCATAGATCAAAATAAGCTAGATCGGTTGTGAACCAAGCATGTACCACCCTAGAGTGCTGGAACGTACATCGACTAGATTTGTGAGAGAGCTCTTTGTTCGGAAGTCGTTGAGTCGAGTCGAGTCGAGCTCGAAGAGTTGAGTCGACATGTCGACGATTAGGCGACAACTGGGCGTTGGGCGTAATAATAATAAATAATATATAATATGACAGGAAAATGAAATTATGCATCATATGATAGCAAATTAGAGTGTGACTAAGAGTTTTTTAGCTAACGTGTGGTTGAGAGTTAGAGAGGGAACAGAGTCAGGAGGCATTGGGATTTTTAGGCGTGACTTGTTTCAGGTACCTAGCTGCTTATTGGGCCGCTGCCATTTCACTAATAAAAGCCCATGGCCCAACACAAACACCTAACTGTCTTCTTCGTCTCCTCCCGAGCTTCATCGCTCGCTCCTCTGCTCTAATGGCGGTGCGCTACCTCACCTTGCAGTAGTGGGGGTTCCCTGCTCCTAAATCCGAGAGCCAGGGTGGCAGCCCCTCCTTGCCCCCTGGTGGCGCCGCTTGATTTCCTCTCTGTCCCGCTTGATTTCCTTCCTCCCCCGCTCAATTTGTTCTCTGTCCCGCTCGAATTCCTTCCTCTCCCGCTCGGTTTCCTTTTTCCCTTCCCAGGTACGCGACAACTACCCTGGGCGCGCGACTGAACTGCCCGTGACGATGCCCAGGCGAACGTGACAACGACTTTTTTCCCTGGGCGCACGCCCAACTCAGTTTCTCTGGGCGTCCTTCCCAGTCGTCCCCTCCAGAGCGCCCAGACGACTAGACGCCGTTTAGGCGACGACTAGGCGACGACTTCTGAACATAGAGAGAGCTACAGGTCAGCCATCTAGGTGAAGGAACGAACGAGAACGGCGGAGACTTCGATGAGATTGTGAAACTTCACTGGTGTTGGCAAGCAGCTGCAACTCGTGCCGCTTGCACCTGTAAGTAGAACAGACCCTGCAATTTGGCCAAGCCCTCTACACACACACGAAAACAAAGAAACACAAGGAGAGAGACTAACCTGATGATGTTTGGCTTAAAATCGCCCTGACTTCAGGTTCAAAACCCATATCCAGCATCCGATCAGCTTCATCTAGAACCTACAAAATACAAGCATGTCTTAAATCTTAATGGATACTTGTGACACTCTTATTCGACGATAGCAACAAGATGAAATGCAAGAATTTGATCAATGTACTAATCAGTAAGCATAATATCAGCAGCGGTCCAGCGAACACTGCAGATTAATTCACTGATGCTAGATATATGTTGATCCATTATGACTACTTATCATCATGACCACCATGTGCTTAATTCTAGTGATTTCTGCTTAATTAGATCCAAAAAAAATAGCAGATACTGAAGAGAGATAGGTGTGAGCAGGGGAAGTGCCTTCAGTTATTTTGTTGATATTCATTTAAGTTCTACCACCAACAATTTAATATATTTATAATATGAGCAACAAGATGGTGTTAAGAGTACGAGCAAGTCAGGAAGTTCAAGCTATTTTAATTTTAATCATTTTGTTAAGACTATGATCAGTGGCTATGGCATGTTACTGTTAGTGTTAGGTAGACAGGAGGTTCAAGCTCTGGAAATAATTTTATCATTTAGTATTATCCATTTTACCAATTACCTATCACCCAATTACAAGAAACCTTAGCATGCATGCTTGTATCTTGTCCGCTACAATGTTATTGAAGTCCAATCATGCACCTACTTGTCTTGCTAAGTGTGTCATGTATTCAAGATCTTAATATAATGCAATATAGTTTGTGTTGCTCCCTCCGGTTTTGAATACAAGGAAACTATCAAAAATACAATTTGCTGCTATACAAGGCCACTACCTCTACCCAGAAGAATTGATTACATTTCTGAAAGAATAATGCATTAAGCACAAACTCCGCAAGAAAACATAAAATACCACATGACCATGTTCAAGTTCCATCCTCATAATAAATAACTATTTTGCATATTGCAGCAATGAACAACAAAACTAACATAAGTACAGTTACTTACCACAAAAGAAACCTCATTAAGACGACAAATCCCCATTTCAATGAGGTCTTTCATACGACCAGGTGTCCCTATGACGATTTCCTGGTAGCACAGAAACAAAAAAAAAAAGTGAATAGATAAAAACAGAGTGCAAATCGGAATATGATGAATATTCGTTGGGTAAGCAAGACAAAAAAAAATGGGTTGTTGTTATCTTACAACTCCAGATTTAAGGGCAGATATTTGGGGACCTTTTGAAGTTCCACCATAGAGGCACACCGAATTTATCCCACATGGCGCACCAGCTTCAGTAAGTACATCTGCGATCTAAGCACAGCAACAAAGAGTAAATCAGTCCAGTATATTTAAATTCTAAAGAACCAAGTTCTTGATCAGAATATGGAATTATTCCATTGAGCAACACAAATTATCTATGGCCATGAAACTATAGACCAAGGTTAAAACATGATTATGTCATTCCCTTTGTATGGATTTGTTTCTCTAGGGACACAAAGTTGGTCAGATAAAATTTAAGAGTAGCATGGCAAGTGTCGAATTGCAAAGAACCAAAAGCATAAATGAGGATAACTGCACATAAGACGGGCAAAGGCAAATGCGAACGTAAATTAAGCATTTATAAGACGTTGCTACCAACCATTCATTATTTATCATTCTAAAAAAAGGTGGGGCAGTCGTGGTTGCTAAAAACGTGTAGAAGGAATTCTAAAAACATTATGCAACTAAAACTGCAAGTAACATTCATTCACAAAAATTGTTATATTGATGCGAAAACGATGCCAGATAAAGGAAAGCCACAACAAAGATGCAGCTTTCATTTAGATCAATTCGATGAGAAAACAACAAAAGGTGTGCAGAGCACATGCACTAGCTATGGCATGTATGCAGATTCATCTACTTTACTACTCAAGTTGAACTTTTAATCAACATAACTAATCAGAAAACCTCATACGAACTGATCAGAAAACATTTACAATGCCTTGCACACAAGAACATGACATGGAGATTTACCTGCTGAGCAAGCTCCCTAGTTGGAGCCAGCATGAGGCATCGTGGCATCCCCTTCTTCGCACCTTTTTCCGCCAACTTCTTCCTGACGTGCATCAGCGCCGGCACACCAAACGCAATAGTCTTCCCTGATAGCCAAGTTACAACAAACGCAACAAATCCTCAGGAAACGAACAGGATGAAGCGGAAGAATAACCTAACAAAATCGCAAAGTTGTATCTTTCGCAAAAAAGAAAGAAATCGCAGAGTTGTACAGTACCAGATCCGGTGGCAGCGATTCCGATGAAATCACGGCCGTCGAGGAGGTACGGCCATGCGAGCGCCTGGATGGGCGAGGGCTTGTCGAAGCCCTTGCAGCAGTCGAGCACCTTGGGCGGCAGCGCGGAGGCGGCGAAGGACTTGAGCGGCGCGTACTTGGGGTCGTCGAAGCCCTTCCCGGTCACCGCGACGCTCTTCTCCACGGCGCCTCCCTGGTCCGATTCATCTCTCTTCTTGCTGCGCTTGGTCGCTTCTTCCACCGCTGCCGCCGCATCCTCGGCCTCAGCCTCGGCCGCCAGCTTCCGCTTCTTGTCCTTCTTGCTCTTCTTGTCCTTCTTTCTCTTGTTGGATACTTCCTCCTGCGCGGTGAGGAGCTTGGGGTCCATGGCGGCGGTGGCGGCGGCCGGCGGAGGAAGGGAAGAGGTGGGGGTCGTGGAACGGGAGAAGAGGGGGAGTGGGTTTAGGGTCTGTTTGGTTTTTGCCTTGGATGGCCCCGCCAATGCAAGCAATCGCCACAAGGTGATCCAGGGTGGGCCGGCCCATTTATCCCTTCGCAAGCCAAATCGCACAAGAGACCATGGAGGATCGACCGCCTCCGCAGATAGCATATGCTTTACCAGAAATATCAATCAATCCCATTCTTGCAATTGTTCAGGATGCCCTCTTCCCGGCATCTAGCATTCTACTCATACTAGTTGAATGCCCATGCGATTGCTACGGATCCCACTTAAATTTTGTACAGAAATAATAATATTTTTTATTTAATAAAATTATAAAAATCGACATCATATGCATAGAAAACAACAACCTGACAATTATATCTTAAGACTAAGTGTAAAATGGGTAAACAAAATAAAATATACATCCTCAATAAAGTTTGTTCATTTTTTCATGCGATGCCACACCAATGTTTCTTTTTTTTGTATCTTCTTCGCCCATTTTTTTGGTGAATATATACTCATTATGCTTTTTTTTTGTATCTTCTTCCCTATCCTCAGCATGCACAAGAAGGGGCACACCTTCTTCCTCATTTCATCCCTCTCATTTCCATGGGCTTCTGCTCTTCCTCTTTTAACATAAATTTCTTGATTGTTTACGCTGATCATGATTAGAACTTCACACACCAAGTCACATGTAGATGTGCAACCAAGAAGATTATAGCGCACCACCTCGAAGCTCTAGTACCTGCCGACACCAAAGTCGAAAAGCACACCTAGCATCTGGCATCCACACCACGACGTGCTAGCTTCATGCACAATGAAGGGTAGCAAGTATATACTCCGTTAGTGATGGTACTTGGCAAAAATAACTGCAAGAAGTACCGTATTTTCTACAGGAAATCTTTGCATAAGCATCTTGTGAAGATATTCAATACAAAAAATTATAATAATTGTTATACCATCAGAAAAATAATCTCAAAAATTAAAATATACATGTTATCGATATTTTCTTGAATGCCCTGGATACTGGTTGATAAGTTGGGTCTTAAATCTTTCAGAAAGAGTGTCCCACTATTATTAAAGTCCAAGGATTTAAACATTTATGTAGCTCGCGATATAGCTTCATTAGGTAAGATCACTTCAAAAGTAATATAACAGAATAAGTGTGCAGATTTATTATGTAATGCAGACCGGACTATCAATAAAAAAAAAGCAGAGTTTTAGTTCATACCACTTGAATAGCTGCACAGGAATCTTCTTAGCTTGTTCATCACAGTAATATCACGTTTCTTTATCTAGGACCAATTCATCCTAATTGGTCCATGGATGACCCGTGTGCATAGTGAATAAGATCTGAGACATCCTGGATTTATACAGAGTAAGCAGTGCAATATCTTGCAGATGAGCAAATCGAGCTGTAAAACAACGATGCTAATAAATGGATAGATGAGTTTAAAAGAAAAGACAGAAAAGTGTCAGTAGTAGTAACACTCTTTTTCTGGCAATTTTGCAGCATCCCTGTAAGTCTGAAAAAGAACACCAGACGTAATGAGATGAATCCAGAATAGCTTACCGTTTGAATAAGCAGAAATTTCATACATTTGGAAAAGCACATTTTTTCTGTGAAGTGACCGACCAAGTAGCCTGTAATGGAGTAGATCCATGTAATTACCAATTCCAGCCCCCGCTCAGCCGCAAACCATTGTTTGTATTCCTGTTATTTCTCTCGTAGATGTGCTATACTTCTTCATCCTGCAGTAAAAGAGAATGGATCAACTAAATTGTATCCTCACATCACAACCCCAAAAGTTAAATCATGCACATCCGCTCGGTCATCCGATCTCCTGAACTCTTGACACTATCACGAAGTTGCCTCGGGGTCGTCAAGAAAATGATGGGAGCCGATGGCAAGCGGCCTGCCAGGGCAAACGAACTGTGTGGCGGAGCGGATAGCAAGCTTACTTGAGGACCAGATAGAGACAGTATCATCAGAGGCAGAGAAGCTCCTCTATGTACTTTGTGCCGAGGTTCTCCAGCTCTATCAGACTATCACGCCCTCCGGACGCCGTATGCCGACGGCCTTCGACTTCTGGGTCGATGTCGCGGCCATGGCCGGCCACCTGCGCATGGAGTGTCCGATTCAAATTGAGCCATGGCCGGCCATCTGACCCATGAATGCACATATACAGGAACGGTGGGCATCCATGACCGATGCTCACCCTGGATCGCATGAAAATGGAAAAAAATAAGTACAATCCCATCTTTTAATATGGCATATCATACTAACTACGTCTAGGCTATTCATGAGGAATGTGTAAAAATCAGTATTAATATTCTTTTTTATGATGGGATGTTAAAATGAGGTACAGTTCTACCTTTTCGATGACAATACTGAACATGAACGCTGAAGTCGTTTTTTCCAATTTAGAATTAGATCTTTGGAATTGAAATGAAATTAGATCTAGTTACAGAAAATTCGCCTAAATGTGGGATATGAAACCAGCTCAATAATTTCAGTTGTAGTATTAAGCAATCTAAGAATACATCCCCCTCTCACCTCATGTGCTTAAAAGATGTGTGTGGTTGGCACCTCAGTGTCGCCCAAATGCAAAGCGTGCCTAGTTCCCTTTGTTCCTGGAGCCTAGGCAAACACCACCATGAAAAAGAGAAAGGTCTTGCCAAACTGCAACCTTTCATCTTGACAGGATGAAGCCGGAAGCACAAGAAATACCCAAAACCATGTAATCTGCAATGTCAGACTTCAGAAGTAACACCGGTAGCACCAGATTTAGAAATCGAGCAACATGATAATTGATCAACATCACATGGATGTAGGTGTTCACTACCTTAAGAAGTAAAACTAATTAATTTGGCTACCACTTCTACACAATGATATTGACTACAACCCTGAGGAGGTCACGAGAAGCTCACGCATGGCTACGTGCTAAAAAAGTGCACTGGTTCTATCCATGAAAATCATCAAAAGATTACTGAATTGGGATTATGAAATTGTTGTTATAAAGTGATCCCTAGTTCTCCCTTGTCAATAATTTAACCTTCAATATGCTTAATAAGTGAAATCAATACGATGAAAATAGATTCACTATGCAAAGAGAAATTCCCATAAAGGGGAATTTTAAAAGCTTCATAGAAATTTCAGCAGCAGATTAATACATCGGTTATTCCCAAAATTTTCACCAATGCAAAAAAAAGCTTGCTGGTTTGAAATACAAGCTTACTGGTTTTTTCTCTACACTCTAGCTATGAATGGCACAAGAAAGTACTCACAACTTTGTGACGAATTCAGTATCACCCACATTCCATTGAGTAGCAAAAAGTAGCATCAGTCCATGGTCGACAAACAGTACCTTACTTTGGTTATCGACACCCCTAGTGTGCGCCCGCTCTTCTTTTTCATCATTCCTCCTTCATGTCCTATGAAATTGACAACACATGCATCACATAACAGCTCATGAGGAGGCCACATGAAACGTACACATATCTAGATGATCACATGAGATGCATGCCATGGAGAAATAGATTCAAATTGGCGGAGAGCTGGTTCATGGCTTGAAAATGCACAAACGGAATTTGTCTCTTCTGCATTTTTTTCAAACAGATGACATGCATGAGGTTGTTGCCTGCTGGGTTGGTTGGGAAAGAGAGGTCGTGGATGCTGAGGAGGCGGGGAGGGAGTTGGAGAGCGTCATACGATCAAAATGAGCCAACCTCTTATTGACCTTATCGTCGACCTCTTTTTGTATCATGGCCAATAGGTTGGAGTCGCAGACGGCGTGTCGACAGCCAGCAACTCCGGCCGGCGCCCCATCTCCTCAAAAAGCTACCGCTGAGAGGGGAACCAAGCCACCATCGTGCGCACCTCCTGGTGGTAGAGTTGCAGAGAAGGGGCGGAGGTCGGGAACCGGCTCAGAGCAGGAGTTCACATCAGGGGGAGCGGCGTAGGCGAGGGATTGGTACGGGTTCTCGGCATAGGTGGCTGGTAGTGGTGCCAAAGCTCTAGGGGTGGCGACGCCAGTTCAAGGGTTGCCGCTTGCCGGGGAGGGCGGAGACCACCAGCCTCTGTACCTCACCGCAACAATTCCTACGCAGTGGCGAGTTCTCCGCCCATGCTCGTGCGCGCGAGCATGAACATGGTGGCCGGCTGGCATGCGCATACTTCCTTGCATTCTAAGCGTCGGAGGACCGGCAGATTAGATCGAGAGGGAGATTTGTATTCTGGGAATGACGAATGTGACCGGCAAGAAAATATTTTCTAATTATTTTTTTATTAGCATCCACAGGGCTACTTGCCTAGTTATTTTGTATCCTAGTCACGGTGAGGGAGAGGAGCACCAAGTCAGGAATAGGAAATATCATCTCATACCATAGCCTTGAGCGTGATTGATGTTACCATAAATACCTTGAGCTCTAACTTGATCGGATGAAGCTGAGATAGGGAGAATAGATTAGAGGATCCGGATTGTTTTAATGACGACCACCAAAGTGTGTTAAGTGTCAAACAACCAACTCCCATTTAATAGTAAATAATGGTTGGCCATACAATCACGATTCATAATGGAAAGGAGTTAGAATAAAAAGAAAAAAGAAAACAATTTTGCATCTTTGGCACAATCTATATTTTCCGAAATGGATCATAATAAAAAAAATTCCAAAATTCACCTGAAAATCGAATTTCATTTTTTCAACACGATTCTTACTCAAACTGAAAAATTCTATAACAATCTCATGATTCGGAATTAGGGACTCGTGCGTCCGTATCAAATAGCAATGATTCGAAGCACTTCTTTTTCCGTTACACTATTTCGGATTGAAATGCCAACGGACCTCTATCTTTTCTCTAATTCACCCGATCCGATAGTACCCGTTTTTTGAACGTCCAGTGCCAAAGTCACTGAATGGGTAAGTCACCAATCCAATTCCGACAAATCTAGTTTAAATTATCAACCCGAATACAGAATAAGAAAAGGAAGATAAATAGTTAATGGATTTTAGACAAAAGGATCCTATTTTAACGAATCACACGGATTTACCCCGTGGAACCCGCAATTTTTGGTGCATACAATTATTTTTGTTAGAGCGACGGTGGTTAACTAAAGGAATACTTAGAGTCTTCCCACTACTTGATAAAAGGATCTTATGACTATCAGTTGAAAGGATCTTTCCGAACACACCTTACAATTTTCATCGTACTATGCTCTCCAAAGAGCAACTCTTCTCAAAATTTCAAAATAAAAAGTGCTGAGTTGGAATCCCATTCTAAGGATTCATGTGGTTCTGGGGAATCCAGCTAAGGAGAACTAGGAACGAAGATCTCCCCTTTTTCCGCCCGACTCTTTGATCTTAAACTTAAGAATGCTGGTTTTAATAGGCGATATTAACTGGACCAGCAGCACCTCCTCGAGTAAAGGCTTCCACAGCGGGTTGACCAAAATGAGGATCCCAAATAGCATGAGCAATAGGTCTTACGTGTAAAGGATCCTGTATCCATGATTCAAAATTTCCTTGCCAAGCTACATGAAACAGATTTCCGGACGTCCATTTTAATGGATTTACCCCGTGGAACCCGCGATTTTTGTGTCTTTTTTTTTTGATTAACTTCCTCGCGTATGTATAAGACCGAATCTTAAAAAATAAAAGAAGCTCTTTCGATTAGATACTTTTTTATTTTTTAGTAAAAATGGGTATTTGCTTCTGCAATTCCAATTATATCGATATACTTTATTTTATTTACTCAAATTTATTACTTCTGGAATTCTCTATTTATTGGGACAGATTTCGACCTGCTATTCATGTGGGTATTTCACTTTCCAGTAGCCATTTCGGTACATTCAATATACTCTACGGATAGAGGAATACATAAAGTGGAACATAATAAAATGAGAAATTGAAATTTTTTGTTGAAATTGTTCGTTTGGAAATTTTCTGAAAAGCTAATTATAGGTTCTTCTCTCCATGGGACGGGATACAATCTATTGTACAACCTTCCCATCGAAAACCACCACACACGAATACTTCTACCCCTTATCACCATGAGAGAAGCACGGAGATCAACCCGCTTCAAATATCGAACATGGATTCTGACAATGCAAGGGAGTTGGGTCCTCATATCGGAATGAATCAGTCTGAGCCCTCGAGAGGGCTTAGATGATCATGATTTCTGTTTTCTCTTTCTTTTGCTTTTTGTTTGTTTCGAGAAAGATATTGTCCGATTCTCCTTATATTGATTCTTTTGATCGAGATTTATCCTCAGTTTCTGTTTTCTTATTCGGGATCTTGCTTTTCATGGTTCTCATCTCTGCAACTCGCAATTTTCGCGAGAGAACCAAATCCAAGTTGGTGAAGATCGTGATTTTCAAAATAGGGAATCTAAATGAAACCTTTTTTTTTTTGCTCGACCGAATTAATTATCCTCATCGAGAAACTTAGACTACTAAATAGAAAAGATTTTATAATCATGGACACCCGCTAAAAAATATCCCTTAGGATTTCAAATCTGAACATTTTTCGAATTCGATTTTTTTCAAAATCGAAACATTTTCTCACTGAACAAGTACAAATTTGAACAATTTTCAAAATTGAACAAATTCCGAATATGAATGAATTTTGAATCTGAAAAAATTCAAATTTGAACAAATTTTAAATATGGAAAATTACAAATATGAGTAAATTTTAAATCTAAAAAAAATCAATCAAAAAAGAAAACAGCAAAATAAACACAAAACCGAAAATAAAACTAGAAAAGATAATTCACCAAACCGTGAACAAGCGAAAACCAGAAAAAAAACTAGGAAGAACTTTTTTTTTTTGCGAATAACTAGGAAGAACATAATAAAAGGTTTCAGAAACCGGGAATACTGGAAAAGCGTTTTGAGGTACGAAATTTGGTTGGCCGGAACAAATACATAACTACCCCTCAAAAACACGCAGATCCACCTGTCAGCTCTTTTTCCTGTTTAACTTCTTCTTCCTCTCTTGTCCGCTTTCTGCATGCGCCGCTCGTCTCCTGCGTCGCGACACTCCTCGCCCGGTCGAGCGCACCACTCGTTCTTGCTCGTCGGTCAGCATATGCTCGCCTACGCGCGCTCATTCCGTGGCGAGCTCCAGATATCCATCGAGTTCCACGGTAGAAGGAGGTTCAAATTCATCTCTACCTGGCCTGGAAATCGGTCACAATCAAACCTCCTCGCCGGGAATTGAAGATTGACGCCAGAATCGAGTCTCCTCGTTGTAGAATCGAGGTACGGTGTTAGCGGCGCCGACACCGATGTGAGCATTGGCTCGCTTCTGGTTCACCACAAATGTCAACCGAACACTGCAGGATCTATTGGGTAATTGGGTGATGATATCCAGGACTGGAAAATATTTTCCAATTTTGTGGGATCTATTCAGTGTCTGTTTTTCGACCCATATCGAAAATATCCAGGTTTGACCATTTTTGTCGGATCTACTAGAGATGCTCCTATGATGTGTTTGGAAGCTGTTGCGGTCAGAAACCCACCGGCGGGCAGCGACTGGCAACATCGTAGAGCCGGGAACAACTAGGGTTGCGGCTGGCCCCAGTCCCTCAGAGCGACGGCCCGCAAAGCCTTCTGGTCACACGTCCGATGCTGTCGCAAGGGCGTGCCACCCGACCTATACCCGGTCGGGAAGGTGTTGGATGATGCCTCGCTTAGTTTCCCGCATGGCATACACGTAAACATTAAATACGAGCCTCGATCGGCTCTCAGGTTATCCTGTGAATCGGCTCAGAGAGCCGATTCACCCATGATTCGTACAAGGTGTCCGAATATATGGTGGTCCTGCTTGATCAAGATAAAGCTAATGCGATCTACGACGATTTAGGGTTTTCACCGCATAATCGGATCATCCTACTCACGATTGGGCCTCGCGCTCGCGTACGGTGATCGTAAGCCGATCCTAGACAGGGCCTAAAAACCAACACGAGGTTGATCCCCGAACATCCTGTCTAGGGCTAGCAAACTACACCCTACACGCCGCTGGATCCTCCAACCCTTTGTAAGGCCTAACTATTGCAGATGTTAAACTAATCCTTGAAGAACAAGGAGCAACCGTAACGGATCGGATCTACTAAACAATGATCAAGCGGGGTGCCGCCCCTACACCTAAGATAAGTGTAAGGGCGGCTAGATGCGTAAGGGTTGCACTACGACAGCATATGATACGAAGAACAATGCTAACCCTAACACATCTAAGATAACTACGTTGCTCGCCATCAAAAAGGCTTCAGCACGAGCAACGCATGAACAACGTAGATAAACTTATGGAGAAACCCTCGAGACGAAGGAGTTGGCGATGCGCCGAGATTTGTTTGTGTTGAACGTTGGTTGTTGTTTATTCCATAAACCCTAGATACATATTTATAGTCCAGGGGACTTTCTAATTCAGGCGTGCACCTAACCGTGCACGGGTAAAACTCTAACTTCTAAATTAAGATGCGTATCCTACTATGGTACAGATACACGGGCAATTAGCCCAAACTTGGTACATAAGGCCGATTCACGTATTTCTTCCACGTATATTCTTCAAACCCATCTTGATCGCGGCCCACCTCTGAGTCGGTCAAATTCTGGTGATAACACATGCCCCCTGGTTTTGGAAATGACATTTCCAAAATCATTACGCTTTTCTTTCGTCGGGTCATGTCGTGGCAGAGCAGAGCTGCCGCAGAATCTTCCATCATTTCGCCTCGCCTCCTGGGCTTCTCTGCACGAATTGATAATTTCGGCATAACGTCCTCGAGAACCGTCATGGCATTAAATCTCCACTACACCTCCTTTATTTATCTGTGCCGAATGGTTCGCCACTTCATCCCCTTGCTCTGTTCTGTTCATCAGCGTCCAAAAAACCCTCTTCCCCTGCAGCAATGTCTTCCTCTTCCTCTTCAGGCCTCCCCCTCCAATCCTCGCCGAAGAGCAAGAACGAAGACGACCTCCACTCCGGGGCGAACCCCATCTCCTCCGACAAGGAGGAGAAAGAAGGAGAAGTAGCGAAGACAGAGCCCCCCCCCCCTCCGCCAAGCTTCCGCCAAAGAAGCGCTCCCGCATGTGGGCGGACAGCGAGGACGAGGATGATGACGAGGAAGGAGAAGAGGAGGAGGAGGAGGATGATTCCTCCTCTTCCGCTGGGTACCCGCCGACGAAGCGCTTCCGCGCTTGGGCGGACAGCGAGGATGATGATGATGACGAGGAAGAAGAAGCTCCGGCCGAAGGCTGGGGCAGCAGCGGCGAGGAATTCTCCGGTAGTAGTGCCGACGGCGACGCCGACGACGATGCTAGCGAGGATTAGTAATGTAGGATTGGTAGTTCCTGAGCAATCGGCTCTTCTTTTGCTGCTCTTCATTGTAAAAATCCTCTCTTATTAATGAAGAAGACTTTTCCTTAACTTGATCTTGCCGATTTCCTTTAGTGCTGATTCTGCCGATTGTTAGTTAGCCAATGCTCCAATGAGCCGATGGCAACGCATCGGTCTCTTATAATCCGCCCTTCATCTCTTCGACCACGGGGTGACTGCAATCTTGGTCAAAATTCAATAAGCCGATGTCAGCGCATCAAGCCTTCATGAACTATCCTTCATCCTTTCGAACAATGAATTTGAGTTCCGCCGGATCACCACCCTTGACGAAAATCGCGGCGCAGGACTAGCCGATGGCTACCCAATCGGCTTTCAAAAACAGAGCATCCACCAGGCCAGCTGCCCCCCGAGTCTCAGTCAAGGCGAAACGGAGATGAGGGAATTATCATGCAGAGCCAGCCAGAGCCGATCACCCCTCCGATGTTGCAGATGATCATACAACGGCTCAGAAGTAGAACTCCTCTGACACAGAGCTGGAGGTCCTTGTGCTTTGCACATGCGACTGGTAGAGATTTTTTTTTACGGGCCGATTTTTCTATCGGCCCCCAATATCTTACTGCACATGTAACACACATGCTCATCTGATTATGTGCCTCCCGAGCCGATTCTGCCAGGTAACTGCTGAAATCGGCTTCTGTGTTTAGCCAAGGTTTTACTGCACATGTATCGCACATATTCATCTGATTAGGTGCCCCCCGAGCCGATTCTGCCAGGTAACTGCTGAAATCGGCTCTGTGATTAGCCAAGGCACTCTATGCGAACGTCGGCTTGATTAGGACCAGTGTGGACTTCTTCTAGCTCATTAGCCGACGTAACCCTGTTGCCCATTAGATTGGCGTTAAACCCAGGCAGAAAGGATGGTGAGGATAATTTTGGCCGATTGCTGGAATCGGCCTCCACGTTGCTTGCTTGATGAAGGTTTTTGCAATGTTCCTCCATAGATCCTTGGGGGCCGATCCCCTGGATCGGCATCACCACGTTCATTCATCGATGTTGGTCTTGTTACACGGTCAGGCCGGTGGATAAAACCAGTCTAACCCCGTTCTTTGTCACGTCGATGCGCTCGCAGTCGTCCAAATTGATGCCTGAGAGTGGCTCCTGGCCTGATGTCTCCCAAACGTTCATACCAGCCGTTGAAATTTCAGCTGAATCATCTGCGTGGACGACTTCCACCTCATCTCCATCCCACTGTATTAGGCATTGGTGCATCGTGGACGGAATGCAACAGTTGGCGTGGATCCAATCTCTCCCAAGCAGGACAGCATAAGTGCTCTTGCTGTCGACAATAAAGAACGTCGTAGGGACAGTTTTCCTTCCTACGGTCAGATCCACATTCAGAACACCTTGTGCGTCAGATGCTTGGCCGTTGAAATCGCTCAGTGTCACATTGGTCTTGATCAGATCCGAGCTAGAGCGTCCCAACCGTCGTAGCATGGAGTATGGCATAATGTTAATCGCCGCTCCGGTGTCCACCAACATCTTGTTGACGAAGCTGCCCATTGATGTAACCTCGCAAGTATAGGGCCTTCAGATGCCTGTAGCTTCTCTCTCGTGGCTTCTCAAAGATGACCGGCCGCGGGCCGCAGTCAAGTTGTGCCACAGGTGCTTCGTCTAATCCTGGAGCACTAAACTCCGTTGGAAGGATGAAGACCATGTTTGTGCCAGCCGATGTCTCATCATCGGCTTTCCTTTGCTTGGGGCGCCACTCTTTTCTTTGTGGCCGACCTTCTTCGTCCAGGGTTCGCTGAATTTTGGCGGCCAGATCAGGCCGTGCCTTCCTCATCGTGTGCAGGTATAACCTTTCAGCTTCTTCCAACCCACGTAGACGCTGAACCCTTCGCTTATGGGAATGGCTGAGCCCATCAGGGCACCACCTTGGCCGATGATACTTGTCTTCTTCATCATCGTACTCTAGTTCCTCGAGATCTTCCACCCGAGCGGACTCAGCATGCTTGTTCCGAGGCGAGAGAGGTCCTAGACGTTTGAACACAGATACGTTGGCTGCATCCTTCTTCTTCTGTTTGCATTCTGGGCAGTTGCCGATTGTAGGCAATCGGCTCATTCCTGAGTCCCAGCAGTGTCTGAAGAAGGGGCAGTCCCAGTGCCTATCCGCGTCGTCTTGCTCCCTTGACCTTTCCTTGGCGTGGCGCTCGTATCGCTCCTCATCGTGATCATGCCGACGACGTCTCCTGTCGTCCATAGCCAGACGATCTGTTTCATCATCGTCGTTGTATCGCCGGCGTTGGTCATACTGACTCACATACTTGTTGAGGAGGTGATCGTAGAGAGGTCGCTGATATCTTATGTTCTTCACTTCTCCCTCCGTGACGTAGCGCTTGCCGTCGTGGCGGAGCCGATCGCGTGGAGCGGCTTCCTCTCGTGTCTTTGCTCGTGAGAGCAGCTGCCCTCATCTCCGTCCTTACCGCAGTGGTGCCCAAGTCCTACCATGTTGATATTGCACGAGAAATCTGGCCGGCACCCTCCATGGCAAGAATACTCCACCATGTTAACGGCGGGGAAGGGGTGTGTGTCGACCTTCATGGCGTACCGGTTGAAAATTATTCGCCCTTTCTCTATCGCCATTTGGATCTGCTGACGCCACACCCTGCAGTCGTTAGTGGTGTGGGTGAACGTGTTATGCCACTTGCAGTATGGCTTTCCGTTCAGCTCCTGCACCGTAGGGATTTTGTGGCCTTCGAGTACCTTTATATGCTTCTCCGTGAGTAAGAGATCGAAAATCTGCTCGGCTTTGGTCACGTCGAAGTCGAACCCCTTTGGAGGGCCTTGTGGCTTAACCCATTTGCAGGACACGGGCCTCGCCGCTCGAGTCCACTCAGCCCACTGCTACCTCTCGATCTCCCGCAGCACCTTCATCCTCGTTCGCCTCAACCAGGACCACCGCACGCTTGAATTTGTCCCGGTAAACATCCGGGTGGCGCCGTTCATATGCCGACGCTTCGCACCATGTGCGCCAATGAAGGGTAGTCCGCTTGGGAGGCCACGTCCTTGATCGATGATGAGAGACCCACCACCGCCAACTCGATCGCTTCTTTTCACTTACGTGAACCGAATAGCATCGGTTCCTAATGGTTCCGAAGCGCCGGATGTATTCTCGACACCGTCTCCCCGCGCTTCGTCGTACTTGTGCTAGATCGGCAATGCCAGCCTCGGAAGCCTCCGAGTGATACCGCTCATGGAACCGCTCTTCCAACTGCTTCCAAGTCCGGATTGAGTTCGGTGGCGCGATGTGTACCATCCGAAAGCCGATCCCGTGAGGGACCGTGCGAAGAACCTCACACGCAACTCGTCCGATGCTGAGATCGTGCCCAGCCTGCGCCAAATATCGGCTCACATGCTCGATGGAGCTGGAACCATCTGATCCACTAAACTTTGTGAAGTCCGGGAGCCGATATTTGGGTGGTAGCGGGATCAATTCGTACTCGTTGGGGTACGGCTTGGTATAGCCGATTGCCCTCCTTTTCGGCATCATGCCGAATTGGTCTTTCGGAATTGTACAAATCTGATCCGCGGTGATGGCCGAAGGTGTCGAACCCCGAAGATTCGCCGGGTGGCATACTTAGCCAGCCATGCTTGCTTTTCCGAGTTCCGAGCCAACCTGCAGGAGCTGGGCTCGGAGGTTTGTCGGAGTGGCGTACTTAGCTAGCCACGTTTGCTTCTCAAGATCCGCTCCCGACGTTCCTCCCGGCTGTTCCGGAGGCCCCTCGCTCGTCGCAGCCCGGTTCGAGAGTGCCCGTGTGCTGCCGTCCGGTACGTATGCGCACGCGTATCCGTGCGGGATCTCCTTGGGCGCCTCGGGTAGGAATTGGTAGTCACTAGGATCACCACCAATCTTGTAGACGACGTATGCCGATGAGTTCGGCACTTCCGGTGCTGCCCATGCGAACGGCGGCGGAGGATGGGACTGGAGTGGCATCTCTCCTTTGTAAGTCCCTAGAGCTGGTCCCGACGGAGAATACCGATGGCTCATGATTTCCTGGATCACGCGCGAGCGACACGCTCCAAGGTGTTCACCGAGGCTCTCGGAGTGGCGGTGCAGCGAATGAGCCACCATGTAGTTGATCTCCTGACGCAGCGACCGGTGCGTTCTTCGACGGGGCGGACAGGTCCACTCCATCGAGTGCGCCTTCGGGTGAGAACCCCATCCACCCGACGCCGTGGGAGCGGGTTCCGTGGAAAGAGCCGATGAGTTCGGCTTCGAGGACTGCCTTGATCTCATCATGCTTCTTCTTGAGCTCGTCGCTCGGATCCTCGTACTTGACCGGAGTGCTTTCCGCCATCTCGGATGTAGATGGCGATGCGGTGGATGTCGAAGATGGTCCCACCGGGCGTGCCGAATGTGTTGCGGTCGAAACCCACCGGCGGGCAGCGACCGGCAACACCGTAGAGCCGGGAACAACTAGGGCTGCGGCTGGCCCCGGTCCCTCGCAGCGACGGCCCGCAAAGCCTTCCGGTCACACGTCCGATGCTCGTCGCAAGGGCGTGCCACCCGACCTATACCTCGGTCGTGAAGGTGTTGGATGATGCCTCGCTTAGTTTCCCGCATGGCATACACGTAAACATTAAATACGAGCCTCGATCGGCTCTCGAGGTTATCTCGTGAATCGGCTCGTAGAGCCGATTCACCCATGATTCGTACAAGGTGTCCGAATATATGGTGGTCCCGCTTGATCAAGATAAAGCTAATGCGATCTACGACGATTTAGGGTTTTCACCGCATAATCGGATCATCCTACTCACGATTGGGCCTCGCGCTCGCGTACGGTGATCGTAAGCCGATCCTAGACCAGGGCCTAAAAACCAACACGAGGTTGATCCCCGGAACATCCCGTCTAGGGCTAGCAAACTACACCCTACACGCCGCTGGATCCTCCAACCCTTTGTAAGGCCTAACTATTGCAGATGTTAAACTAATCCTTGAAGAACAAGGAGCAACCGTAACGGATCGGATCTACTAAACAATGATCAAGCGGGGTGCCGCCCTACACCTAAGATAAGTGTAAGGGCGGCTAGATGCGTAAGGGTTGCACTACGACAAGCATATGATACGAAGAACAATGCTAACCCTAACACATCTAAGATAACTACGTTGCTCGCCATCAAAAAGGCTTCAACGACGAGCAACGCATGAACAACGTAGATAAGCTTATGCTGCCTAGATCGCGAGATGCGATCTAGGCAGCATGGTGCTTACCGGGAGAAACCCTCGAGACGAAGGAGTTGGCGATGCGCCGAGATTTGTTTGTGTTGAACGTTGGTTGTTGTTTATTCCATAAACCCTAGATACATATTTATAGTCCAGGGGACTTTCTAATTCAGGCGTGCACCTAACCGTGCACGGGTAAAACTCTAACTTCTAAATTAAGATGCGTATCCTACTATGGTACAGATACACGGGCAATTAGCCCAAACTTGGTACATAAGGCCGATTCACGTATTTCTTCCACGTATATTCTTCAAACCCATCTTGATCGCGGCCCACCTCTGAGTCGGTCAAATTCTGGTGATAACAGAAGCACTCTTTTTTTTTGAACAAAAGATGGGTCCAGAAGGACCGAGGTTGCTGTATTAGATAAGGTCAACAATTACAAAACAGCCCCACAAAGGACACAAGGAAACTAAAAATACAAACCAGTCCCTGGACTTTGCAACAAGGACCCTATTGAGAAAAGTGAAAAAGTGATCGGGTCCAAACTTCATCTTCTCCACTGAGCAGCGCCGCCGGGGACGAGACCACTTGGTGCGTTGATGCCGCCGTGCCACCACCTCCAACACCTCGAGGAAGTAGACGACATGGACGCCAGGAAGAAGATGGGCTGCCTCCCATCAAGCCAACTCTAGAAGAAGATGCACTCCTAGTTGAGCCTTGGAATTGAATTGGAATGAAATACCAAAACCAAGATGAAAAGAAAATCACCTCCAATTCTGATTCATTGTTTGGATTTGCATATTTGTTGTTGGAATCAAAAGTTGGCACCGAAATCCAATTTTTGTTTGGATGTACAAACCGTGGAAATGAATGTTTTGTTGATTTTGGACAATATAAAGTAATGTACATGTATGGAAAATAGTAGGCGTATCTTAGAATGTTTATATATTGTTTTTCACACATAATAATACTTAAAATAATTCGAATAAGGTCATAACAATAATATAACATAAATATTAATTTTTTTCTATAACAAATAGCATAGTGGATAATACTACAAGTAACAATTTGGTTGTACAATATACAGATTATAAGCTACAAATTTGGATGTTTGTTTGAAGAAACCAAAATAACAAAACAAATACAAAGATATGGCAAAAATAAGGCGCGAGCGGTGCGATCATCTTAAAATTCAGATTATCTTACACACTAAATGCTTATGAGTTTCGGATAATAAATGAGTCTGTAAGCTTCTAAAATGTACGAGAGGAATGAAAATAAAAAGGAGCAAGCAATACAAGCAGAATGCAGATACTAGAGTCTCGAATAAAATGATTATGTAAGCTACTAGGAAGAAAGTAGTGCCATGAATAATTGAAACAAACAAACACGGTATCATAATTAAATTCCTGATTTCTTGGAAAGAAAGTTTTTTGGAAGGACAGCGCTGAGCGTCCCCGGGTGATCAAAACGCCCGATCCCCCGGGTTGCTGGCCGTCTGATCAAGTCAATCGGTACCCTGTGATCAAAAAGCTGACAGCCTGTCGGCACCTTCTTCTCCACACAAAAAGAATCAACTCCACTTATAGGCATACCGTCCTTCATAAACTTTCAGAACTGGTTCTCACACCACGAGCAGCTGACGGCGCCGGCACCACCGCCCTTTAGAGCTCGTTCTCACACCATGGCCGCGGCCGATGGCGCCGACACCACCGCAACGGAGGCAACGGCCGCTTGCGGCTCCGGCTTGTAGCACAATGGCGGCGCCCGACGACGCGCGCAACACCTAGTTCCGGCGAGCTCGTCGTTGACCGGCCGTTGGAGCGACGGTGGCCGGGTTTCGCAGTTGTCCGGCGGCGGCGGAGGACTTGCGGCCACTCCCGGTCCCGGTGGTAGCAGAAGAGGACGTCGCTGGAAGCAACACGGCTATGCGATTGTAGCAACAACGCCACCGCCATGTAGCAATGCCGGTCGGTAAAAGTAGCAAGGCCGGCCACCCATCGTAGCAACGCCGGCCGGTAAAAGTAGCAAAACTGGCAGCCCCTTGTAGCAAGGGCGGCCACCCATCGTAGCAACGTCGGTTGGCAAAAGTAGCAAAACCGGCCACCCGTCGGAGCAAGGCCGGCCGTCGATTGGCAGCAACCCCCGCCACCGTGGTAGCACCGTGCCCCCACAAAAGTAGCAGCCACATTGTTCCCCCGGCGGCGGTGCAAGGGATCCGCGTGGCCGATGGGAAGGCGGCGTCGGCTTCGTGGCTACTGCGCGAAGAAAGGCAGAGCTCGACTGGCAGAGCTCAGCGTGGGCGCAGATGATGGCGCGGTGGCTGGAGGGGAGGAGGTAGGGGAAGCAGTGCGGCCACGCACAGGGGGGCGGAGCTCCGCGCGGGGGCGGACGAGCGCGCGGCGGATGCAAGAGGGAGGAGGTCGGGAGAGGCGTTGGTCGTGCGCACTGGAGGCGGACGAGAGCGTGGCTGCCGCACGCAAGAGTAGAAATCATCCATGGATTTTTGTGTGGAGGGGAACGACTGGCGTACAGAGGTAGAAGATGATGTCTGTGCTCAGTTCGGGCCCACCCATGTGCGTGAGGAAAGGCCACGACACATTGCTTGCGTGGCAGGAGGCGGACGATGGGTTTGCTTTGATCCCCCGGGTGATCAGAAGCATTTTCCTTTTTGGAAACAGAAGCAACGGGAGACTTGGAGGCTTTGTCATGTCCGCCGGTTGCATGGTTGCATTGTGAATCTTCCTCCCGCTAGAGCTCGCAAGTGGAGGAAGAGGCAATTGCCAAGTACTAGTCGTTAATGGTGATACTGCGTACATTTTGAATCTGCAATTAAAACACACATAAAATTCAGCCAATAATAGCTTTGTATGGCTGCTGGAAGGGGAGCGTTCAATGGGAAACTGTTACGCGTTGTAGCCAAAAAGAACAGAGAAATAAGGAAGCACATAAAAATAAATCAAAAAACAGAAAAGAAGAGAGCTTTGGCACATTTTGCTATACCTAGGGCACGGTTCATAGCATCTTGAGCATTCCTTTCAGCTACCTTGTAGGACAGTGCTAGAAATTCTCCGGAGGCTCATAGGTTATGTTTGTTCGGGCTGCAGCTCCACAGCTGCAGCTGCCACAGTTGCAGCTGCTAGAATCAGCGGTGGCTGCTAGCTGGGGCTGGAAGATTGGAGTTGTCTGATGTGTGTTTGTTTCATCGGCTGATGTAGTTGTAGCTGCACCTAAGATGTGTTTCATCGGAAATGACATAAATACCCATGTGATATCGTATGGTTGGGTTTAATCACCGATTGTGCCGTTATAACTACAAACAATATATATGTGAACTGTTTTTGCTGCATTTAATAGATTTTATTTGAACATACAACATTAAATTTGAATACATAATATACAGTACGAGCAACTTCAGTTGGCATATACTCAAGTAAAGCCTCATCTTACATAGTAAAGTCGTTTGGACATAATTTTACAACATCGAGCTATTTGACAAAGAAAAACTCGTATCTACATCTGCATATAGTAGTAACTAATTCACGTCTAGCCTAGCATCACGTTAAACGGCACAGGCCGTAGCATACCAGAATGAGCAGTATAGCCTCATCGAGCGGTACATGATGGGCAGTGGGATTCTCTCGCATACGGTTGAGACCATCTGGTGCAGAGCTGCGTCGAGAACTCGGCAGCGTCGGTGAAGTGCAGTTGGAGTCAGGGCAGGGCACAGGTCGGGCAGAAAATTTACGGGAGGAGCTCGGGGCGGTGGCTTGGACGAAGGAGCTCGAGGCGGTTTCTCCGGCGAGATGGATCTGACGAATGGGGAGACGTCGGCCACGGGATCTCTCGCTAGGGAATAATTCTGAGCTCCGAGGTGGGGTCAGGGGGGTCGTTCCTCCCGCCGGAGGAGGGAGCCGGTGCTGGGTCGCCGGAGATCCACCGCGTGGCAGTGCGTTGGGGAAGAAGAATATCGTGGCTCTGCTCTATTCGCTCGGCCCCTGTTTACTCGACGGAGATGAGAAGAGAAATACCCGAACCGGGTACGATGGCAAAAGTGTTGTAGTATGGAAATTGGTGGGAGGCTAAACATGCAAAATGTCGATTTGGAGCCGCAGCAGCTTCGAAAAGCAGCCAATTCGAGGCTTCCTGGGGAGCCCAAACAGCCCATAGTTTTCCAGCCTCATGCTTGCATGCGTGACACGTTTATTTTCACCTGAAATCTAGACTTTGTTTCGTTGCAGCAAAAAATCTTTCACTTTTGCTTCATTGAAGCAAAATATTGTTCGACTAAAAATAGAAGGAGAGTTGCCAGAGATTTATTCAGACTATACTTTGTTGCAGCAAAAAACCTCCCGTTTTTGCTTCATTGAAGTAAAAAAGATCGATTGAAAACAAAAGGAGAGTTGCCAGACTTGTTCAGACTATGCTTCGTCGCAGCAAAAAACCTCCCACTGTTGTTTCATTGAAGCAAAAAAAACAGTTCGTCTAGAAATGAAAAAGAAAACTCACCAGAGACAGACCTTGTCGTAGATCCTCTTAGCAAAAAAATTATATGAAACTAGCAGAAACCACATAAAATTTGTATCACACAAAATATATAATTGTAGCATCGTGAACTACTCCTCGTCGGCGCACCGCCGGCAGCATCCCAACTCGGGCTGGTAGCACCGTCACTTTCTTGCAGCTCCTCCACTAACTGGTGGTAGCACCGTCAGTGAAAATTTGCAGCATCGTCGCTAACCATTTGTAGCACCTACGCTGACTGTTTACAACAGCATAGACTATAATATCCTAGGATTTGGGGTTACAAAAATAGAGAAAACAGATGTGTGCATCGCATTCATGCATAGAAAATCCGGGAAATTTTCGCGCTTTAAAGTAAAACAGTCACAGTAACTGAAGTTTCACTTGACCTTGGTGGAATTGAAGTATCTCATCAAGTCAAGCGCTATAAACTTCAATGTGACATTTGAAAAAACCTTGTTTTGGGTAGAGATGATTTGATCTAAGGGGTTAGATCAAATGGAATTAAAACTAACACAATAACACTTTAATCAATGATCAATTGTTTGATCTTATAACAGATCATAATATGATATTTTTTGCCATAACATATGAATATCTATTCAATTGCAAATCAAGTAACAATAAAATGGAGAAACTATTCTAGACTTATCTTTTTCATGTCTTAAACTAATCCATGATCCTACCCTGAACCTCATGGTATCCATTCCACTTCATTCTTGGAAACATGACAAGGAGATCAACTCTAGAAATATATATTCTTCCCTATTCCATATTATTATACATCAAACCTAGAGAGGTGAGAGTTCTATATTATTTATTAGAGAAGCAATAATAAACTTTGAGCTAAACCTTGGATATATATCCATATGATCACAACATCATCTTTAAGAAGAACCCTAGGATATTATTTAATACATTTCCTAAAGAGAGAACATGTTTATGTTAAACATAGAAATTGATGATCACATCATTCTCTATAGAGCCTAATCTTAGGTTAGCATTGAAGTCCTTCCCAAATGAGAGAGAACATTCATACCAATATTAGCTTTACCTATTTAAGAATCAAGGATAATTATGGAATTAAAGTATTATGACCTAAACCATTTCACCTTGGAATGGTGAGATGAACTAGGATCAAATTGAATAAGACCATAGCCATGAATTAAAGAAGTAAAGTGGAGACTAATCCAACCAAGATAGCCAAATGGAGTCTTAGCCCAGATACCTAAGGAGATATTAGGAGTACAACCTAAAACCTAGAATAACTATGTCTATATGAGAGAGCTCAAGCTAAGGTGTTACACTCAAGAAAGTTGAGCCAACACTTGATTGTGAGGGAGAGAACTATCCATATACCCAGATGATTATATCAACATTGTTTAAGTAAAATCCTAACAGAATATCTCAGGTATTCTCCTGGGATATAAATTATTAAGGCAACCATAGTAGTCTCATCCAAGAAAGTAAAATAGAAGTGTTATATCGTAGTTGATTAAGACAGTGCTTGATCATGGAAGTGAGAACCCATTCCATGAGAGATAACCTAGGAAGCCAAACCTTGATCATTATAAATTGAGTAATGATCATAAACCCTTAGAATTTGAGGTAGACGATATTAAGAACAAGTTGATCATGCATAAACCATGATCATGCTCTTGAGGTATGTGAGGATAAGTTAAATCCTAATAGGATTAGTAGATGTTATTCACCACATGAAATCATAGGGAGGTAACTAGTAAGCAACTATAGGCTTATATCTGATGACCCACAAGTATAGGGGATCGCAACAGTCTTCGAGGGAAGTAAAACCCAATTTATTGATTCGACACAAGGGGAGCCAAAGAATATTTGTAAGCCTTAACAGCGGAGTTGTCAATTCAGCAGCACCTGGAAATAGACTTGCTCGCAAGAGTTTATCAGTAGTAATAGTTTTATGGCAGTAGCAGTAGTGAAATATAAGCAACAGTGTAGTAAAGACAGCAGTAGTGATTATAGTAAACAGCAGGATTAAAATACTGTAGGCATAGGGATGGATGAACGGGCGCTGCATGGATAAGATAACTCATGTAATAATCAAGGCATGGCATTTGCAGATAATAATAAAACAGTATCCAAGTACTAAATAACCATAGGCATGTGTTCCGTATATATTCGTACGTGCTCGCAATGAGAAACTTGCACAACATCTTTTGTCCTACCAGCCGGTGGCAGCCGGGCCTCTAGGGAAACTATCGGTAATTAAGGTACTCCTTTTAATAGAGTACCGGAGCAAAGCATTAACACTCCGTGAACACATGTGATCCTTATATCACATCCTTCCCCTCCGGTTGTCCCAATTTCTGTCACTTTGGGGCCTCGGGTTCCGGACAACAATATGTGTATACAACTTGCAGGTAAGATCATAAAACAATGAATATCATCATGAATCAATAACATGTTCAGATCTGAAATCATGGCACTCGGGCCCTAGTGACAAGCATTAAGCATAACAAGTTGCAACAATATCATAAAAGTACCAACAACGGATACTAGGCACTATGCCCTAACAATCTTATGGCTATTACATGAACAATCTCATCCAATCCCTACCATCCCTTTCAGCCTACAGCGAGGGATTTACTCACACATGGATGGGGGAAACATGGATGGTCGATGGAGAGGCGTCGGTGGTGATGATGGCGATGATCTCCTCCAATTCCCCGTCCCGGCAGGGTGCCAGAACGGAGTTTCTGGTCCCGAGATTGAGTTTCGCGACGGCGGCGGAGTTCTGGATGTCTTCTGGCCAATTGGTCGAACCCCCTGGCGTTTTTAGGTCAAGGGCTTTAAGTAGTCCAGAGGGGAGCGTCGGGGGCTGTCCGAGGCGGCGTCACCATAGGGCGGCGCGGCCCAAGGGCCCACCGCGCCGCCATATGGTGGGCGCACCTCGTGGCCTGATGACCCACAAGTATAGGGGATCGCAACAGTCTTCGAGGGAAGTAAAACCCAATTTATTGATTCGACACAAGGGGAGCCAAAGAATATTTGTAAGCCTTAACAGCGGAGTTGTCAATTCAGCCGCACTGGAAACAGACTTGCTCGCAAGAGTTTATCAAGAGGTAACGCTTTATAGCGATAGCAGCGGTGAAACAACAAAGACGAGTGTAACAAAGACAACGAGTAGTGATTATAGTAAACAACAGAATTAAAATACCGTAGGCACAGGGATGGATGACGGGCGTTGCATGGATGAGAGAAACTCATGTAACAATCAAGGCGAGGCATTTGCGGATAATAATAAAACGGTATCCAAGTACTAATCAATCAATAGGCATGTGTTCCATATTTAGTCGTACGTGCTCGCAATGAGAAACTTGCACAACATCTTTTGTCCTACCAGCCGGTGGCAGCCGGGCCTCTAGGGAATCTACTGGAAATTAAGGTACTCCTTTTAATAGAGCACCGGAGTAAAGCATTAACACTCCGTGAACACATGTGATCCTCATATCATCGCCTTCCCCTTCGGTTATCCCAATTTCTGTCACTTTGGGGCCTCGGGTTCCGGACAACAATACGTGTATACAACTTGCAGGTAAGATCATAAAGCAATGAATATCATCGTGAATTGATAACATGTTCAGATCTGAGATCATGGCACTCGGGCCCTAGTGACAAGCATTAAGCATAACAAGTGGCAACAATATCATAAAGGTACCAATTACGGACACTAGGCACTATGCCCTAACAATCTTATGCTATTACATGACCAATCTCATCCAATCCCTACCATCCCCTTCAGCCTACAGCGGGGGAATTACTCACACATGGATGGGGGAAACATGGCTGGTCGATGGAGAGGCGTCGGTGGTGATGATGGCGATGATCTCCTCCAATTCCCCGTCCCGGCGGAGTGCCGAACGGAGTTTCGGTCCCGAGACGGAGTTTCGCGATGGTGGCGGCGTACTTGGATGGTTTCGGCGACTTCGACTTCTCTTCTCGCGTTTTTAGATCGAAACCCTTAAGTAGTCCAGAGGAGGGCGTCGGAGGCCAGCCGAGGGGGCCACACGCTAGGGCGGCGCGCCCCTCCGGGCCGCGCCGGCCTAGTGTGTGGGGGCCCTGGGCCTCCCCGAGGCCTGCCCTTCCGGCTCCGTGATTCTTCCGGAAAAATAAGCCCTTGGACATAAATTCCGAGGATTTTCCCGAAAGTTGAATTTCCGCACAAAAACGAGACACTGGAGCAATTCTGCTGAAAACAGCGTTAGTCCGTGTTAGTTGTATCCAAAATACACAAGTTAGAGGCAAAACAATAGCAAAAGTGTTCGGGAAAGTAGATACGTTTTGGACGTATCAACTCCCCCCAAGCTTAGCTTATTGCTTGTCGTCAAGCAATTCAGTTAACAACTGAGTGCGATAAAAGAACTTTCACGAACATATTTGTTCGTATGATGTAAATATTCTCATGATATGGCAAGTACTTAAGCAATTCATAATAAGATACATGCAAATAAAATCATCTAACAGCTATGTCAATCATGGAAAAGGTACCAACAAATTAACAATAAGCATCTTGAATCATGTCTATCAGCAGGATTGCAATGTTCATAAAAGGATATGATAAAGTGGTATCTCGCTTGCCCGTATTTGTACAGCAAAACATAAATTCTCGGGCACCTTTGAAGTTCATGGAAAGGTTGGAAGTAGAGATTATCAAAGATAAAAGCATCAAAGTTATATCACAATTAATCACATTTTGGGACAAGCATATTATACTAAGAATGATAGTTGTGCTCTCAAGAAAGTGCTCAAAGAAAGGATGGAGACTCAATGTAAAAGTAAAAGATTGACCCTTCGCGAGAGGGAAGCGGGGATTAACATGTGCTACAGACTTTTCATTTGTAAAACAGGAGTAAAATTATTTTGAGAGGTGTTTGTTGTTGTCAACGAATGATAGTGGGTACTCTAACTACCTCGTCAACCGGACTTTCAAGAGCGGCTCCCATGAAGGACGTTATCTCTACCGACAAGGTAAATCATCCCTCTTCTCTTTTGTTTACACACGTACTTTAGTTTTATTATGGATGACACTCCCCCAACCTTTGCTTACACAAGCCATGGCTAACCGAATCCTCGGTGCCTTCCAACAATCTCATACCATGGAGGAGTGTCTATTTGCAATTTAAGTTGCTTACCGATAAATCAGGGCAAAACATGTGAAGAGAATTATTAATGAAAGTTGATTAATTGGGGCTAGGAACCCCGTTGCCGGCTCTTTTTGCAAAATTATTGGATAAGCGGATGTGCCACTAGTCCATTATGAAAGTCCGTCGGGAGTAAATGACAAGATTGAAAGATAAACACCACATACTTCCTCATGAGCTATAAAACATCAACACAAATTGAGAAGTATTTTGAAGGTTTAAAGGTAGCACATGAGAATTTACTTGGAATGGTTTGAAATGCCATGCATAGGTATTTATGGTGGACACTCCGGAATAACTTGGTTTTCGGGGTTTGGAAGCACGAGCAGCGTTCCCGCTCGGTACAAGTGAAGGCTAGCAATAGACTGGGAAGCGACAATCAAGAGAGCGATGAACTAGTCATAATCATGCTTGCGACAAAATAAATTAACGGAGGCATAAAAGTGATACAAGAACTTCGAGGTAAAGTAAATCATCGAGGCTTAATTGACTTCTTGTTCAGTCATATGCATGCGTGAGCATGTGCCAAGTTGATTCAAGTGAATTATTCAGAGGAGGATACCACAATGTCATACCTATCTATGAATAAAGCAATGCAAGCAAATATTTATGACATGCTACTTATATTAATAAATTGGAGCTAATCATGAGAGATCATGAACTACTAGACTTTCTTAAATGACATATACCTCACATGAACCAACTAAGCATGCTCACATGGATGAGTATATGTACAAAAATGAAAACAAATAGAGTTCATACCAGCCTCTCACCACAGTCAAATTGTCGTAGATCGTCATCATTGCTTTTCACTTGTGTAGCTTGAATAATATGGAATGAAAACCACGCTCCAGCCACCGAAGACCACTGAACTCCATAATGAACTTTACAAAACCAAAGAAGAACAGCAAATATTTTTGGTGTTTTCGAATTGGAAACAAGAACAAAAGGAAACAAGCAAACAAAGCAAAATCTTTTTGGATTTTCTTATAGCAAACCAACGATAGCAAATAAAGCAAAACAAAAGCAAGAACCCAAAATAAACAAATGGTAAAGAGAAATAACAGAAATATTTTTGGTCTTTTGTGTTTTAGGAAAGAAACAAAGCAAAAACAAGAGAATGAAAACTAAAAGAGTCACATAAACACAAAGCACCAGGAATTCGTCAAACTTGACAGCAGTACAGTAATCGATTTGTAAGAAATTCTTCCGCTGCTCATCTCGAAAAGTGTTCAACTAATGAAAGTTAGATAATAACCTGGGGAACATGCACAAAAATTGGCTTCGCAAAATAACGTTCTGGCTGTTTTTGAGATTTTTTTTGGTATCAGCCCAGAATCTGTTTTCAATCAGCACTTCCCCAAATATCATCTCCCTCTTATTAGAAAACCACTTTAAGAAGTTAAACAAGTATATACAAGTATCCAGCAACCATAATATGCAAAGAATGAGTGATGCCGGTATACCTCCCCCCAAGCTTAGGCTTTTGCCCTAAGTGGAGATCAATCCCATGGTGCCCATGAAGTAGCACCTTCGTAGTACGACGAAGATGGATCCTGTTCCGGGTATGTGCTGGAAGAAGCACCCGGATACGTGACGGTGTAGTCGTAGGAGGGCTCGGCGTCCTCGGAGTCATGCTACTGGTAGAAGCCCTGTATCTTCAGTTGCTCATCCACCTCCTCCTTAGAGCGTGGCCATGGTTTCCTGTCAACACTGAACAAATCTGGCTGCGGCAAAAGGATTTCCCTCTCATCCCCGTCAGCAAACAACATTCTATAGACCATATTATCTAAACTAGAGTCAGATGTAACAAATTGATGACTCTTCATAGCAACAATATCAAACCTTATAGGAGTTAATTTCACATCGGTAGGGTCAAGAGGAAGATCTAGATATGCTAAAATGCGCGATGCAATAATTCCTCCAAATATAGGCCCCTTGTTAGACAAGCGGCGAGCAACAAGAGCACCAAGATGATAAGGTGTCTCTCCGAGTGAGTGCAGCAATTAAGAAAGCAAGATGATAACTAGAAATATTACTAGTGTTCTCCCTACCAAGAATGCTAGTAGCAAGGTAATAAGCAAAATACTTAATGGCGGGGAGTTAAATGTTTCTTATCTTGCCACGCTGAATGGTGCGGCAATCATCATTGGTGATTTCTCGATAGAGCTCCAGCAAAGCCTTGGGGTTGTCCTCGATCTTCTTTGTTGTACCTACAGGGGCAATATCCAATGCAGTACAAAAATCCTCCAACTTCATAGTAATAGGATTACCATAGATCTTGAATGCAACTGTCGGGTGATAGTGCTTGTTGTTGAACTTAAAGCTCTCCACAAAGATTTTAGTGAGCATGTAGTATTGCTCCCTCTCATCTCCCATGTAGGTGGTTAAGCCCACCTTACCGAACGAGGGTCAAGAAATCATCCAACAACCCTGCATTACTCAAAAAGTTATAACATGGAAAAGATGAAGCGTTAGGGACTCCATTGTCCTCTTCGGGTTCGAAGCTCGGTGCGATGACGTCCTCATTATAGGATCGCCTGAATCGGGTGGAGGTCCTAGAAGGCCTCCCCGTGCTTGTCGTCTCACTTTCAAACACTTCTCCAAAGTTACAATTATCCATCTTCCTTTTCTGAAATTTTTCAACAACCATTATAAAATTTGATTTGGTGACATATAATTGAGGGAAACTACTATAGGAACTTGCTAGAGTACTAAACATGCATCAAAACTAGTTTTTACCACTTAGAACAAGCATGCAAGCTTACTAAACATGTTACCTACAGCAGCAAAATATTCAAGATATACTCCACCAAACAAAACTCTATTTGGATAATCGGAGGAGTCACATACCGGAGAGCAAATGTGCCAAATTTCAGACAGAAATCTGGGCTGAGCAAAGAGATCGAGAAATCTTGAGCTCTTGAGCAGAAACGCGAGTGAGAGAAAACTGGTGCGAGTTTTTTCGGGAGAGAGAGTGAGATGGGAGAAAGAGATGAAGTGGTGGGGCAAGGAGGGGCCCACACAACAGGGTGGCGCGCCCCCCTTGCTGGCCGCGCCGGCCTGTGGGGTGCCCCACTGGTCATCCTGATGCGTGCAGTTGACACACGTCCATTGGGAACCCCAAGAGGAAGGTGTGATGCATACAGTAGCAAGTTTTTCCTCAGAAAGAAACCAAGGTTTATCGAACCAGTAGGAGCCAAGAAGCACATTGAAGGTTGATGGCGGCGGAGTGTAGTGCGGCGCAACATCAGGGATTCCGGTGCCAACATGGAACCTGCACAACACAATCAAAGTACATTGCCCCAACATAACAGTGAGGTTGTCAATCTCACCGGCTTGCTGTAAACAAAGGATTAGATGTATAGTGTGGATGATGATGGTTGTTTGCGAAGAATAGTAAAGAACAATTGCAGTAGATTGTATTTCAGATGTAAAGAATTGGACCGGGGTCCACAGTTTACTAGTGGTGTCTCTCCCATAAGATAAACAGATGTTGGGTGAACAAATTAAGGTTGGGCAATTGACAAATAAAGAAGGCATAACCATGCACATACATATATCATGACGAGTACTATGAGATTTAATCAGGGCATTACGACAAAGTACATAGACCGCTATCCAGACATGCATCTATGCCTAAAAAGTCCACCTTCAGGTTATCATCCGAACCCCTTCCAGTATTAAGTTGCAAACAACAGACAATTGCATTAAGTATGGTGCGTAATGTAATCAACACAAATATCCTTAGACAAAGCATCGATGTTTTATCCCTAGTGGCAACAACACATCCACAACCTTAGAGGTTGCTGTCACTCCCCCAGATTCAATGGAGGCATGAACCCACTATCGAGCATAAATACTCTCTCTTGGAGTTACAAGTATCAACTTGGCTAGAGCCTCTACTAGCAACGGAGAGCATGCAAGAACATAAACAACATATATGATAGATTGATAATCAACTTGACATAGTATTCAATATTCATCGGATCCCAACAAACACAACATGTAGGATTACGGATAGATGATCTTGATCATGATAGGCAGCTCACAAGATCTAACATGATAGCACAATGAGGAGAAGACAACCATCTAGCTACTGCTATGGACCCATAGTCCAGGGGTGGACTACTCACACATCGATCCGAGAGCGATCATGGCGATGAAGAGACCTCCGGGAGATGATTCCCCTCTCCGGCAGGGTGCCGGAGAGCGATCTCCTGAATCCCCCGAGATGGGATTGGCGGCGGCGGCGTCTCTGGAAGGTTTTCCGTATCGTGGCTCTCGATACTGGGGTTATTATCGACGAAGGCTTCTTATAGGCGGAGAGGTAGGTTTAGGGGCGACGCGAGGGACCCACACAACAGGGCCGCGCGGCCAGGGCCCAGGTCGCGCCGCCCTGGCGTGTCGTCGCCTCGTCGCCCCACTTCGTTTCCCTTTCGGACTTCGGAAGCTTCGTGTAAAAATAGGCCCACGGGCGTTGATTTCGTCCAATTCCGAGAATATTTCCTTACTAGGATTTCCGAAACCAAAAACAGCAGAAAACGACAGAATTGGCTCTTCGGCATCTCGTCAATAGGTTAGTGCCGGAAAATGCATAATAATGACATATAATGTGTATAAAACATGTGAGTATCATCATAAAAGTAGCATGGAACATAAGAAATTATAGATACGTTTGAGACGTATCACATCCCCAGGTGCTCCCAGGTGCCTCTTCGAAAAATAAGACCAACGGTATAATTTTTGTGAATTTTTGAAAACTTTGAAAAATTCACATTTCTGGGTGTCAAAATTATTATTACTGGGCAGAAAAAGATTTTGAAATCTCTATATAACTAAAGAACTTTGCAAAACAAAAGTGCTACAGCAAGTAAAACAAGTGGAGGAAGAAAGAGATGTTGTTTAGTTCCTCTATGCATATAAAATGAATTTGTTAACAAGGTTGATCAAGTCTTGCCACCAAATAAATTTTACATAGCATAAGAAGAAATAAACCTCAAATCAATCATGTTACCTTGAATTGTATTGATATGGATCCAATCACAAGAGTTTGATATTCTTCTTTAGGCTCATATATTGGACAATCAATAGTTCCCACTTTGATAGTTCTCACATTAGAAATTGTATTAACTCCACATGCTTTCTCAATCCTCTTGGGAAAATAAACGGTATGCTCCTTGTCATCGACATTGAAAGTAACTTTTCCTTTATTGCAATCAATAACAGCCCCTGCGGTGTTAAGAAAAGGTCTCCCAAGAATAATAGACATATTATCATCTTCGAGGCATTTCCAACACAACAAAATCGGTTAATATCAAGCGGTTATTAGTAACTTGAACAGGGAACATCCTCACATATACCAACGAGAATAGCGGTAGATTTATCAGCCATTTGCAAACATATATCGATCGGTATCAACTTATCTAAATAAAGTCTCTTATAAAGAGAGAAAGGCATAACACTAACACCCGCTCCCAAATCACATAGAGCAGTTCTAACATAATTATTCTTAATAGAACAAGGAATAGTCGGTATACCTGGGTCGCCAAGCTTCTTTGGAACTTTGCCATTGAAAGAGTAATTAGCAAGCATAGTGGAAATCTCCTCATTAAGAATTTTCCTTTTGTTAGACACAATATCTTTCATATACTTTGAATAAGGAGGCAATTTAATAGCATCAGTCAAAGGTATTTGCAGGAATAAGGGTTTCATCCAATCACAGAATTTATTATAGTGTTCTTCTTCCTTTGATTTTAGTTTCTTAGCAGGAAAAGGCATTTGCTTTTGAACCCAAGGTTCCCTTTCATTACCATGTTTCTTAGCAATAAAATCTTCTTTAGTATACTTTTTATTTTTAGCATGCTTTTCGGGTTCTTCTTCAACCTCTTCTTTATCGAAGCATCATTCTTATCATTATCTTTATCATGTTCATTACCACTTTCAGTTTCAACATCGAAATAGAAATACTATTAGGATCATTAACGAGGCTCGAGAGGATTCTACAACGGTTTTATGTTTCTTTTTCTTTTTCTTAGATGGAGCACTAGTTTCAGTTCGTTGAGAATCTTGTTCAACTCTTTTGGGATGCCCTTCAGGATATAGAGGATCATGGGTAGAAACACCGCCTCTAGTTGTTACTTCATAAGCATGTTTTTCTTTAGAATTATCTTTTAACAAGTCATTTTGCACTTCAGTGAGTTGATCAATTTGAGTTTGAATCATATGAAAATGTTTAACAAGCATCTTAACATCATTGGAGGTTCTCTCCACAATACCATGCAATTCACTAATAGCTCGAGAATTTTCCATTAAATGATTCTCTACTCTCATATTGAAACTATTTTGCTTAACAATATAATTATCAAACTCATCTAAGCATTGAGCAGGAGGTTTTGAATACGGAATATCTTCCCTAGTAAAGCGTTCAAGAGAGTGTACCTCAATCATGGATGAAGGGGGAGTGATCTTACATAAATCTTCTATGGGAGGTAAATTCTTCATGTCTTCGGATTTAATAACCTTCTCTTTAAGAGATTTATTGGCTTCCCTCATATCTTCATCATTTAATTTAATAATACCCCTCTTCTTCAATATTGGTGTCGGGTTGGTTCAGGTGTAGACCAATCATCATGATTCCGGCCTATTCTAGCCAATAATTTTTCAGCGTCGTCTGGAGTTCTTTTCCTGAAAACACAACCAGCACAACTATCCAGGTATGCCCTAGACTCAATGGTTAGTCCACTATAAAATATATCAAGTAAATCATGCTTTTCCAAATCATGTTCAGGCCGAGCTCTAATAAGAGAGCAAAATCTAGCCCAAGCCTCAGGCAATTTCTCTCCATCTTCCTGATCAAAATTATAAATTCTTTGCAAAGCAATATGTTGAGCACTAGCAGGAAAGTATTTCCGGAAGAAAACATCAAGCAATTCTTTTGGACTATTAATAGAATCGGGTGGCAAACTATTATACCAAGTTTTAGCATCATCCTTTAATGAGAAAGGGAAAATTTTAGCAACGAAATAAGTACGCTTCTTAACATCGTCGAGAAAACAAGCTACTCGAAGTAGATAGCTCAATCATGTGTTCTACAACACTTTCTTTTTCAGTACCACAAAAAGGTGTTTTCTTAACAATAGATATATGAGACAAATCAAGAGAAAAATCATAATCCTTATCCTTAATGTTTATAGGAGATGTGGCAAATTTAGGATCAGGAGACGGTTTATATCTAACAGTATGTTGTGCAAGCAACTTTTTAATTTTTCTTGCATCAGTAGTAGCATTGCATTTATCAATAAAATCATCATCAAGTTCTACATAATCATCATCAAGATCATCACTAGAGTATTCAACAGACTTAGGTGAATTAACAGGTGTAGTAGCATTTTCATTAGGAGTTTCAGTACTTTCAATTTGTCTAGACCTAGCAATTGTAGCATCTAGAAAAGATCCCAATGAACCATCATTATCAAGCACAGCAGAAGCATCATCAAAATTATAAGAGGAATTTTCAGATCTAGCGAAGTACCGAGCATGTGAAGCTTGTGGTGGTGAAACAAGTTTATCTATCACGAGATGGTGAATCAAGAGCAGCGAGAGGTACTCGGAGTTGTACCTTTTCTTGTAGTGGATGGTAATATGGCGACTTTAGTATCGTGAGGTTTACCCATGATGGAGAATTTGCAGCGAACAATATCAATCCAAGTGAACTTGCAAATAAAGCTATGCTCCCGACAACGGCGCCGGAAAATAGTCTTGATGACCCACAAGTATAGGGGATCACAACGAGTCTTCGAGGGAAGTAAAACCCAATTTATTGATTCGACACAAGGGGAGCCAAAGAATATTTGTAAGCCTTAACGGCGGAGTTGTCAATTCAGCTGCACTGGAAACGAGACTTGCTCGCAAGAGTTTATCGGTAGTAACGGTTTTATAGCGATAGCGGTGGTGAAACAACGACGATAGTGTAACAAAGACATCGGTAGTGATTATAGTAAACGAGCGGGATTAAAATACGTAGGCACGGGGATGGATGACGGGCGTTGCATGGATGAGAGAAACTCATGTAACAATCGAGGCAGGGCATTTGCGAGATAATAATAAAACGGTATCCAAGTACTAATCAATCAATAGGCATGTGTTCCATATTTAGTCGTACGTGCTCGCAATGAGAAACTTGCACAACATCTTTTGTCCTACCGGCCGGTGGCAGCCGGGCCTCTAGGGAATCTACTGGAAATTAAGGTACTCCTTTTAATAGAGCACCGGAGCAAAGCATTAACACTCCGTGAACACATGTGATCCTCATATCATCACCTTCCCCTTCGGTTGTCCCAATTTATATCACTTTGGGGCCTCGGGTTCCGGACAACAATACGTGTATACAACTTGCAGGTAAGATCATAAAGCAATGAATATCATCATGAATTGATAACATGTTCAGATCTGAGATCATGGCACTCGGGCCCTAGTGACAAGCATTAAGCATAACAAGTTGCAACAATATCATAAAGGTACCAATTACGGACACTAGGCACTATGCCCTAACAATCTTATGCTATTACATGACCAATCTCATCCAATCCCTACCACCCCCTTCGGCCTACGGCGGGGGAATTACTCACACATGGATGGGGGAAACATGGCTGGTCGATGGAGAGGCGTCGGTGGTGATGATGGCGATGATCTCCTCCAATTCCCCGTCCCTGCGGAGTGCCGAACGGAGTTTCGGTCCCGAGACGGAGTTTCGCGATGGTGGCGGCGTCTTGGATGGTTTCTGGCGACTTCGACTTCTCGTCTCGCGTTTTTAGATCGAAACCCTTAAGTAGTCCAGAGGAGGGCGTCGGAGGCCAGCCGAGGGGGCCACACGCTAGGGCGGCGCGCCCCCCCTCTAGGCCGCGCCGGCCTAGTGTGTGGGGGCCCTGGGCCTCCCCGAGGCCTGCCCTTCTGGCTCCGTGATTCTTCTGGAAAAATAAGCCCTTCGACATAAATTCCAAGGATTTTCCTGAAAGTTGAATTTCTGCACAAAAACGAGACACCAGAGCAATTCTACTGAAAACAGCGTTAGTCCGTGTTAGTTGTATCCAAAATACACAAGTTAGAGGCAAAACAATAGCAAAAGTGTTCGGGAAAGTAGATACGTTTTGGACGTATCATGCCCCCCCTCCGTCTCGTCTTCTAGCTCCGTAAGTCTTTTGTGAAAATCGGCC
>NC_061508.1:109446523-109542654 GCF_022539505.1 Lolium rigidum | reverse complement strand
ACAGTACCATACTTACTTATGAATAAACAATGCAAGCGAACATCCATGACATGCTACTCTCATATTAATAGATTGGAGCCAACATGAGAGATCATGAGCTGCTAGAACTTCCTCAAATAACACTATACCTCACATGAACCAACTAAGCATGCCTCACATGGATGGAGTATATGTGTACAAGAAAATGAAAAGCAAATAGAGTTCGTACCCGACTCTCACCACGATCGGATTGTCGCGGATCAGTCATTGTGCCTTTTCACTTGTGTAGCTTGGATAATGTGAAATGAAAACCCACGCTCCAATATAGAAGACCGTTGAACTCGCAAGATGAACTTTACAGAACCAAAGAAGAGCGGCAAATGTTTTTGGAGGTGTTTTGAATTTGGAAGCAAGAAGAACAAGAGGAAACAAGCAAACCAAGCACACAATCTTTTTGGGATTTCCTATAGCAGTAGCGATAGCAAATGAAACGCAAGACTAAGAAGCAAGGAACCAAATAAACAAGTGGTGAAGAGAAACAACAGAAATATTTTTGGTCTTTTGTGTATTCGCAGGAAAGACACAAAGTAGAAGAACAAAAAAGAGAATGCAAACTAACGAAACACGAAGAGGAAAAGCGAGGATGACGCGAGATCATGCCAAATCACTGACAGCAGTACGAAATCGAATTTAACAAAAATCTTCCAATGCTTTCAGACTAAGAAAAGTGTTCAACTAATGAAAGTTAGATAACAACACGGGGAACATGCACCAAAAATTGAAGCTCAAAATAACGTTCTGGCTGTCGTACGAATTTTTGGTAACAGCACAGAATTCTGTTTTTGGACAGCGCACCACAAATATCATCTCCCTCTTATTAGAAAACCACTCTAGAGACTAAACAAGTATATCACAAGTATCAGCAATCATAATACAAAAAAATGGTATTGATGCCGGTATACCTCCCCCCAAAGCTTAGGCTTTGGCTAAGTGGAGTTCATTCAGCCGGGGGTCGGGGTTCCCGCATCGGTGGATCATACATGGGTGGTAATAAGGCCCACGTACAGAAGAATGTGTCGTGGGCTCACGTGACCATGATGTTGATATGAGGAGCTTCTTTTGCATCGGATGAAGAGTCGGGATGCTCCTCGGTCTCCTCCACATTTTCCCTCGCACGGCGCGGCTTTCTCTCTTACTATGTATGCATTTAGCTCATTTTACGCCGATCGACCACCCGTTCCTGGCATCAAGGTTAAACAACGCAGGTGCGAGGCAATCGTGCCTAGTTTTTTCAATTTTCTTAGTTATACTCCAACTTTTTCTTATACAAAGTTATCATCTATAATGCGGGTTGTTCCGACTAGATGCATACGAGAATAAAACTCATGTCTAATCCTTGGAAACCACATCAAGCTTCTACTGTAGAAGCGAATATCTAAATGGTTGAGGTTCACCCACACCATGCATAGCTAATAAAGCGAGAGGCGATAAGACCTCCACAAATTCCTCCTTTCTCACGGTTAGTAGCAAGTCTACAAGCTATTAAAGCACCCAAATTATAAGTCCTATCCTGTTGCAAACGGCGACTAAAGGCAAGTGCAGGACGCAGATAATTTTACCTCCGATCCTTCTTGCAAGAAGCACTTTGTAATGAAATAGGCAAAGTAGCGGATGGCTGGATGTTGAATGCTACTAATCTTACCATCATCATTGGAGAGGCTCCTCCATTACAAATCCTTGTATAAAGATCTGAGAGCTCCCTGATGTTCCCTGATCTTCTCGCAGGATCCCCATTGGGGTACTCCAATTCTTTGCAAAAACACTAAATGGCAAGTTAGACATGCACACTGTATAAATTTTATCTTGGACCATGGGGTCAGATCGTGACAGATTGAACTTGAAGTCCTGCACAACAGACATAGTTAATTTTGCATATTGTCTTGGCTCTCCTTCAACAAAACCACTCAGCCCTGCCGAGAGATTAGAGTTTGCACATCTTGTAAAATCCCGCACTTCTCATAAAGTCACATGGGTAGTAGAGAGGGTATACTCCCTCATCTGATTGACTCTATGCAACTTGCTCGGACTTCCAATTCTTCTTGGTTCAATTGGGGCACACTCCTTCCATTTTCTGAAATTCTTCAACAAACAATATAAAATTTGATTTCAAGGTGACATGTAATTGAAGGGAAACTACTATAGGAACTTGCTAGAGTACTAATCATGCATCAAAACTAGTTTCTACCACTTAGAACAAGCATGCAAGCTCACTAAACATGTTACCTGACAGGAGCAAAATATATCACGTATACTCCACCAAACAAAATTCTACTTGGACAATCGAAGGAGTCACATACCAAGAGAGCAAATGTGCCACCCTGCTAAACTGGGCCGAACAAAGAGATCGAGAAATCTGGAGTTCTTGAGTAAAATACGAGTGAGAGGAACTCAGCATCGATTTTTTCGGGAGAGAAAGAGTACGGGAGGAAGAGATGCTGAAGTGGGGCAAAGGGGGCCCACACACCGTGGTGGCGCGCCCCCCTGCCGCCGCGCCGCCCTGCGTGCCACCGGTGCCCCACCGGTCATCCTCTGCATGCCCAGTGCACCGTCAAAAATAGGACCAACGGTATAATTTTTGTGAAGTTTTGAAAACTTTGAAAAATGCACATTTACGGGTATTAAGTTTATTATTACTCGGTCAGGAAATTTTTGAAATCTCTAATTAACTAAGGAACTTTGCAAAATAAAAGTGCTACAAGCAAGTAAAGCAAGTGGAGGAAAGAAAGAGATGTTGTTTACCTCCTCTATGCATATAAAAAGTATTTGTTAACAAGGTTGATCAAGTCTTGCCACCAAATAAATTTTACATAGCATATGAAGAAATAAACCTCAAATCAATCATGTTACCTTGAATTGTATTGATATGGATCCAATCATAAGATTTTGATATCCTTCTTTAGGCTCATATATAGGACAATCGATAGTTCCAACTTTGATAGTTCTCACATTAGAAATAGTATTAACTCCACATACTTTATCAATCCTCTTGGGGAAATAGACGGTGTGCTCCCTATCATCAACATTGAAAGTAACCTTTCCTTTATTGCAATCAATAACAGCCCTGCGGTGTTAAGAAAAGGTCTCCCAAGAATAATAGACATATTATCATCTTCGAGGCATTTCCAACACAACAAAATCGGTTAATATCAAGCGATTATTAGTAACTTGAACAGGAACATCCTCACATATACCAACAGGAATAGCGGTAGATTTATCAGCCATTTGCAAAGATATATCGGTAGGTATCAACTTATCTAAGTAAAGTCTCTTATAAAGAGAAAAAGGCATAACACTAACACAGGCTCCCAAGTCACATAGAGCGGTTTTAACATAATTATTCTTAATAGAACAAGGAATAGTAGGTATACAGGGTCGCCCAACTTCTTTGGAACTTTGCCATTGAAAGAGTAATTAGCAAGCATAGTGGAAATTTCCTCATTGGGGATTTTCCTTTTGTTAGTAACAATATCTTTCATATACTTTGAATAAGGAGGCAATTTAATAGCATCGGTCAAAGGGATTTGCAAGAATAAAGGTTTCATCCAATCACAAAATTTATTATAGTGTTCTTCTTCCTTTGATTTTAGTTTCTTAGCAGGAAAAGGCATTTGCTTTTGCACCCAAGGTTCCCTTTCATTACCATGTTTCTTAGCAATAAAATCTTCTTTAGTATACTTTTTATTTTTATCTTGCTTTTCGAGGTTCATCTTCAACTTCTTCTTTATCGAAACATCATTCTTATCATTACCATTATTATTATCATGTTCATTACCACTTTCGAGTTTCAGCATCGGAAATAGAAATACTATTAGGATCATTAACGGGTTCGGAGGATTCTACAACATTTTTATGTTTCTTCTTCTTTTTCTTAGAAGGAGCACTAGGTTCAATGCGTTGAGAATCTTGTTCAATTCTTTTGGGATGCCCTTCGGGATATAGAGGATCACGGGTAGAGACACCACCTCTAGTTGTTACTTCATAAGCATGTTTCTCTTTAGAATTATTTTTTAATAAGTCATTTTGCACTTTAGTAAGTTGATCAATTTGAGTTTGAACCATTTGAAAATGTTTAACAAGCATCTTAACATCATTGGAGGTTCTCTCCACAATATCATGCAAATTGCTAATAGCTTGAGAATTTTCCATTAGATGATTCTCTACTCTCATATTAAAATTTTCTTGCTTAACAATATAATTATCAAACTCATCTAAGCATTGCGCGAGAGGTTTTGAATACGGAATATCTTCCCTAGTAAAGCGGCTGAAGGGAGTTTACCTCAATCATGGATGAAGGGGAATTATCTCACATATATCTTCTATGGGAGGTAGATTCTTCACATCTTCGATTTAATACCTTTCTCCTTGAGAGACTTCTTGGCTTCCCTCATATCTTCATCATTCAATTTAATTAAACCCCTCTTCTTCAATATTGGCGTTGGAGTTGGTTCGAGCGTAGTCCAATCATCATGATTCCGACCTATTTTAGCCAATAATTCTTCGACTTCGTCTGGAGTTCTTTTCCTGAAAACACAACCGGCACAACTATCCAAATATGCCCTAGACTCAATGGTTAGTCCACTATAAAATATATCAAGTAGATCATTCTTTTCTAAATCATGTCCAGGTCGAGCTCTGATAAGAGAACAAAATCTTGCCCAAGCCTCAGGCAATTTCTCTTCATCTCCCTGGTCAAATCTATAAATTTTATGTAAAGCAACATGTTGAGCACTAGCAGGAAAGTATTTTCGAAAGAAAACATCACGCAAATCAGTTGGACTTTTAATAGAACCAGGAGGCAAATTATTATACCAAGTTTTAGCATCATCCTTTAATGAGAAAGGAAAAAATTTAGCGACAAAATAAGTACGCATCTTGACATCATCAGAAAACAAGCTACTCATAGAAGAAAGTTCAATCATGTGTTCTACAGCACTTTCTTTTTCGAGTACCACAAAAGGGTGCTTTCTCTACAATAGCTATATGAGATAGATCAAGAGAAAAATCATAATCTTTATCCTTAATGCATACAGGAGATGTGGCAAATTTAGGATCGGGAGATAACTTATGTCTAACGAGTATATTGTGTGAGAAACTTTTTAATTTTGCTTGCATCAGCGAGTAGCATTGCATCTATTAATAAAATCATCATTAAGCTCCACATAATCTTCATCGGGATCATCACTAGAATAATCAAGTTCAGGTGAATTAACAGGTGTAGTAGCATTAGGAGTTTCGGTATTTTCAATTTGTCTCGACCTAGCAATTGTAGCATCTAGAAAGGATCCCAATGAACCACTATCATCAAGCACAGCAGAAGCATCATCAATATTATAAGAATTTTCAGATTCAGCGAAGTACCGAGCATGTGAAGCATGTGGTGGTGAAACAAGTTTATCAATCACGGATGGTGAATCAAGAGCAGCGAGAGGTACTCAGAGTTGTACCTTTTCTTGTAGTGGATGGTAATATGGCGACTTTAGGATCGCGAGTTTTACCCATGATGGAGAATTTGCAGCGAACAATATCAATCCAAGTGAACTTCCAAATAAAGCTATGCTCCCCGGCAACGGCGCTAGAAAACGGTCTTGATAACCCACAAGTATAGAGGATCGCAGCAGTTTTCGCGGGTAGTAAAACCCAATTTATTGATTCGACACAAGGGGAGACAAAGAATACTTGAAAGCCTTAACAACGGAGTTGTCAATTCAGCTGCACACTGGAAACGGACTTGCTCGCAAGAGTTTATCGATAGTAATGGTTTTATAGCGATAGCGATAGTGAAATAACGACAGCGAGTAACGAGACAGACGAGTAGTGATTATTGTAAACAACATGATTAAAATACTGTAGGCACGGGGACGGATAACGGGCGTTGCATGGATGAGAGAAACTCATGTAACAATCAAGCGGGGCATTTGCGGATAATAATAAAACGGTGTCTAAGTACAAAGCAATCAATAGGCATGTGTTCCAATTATAGTCGTACGTGCTCGCAATGAGAAACTTGCACAACATCTTTTGTCCTACCAGCCGGTGGCAGCCAGGGCCTCAAGGGAATCTACTTGGATATTAAGGTACTCCTTTTAATAGAGTACCGGAGCAAAGCATTAACACTCCGTGAACACATGTGATCCTCACATCACTACCATCCCCTCCGGTTGTCCGATTTACGTCACTTCGGGGCCATTGGTTCCGGACAGCGACATGTGTATACAACTTGCAGGTAAGACCATAAACAATGAATATCATGATGAAATAATAACATGTTCAGATCTGAGATCATGGCACTCGGGCCCTAGTGACAAGCATTAAGCATAACAAGTTGCAACAATATCATCAAAGTACCAATTACGGACACTAGGCACTATGCCCTAACAATCTTATACTATTACATGACCAATCTCATCCAATCCCTACCATCCCCTTCAGCCTACATCGGGGGAATTACTCACACATGGATGGGGGAAACATGGCTGGTCGATGGAGAGGCGTCGGTGGTGATGATGGCGATGATCTCCTCCAATTCCCGTCCCGGCGGAGTGCCAGAACGGAGACTTCCGGCTCCTGAGACGGAGTTTCGCGATGTGGCGGCGTTCTGGAGGGTTTCTGGCGACTTCGACTTCTCTCCGTGCGTTTTTAGGTCGAAGGCGATAAGTAGTCCGAAGGAGGGCGTCAGAGGCGGGCCGAGGGGGCCACATGCTAGGGCCGTGTGCCCCCCTCCTGGGCCGCGCCGCCCTAGGGTGTGGGGCCCTCGGGCCTCCACCTGACTTGCCCTTCTGGCTCCGTAAGTATTCTGGGAAAATAGGGCCTTCTGCATAAATTCCGAGGTTTTTCTCGAAAGTTGGATTTACGCACAAAAACGAGACACCAGAGCAGTTCTGCTGAAAACAGCGTTAGTCCGTGTTAGTTGCATCCAAAACACACAAATTAGAGGCAAAACAATAGCAAAAGTGTTCGGGAAAGTAGATACGTTTTGGACGTATCACCTGCATACATGCATTGTTTTTCATGGGTGTTATAGGGGGTGCAGAAGGTGAAGTTGATTAGTATGTGTCAGAGTATTTCTCTGTTGCCAAATTTAGGGTTGCATATGCTATGAATGTTCCTACTGTACTCTCCAGTTTTGACTAGACCGGCAGGTAGGCCGAGGAAGAATAGGATCAGAGCTAGTGCAGAGGGTGGTGCACCGATTCGAAAACGTAAGTGCTAACGTTGTGGAATCCCTGGACACATTGCTAGGTTTTGTAAAAATCCAGTTGACCCAGCTTTTGGAATGAAAGATCAGGCGGGAGCAGCAAATGCATAGGAGAATGAAGCAACAATTCAACATGAGGAGAATGAAGCAGCAATTCAACACGAGGAGATTGAAGCAGCAATTCAACATGAGGAGATTGAAGCAGCAATACAACATGAGGAGATAGAACCGCTTGAAACGATGGATCGAGATCTGCTTGAACCGATGGATCGAGAGCAGAGGGAACAGATGGATCGAGAGCTGCTTGAACCGATGGATCGAGAGCTGCTTGAACCAATGGATCGAGAGCTGCTTGAACCGATGGATCGAGAGCAGAGGGAACAAATGGATCGAGAGGCCGTTGAAGAAATGCTGCGCCAGATGAGTGAACAGATGGAAGAGCAGATTGTAGAAGCAAGGGAAGAAATTGCATTAGAAGAAAGAGCACAAACTTCGTATGATATGGTTGTCTCGGTCTTGGCACAACCCGAAGAGAAGGAGAAGAAGAAGAAGAAGAAGAAGAAGAAGAAGAAGAAGAAGAAGAAGAAGAAGAAGAAGAAGAAAGAGGGCAAAAGGAAGGTAGACACTGGTAATATCCCTGGTAGGGTTACCCGGAGTAAGGTGGTGGCCCCAGCGAGTCACACCAGGAGCAAGAGAAAGATTTGAACAATTAATTTGAATTTGTATGAACAATTTGTATTGGGGATCCCTTTGTATGACCAATTTGTATTGTGGATCCCTTTGTATGAACAATTTGTATTGGGGATCCCTTTGTATTGGGGTTCCCTTTGTATGCACAATTTGTATTGGGATCCCTTTGTATGTTGAATAATCACAATAATGTATGTGTTATTTCTTAAGCCACATTTATCATTTTCTAAGTGACTAAACTCAAAAAATATAGTTTTTGGTTTAGTTTAATTCAAAATAATTAAACATGGTGGAACCTTCCCATGGAGTCTTGTTATGTTACCTACAACCTAGATAAATAATAATGGAAAAGGAAATATAGAGATATGTAATTTTTCCCAAAACCACTTCCTAGTCCATGAGCTACTAGCTATGAAGATGCATGGCTTTCTACTCAACACACCTCCCAAATACCCACTATGCTTACAAACTTTGTCCAAATGAGTCCAAATTCGTCACACTTGTGTATCTTTGAATTGCAAACAATATCACGTCGGCCAAAATGCACTGTATTGTTCAAATAACACAATCTAACAATTTTTATGCCAAAAGCTTCAATTTCCCTTACTCCCTTTATTATTTGGGTGCCCCTGTTTTACTTAGTTTTACTCAGTTTCCCCCCTCCGGGTCCACTTGTTTTACTCAGTCCTACTCAGTTTTGCCCTTCCGATAAACATTTCCTCACTTTTCCCCCTCTTAATTCTACTCGGTTTTCCTCACTTGTACTCACTGACTGATCTCTGATTGGTCGAGATGTATGTCACACGGATCTTGGTTGGTTGATAGCTCAATGTACGCTTGCACCGTTGGATCATTTATGATCAGACGACATGCATATCTCTCTCTACCTCGATGGACGCATATGGAGAGAAGAGCAGAGCACATACCTACCAACCCTGGCAGTCACATATTCCAGTCGCATCTTCCCCTCTCCTATTTCCTCTCTTACTCTGGCGGTTGCGGCGGCGCGGAACTGCAGCGTGCGTGCGGCGGCGCGGATCTAACCGTGCGTGCAGCGGTGCGGATCTAACCGTGCGGCGGTGTAGATATAAGAGTGCCGGTGAGGATCTAACCCTCAGAAATATTTGAAATGTCTCTCTCTGTCTCACTTTCGTTTCTCTTCTCAGATCTATTGCTGATGAAGAACACCAAGACGGCAGTCCTGCCGACAGTGGTCGTCGATGCCAAGAACATTGAATACATCGCCTACAACATCGCTTTGACGGCGGCCGTGTGAATCGATGCCAAGACGATTGAAGCCATCGTCTACAACCGCGTTGCGAATCTGCCGATCCAGCCCTCCTCAGATCCGTCGCTGATGAAGAACACCAAGACGGCGGCCATGCTGACAGTGGTCATCGATGCCAAGAACATTGAAGCCATCGCCTACAACATCACTGCGACGGCGCAGATCCAACCTTCAATGTCGGAGCCTGTCGATGTCTCACTTCCGTTGCCCTCCTCAGATCCGTTGCTGATGAAGAATACCAAGACGGCGGCCGTGCCGATAGTGGTCATCGATGCCAAGAACATTGAAGCCATCGCCTACAACATCGTTGCGACGTATCGCCCTCCTCAGATCCGTCGCTGACGAAGTACACCAAGACAGCGTCGGTGCCAAGAGTGGTTGCGAAGCTGTAGATCCAGCCCTCCTCCATGTCCGAGTTTGCGGATGGCGCAGATGACCACCCCTCAGCCGCCCGTCGTCCCGGCCCTTCTAGCCCATCGTTGCGCGGCCGTGTTCGACTCCGCAAATTGGGATAAATTATGATAAATTTGTTCGAACTACTACCTCCGTCTTAAAAAAAGCTTCTCCACTTTCTCGATGTGTCCATGTACATCCGTATGTATGATTTGAATTCTATCCCAACTTGATTGGGAATATTGATATGTATTTGATCCGAGAGGATGGTACATGCTTTCACTTTTGGGATCCCTTCACTTTTATAAGATGTTCATGCATGCTAAATCTATAGCACAACTAGAAATTTGTACGCCAAAATACAGTGGTTAGAGCCACACCAAAATACAGTACTATATAGCTGGTGGGGGCGCCTTGTCAGCGAAAGGACGTGACGGCGTTTAATGGTCTCCCGCGCGGAAACCGAGGCGGCCACGAGGGCAGCGACTGGCCACGCGGCGTTTAGTCGCCGTAAATGTGGGTAGTTGCCACCGCTATATAGTACGTACGCCGTCTACTACCGACCGCTCCATTCTCTCCTCTCATCCCCACCACCACCACTCCATTCTCTCCTCTCCACATCAAAATGTCGCGCCGTCTGAAGACCACCTATTCGATGCTTGGCCTCAACGGCTGCGCGCTGCCTCCACCACCACCGCAGCCGCAGGCCGACGCGGAGTACAGCTCTGACGAGGACGAGGACCCACGGTTCGCGGTGTGGCACGAGGCCTACGTCGCAGACGCGGAAGCAGAGGCGGCGGATGAGGCAGCACAGTCGGGCGAGCCGCCGCAGGCCCCCGCCCACCCGGAGCAGGCGGCGATCCTCGCATCGCTGAACGCGCAACGATACCAATGGTTGAAGGAGGAGCAGCGCGAGTTCGTCAACAATGCGAATCTCGAGCACGTCCTCGAGATTGATGGCGCGTGAGACACACGTCTGTTGGGAACCCCAAGAGGAAGGTGTGATGCGTACAGCAGCAAGTTTCCCTCAGTAAGAAACCAAGGTTATCGAACCAGTAGGAGATGAAGGCCACGTGAAGGTTGTTGGTGAAGGAGTGTAGTGCGGCACAACACCAGGGATTCCAGCGCCAACGTGGAACCTGCAAAACACAATCAAAATACTTTGCCCCAACTTAACAGTGAGGTTGTCAATCTCACCAGCTTGCTTGTAAACAAAGGATTAAACGTATGGTGTGGAAAATGATGTTTGCTTGCGAAGAACAACAGAGAACAGAGTTTGCAGTAGATTGTATTTCAGATGTAAAAGAATGGACCGGGGTCCACAGTTCACTAGTGGTGTCTCTGCAATAAGAAATAGCATGTTGGGTGAACAAATTACAGTTGGGCAATTGAAAAATAGAGAGGGCATAACAATGCACATACATATCATGATGACTACTATGAGATTTAATTAGGGCATTACGACAAAGTACATAGACCGCTATCCAGCATGCATCTATGCCTAAAAAGTCCACCTTCAGGTTAGCATCCACACCCCTTCCAGTAATAAGTTGGAAACAACAGACAATTGCATTAAGTATGGTGCGTAATGTAATCAACACAAATATCCTTAGACAAAGCATTGATGCTTTATCCCTAGTGGCAACAGCACATCCACAACCTTAGAACTTTCCGTCACTCGTCCCCGATTCAATGGAGGCATGAACCCACTATCGAGCATAAATACTCCCTCTTGGAGTCACAAGTATCAACTTGGCCAGAGCCTCTACTAGCAACGGAGAGCATGCAAGAACATAAACAACACATATATGATAGATTGATAATCAACTTGACAAAGTATTCCATATTCATCGGATCCCAACAAACACAACATGTAGCATTACAAATAGACGATCTTGATCATGATAGGCAGCTCACAAGATCTAACATGATAGCACAAGAGGAGAAGACAACCATCTAGCTACTGCTATGAACCCATAGTCCAAGGATGAACTACTCACACATCAGTCCGGAGGCGATCATGGTGATGTAGAGTCCTCCGGGTGATGATTCCCCTCTCCGGTAGGGTGCCGGAGGCGATCTCCTGAATCCCCCGAGATGGGATTGGCAGCGGCGGCGTCTCTGGAACTTTTTCCATATCATGGCTCTCGGCAATAGGGTTTTCGCGACGGAGAGTTTAAGTAGGCGGAAGGGCAGAGTCGGAGGGCTCACGAGGGGCCCACACCATAGGGCGGCGCAGGCCCCCCTTGGCCGCGCGGCCCTGTGGTGTCGGCGCCCCGTGGCCCCACTTCGTATCCTCTTCGGTCTTCTGGAAGCTCCGTGGAAAAAGAAGACCCTTGGCGTTCGTTTCGTCCAATTCCGAGAATATTTCCTGTGTAGGATTTCTGAAACCAAAACAGCACAAAACAGGAACTGGCGCTTCAGCATCTCGTTAATAGGTTAGTGCCGGAAAATGCGTATAAATGATGTAAAGTGTATATAAAACATGTGAGTGTTGTCATAAAACTAGCATGGAACATAAGAAATTATAGATACATTTGAGACGTATCAAGCATCCCCAAGCTTAGTTCCTACTCGCCCTCGAGTAGCTAAACGATAACAAGGATAATTTCTGAAGTGACATGCTATCATAATCTTGATCAATACTATTGTAAAGCATATGAGATGAATGAAGTGATTCGAAGCAATGGTAAAGACAATGACTTAAACAACTGAATCATATAGCAAAGACTTTTCATGAATAGTACTTTCAAGACAAGCATCAATAAGACTTGCATAGAAGTTAAATCATAAAGCAATAAATTCTTAGCAGAAAGTTTTGAAACAACACAAAGGAAGATATAAGTTTCAGCAGTTGCTTTCAACTTCAACATGTTTATCTCATGGATAATTGTCAACACAAAGTAATATGATGAATGCAAATAAGTAAGTGTGTGAGAATCAATGCACACAGTTGACACAAGTGTTTGCTTCTAAGATAGAAAGAAGTAGGTAAATTGACTCAACATAAAGCAAAAGAAAGGCCCTTCGCAGAGGGAAGCATGGATTACTATTTTTGTGCTAGAGCTTTTCATTTTGAAAACATAGAAACAATTTTGTCAACGCTAGTAATAATTCATATGTGTTATGCATAAGACATCCTATAAGTTGCAAGCCTCATGCATAGAATACCAATAGTGCTCGCACCTTGTCCTAATTAGTTTGGATTTACATGGATTATCATTGCATAACATATGTTTCAACCAAGTGTCACAAAGGGGTACCTCTATGTCGCACGTACAAAGGTCCAAGGAGATAGATCGCAATTGATTTCTCGTTTTTGATAAATCTCAACTTAGGACTTCCATACCGGGACAACATAGAAAACAGATAATGGACTCCTCTTTAATGCATAAGCATTCAACAACAAATAATATTCTCATAAGAGATTGAGGATTAATGTCCAAACTGAAACTTCCACCATGATTCATGGCTTTAGTTAGCGGCCCAATGTTCTTCTCTAACAATATGCATACTCAAACCATTTGATCATGATAAATCACCCTTACTTCGGACAAGACGAACATGCATAGCAACTCACATGATATTCAACAAAGGTGTAATAGTTGATGGCGTCCCCGAAACATGGTTACCGCTCAACAAGCAACTTATAAGAAATAAGATACATAAGTAACATATTCAATACCACAATAGTTTTTAAGGCTATTTTCCCATGAGCTATATATTGCAAAGACAAGGAATGAAATTTTAAAGGTAGCACTCAAGCAATTTACTTTGGAATGGCAGAGAAATACCACATAGTAGGTAGGTATGGTGGACACAAATGGCATAATTTTTGGCTCAAGGATTTGGATGCACGAGAAGTATTCCCTCTCAGTACAAGGCTTTTGGCTAGCAAGGTTGTTTGAAGCAAACACAAGTATGAACCGGTACAACAAAACTTACATAAGAACATATTGCAAGCATTATAAGACTCTACACTGTCTCCTTGTTGTTCAAACACTTCACCGAGAAAATATCTAGACTTTAGAGAGACCAATCATGCAAACCAAATTTCAACAAGCTCTATGGTAGTTCTTCATTAATAGGTGCAAAGTACATGATGCAAGAGCTTAAACATGATCTATTTGAGCACAACAATTGCCAAGTATCAAATTATTCAAGACAATATACCAATTACCACATGAAGCATTTTACTGTTTCCAACCAAATAGCAATGAACGAAGCGAGTTTCAACCTTCGCCATGAACATTAAAAGTAAAGCTAAGAACACCGGTGTTCATATGAAACAGCGGAGCGTGTCTCTCTCCCAAACAAAGAATGCTAGGATCCGATTTTATTCAAACAAAAACAAAAATAAAAACATACAGACGCTCCAAGTAAAGCACATAAGATGTGACGGAATAAAAATAAAGTTTCACTAGAGGTGACCTGATAAGTTGTCGATGAAGAAGGGGATGCCTTGAGCATCCCCAAGCTTAGATGCTTGAGTCTTCTTGAAATATGCAGGGATGAACCACGGGGGCATCCCCAAGCTTATACTTTTCACTCTTCTTGATCATATTGTATCATCCTCCTCTCTTGATCCTTGAAAACTTCCTCCACACCAAACTCAAAACAAACTCATTAGAGGGTTAGTGCATAATCAAAAATTCACATATTCAGAGGTGACATAGTCATTCTTAACACTTCTGGACATTGCACAAAGCTACTGAAAGTTAATGGAACAAAGAAATCCATTCAACATAGCAAAAGAGGCAATGCGAAATAAAAGGCAGAATCTGTCAAAACGGAACAGTCCGTAAAGACGAATTTTTTAGAGGCACTTAACTTGCTCAGATGAAAAAGCTCAAATTGAATGAAAGTTGCGTACATATCTGAGGATCACACACGAAAATTGGCAGATTTTTCTGAGTTACCTACAGAGAGGTCTACTCAAATTCGTGACAGCAAGAAATCTGTTTCAGGCGCAGCAATCCAAATCTAGTATCAACCTTACTATCAAAGACTTTACTTGGCACAACAATGCAATAAAATAAAGATAAGGAGAGGTTGCTATAGTAGTAACAACTTCCAAGACTCAAATATAAAACAAAAGTGCAGAAGTAAAATAATGGGTTGTCTCCCATAAGCGCTTTTCTTTAACGCCTTTCAGCTAGGCGCGAAAGTGTGAATCAAGTATTATCAAGAGATGAAGCATTAACATTATTACCGGGGATTTGCGCCTATCCTTCTTACTCTTATTCTTATTCTTTGGTCTAGGAAATACTTGACCGTATCCGAGTGTAGAGGTAAAATTTAGAGTGCCTTTTCCCACATCTATGGTTGCTCCCAAGAGTTTCAGCGGGGATCTTCCAAGTGTGATTTGTCCTGTCCCTACATATTCAATAACGAGATAATCGGTGGATACCGTTCTTCCAAGAAAGGTTGTGAACACACCTTCAGCTATCCCCTCGGGAATTATAACGAGAATTATCAGTAAGAGTTATTCCTTCTCCACCTTCAGTAAGTTCCCAAAGTGTCAAAGATTCATAGATACTTTTAGGCATAAGGCAAAACTCAGACATAATATCACAACGGGCATAAAAAGTTTCACCACAAATAGCAACTTTAATAGTAGGGACCCACATTGAAGGTTTAAAGTTTACTGGAACATAATCATAATATTCATGAATCTGGTTGTACCCTTCTTTTAAACAAGATATATTTGTTTCAAGAGTGTTTAATCTATCATAAATACTAGCAAGAGATGAATCGAAATTACTAGCTGAGCTAGATGATGTAACCAATTTCTTTATGGCATTAAAAGCTTGATCCCCATCGCAGTGAAGGAAATCTCCTCCCACTAAAGCATCCAAAGCATATCTATAGCGAACAATAAGCCCAAAATAAAAATTACTAAGAAGCAAACTTAGAGTCATTCTAGGTTCAGTTTTACCATAAAAATCCAAAATCCTAGACCAAGCTTCTTTAAAACTCTCCTCACTCCCTTGTTAAAAAGTAAAGATCAATTCCTCGGGTGACGGAGTAACAAGTGCAGGACTAGACATGATAACAAAATAAAGTAAATGCAAGTAACTAATTTTTTTGTGTTTTTGATATAAAGAAAGTAAACAAGGCAGAAAACAAAATAAAGTAAATGCAAGTAACTAATTTTTTTTTGTATTTTTGATATAGAGAAAGCAAACAAAGCAGTAAATAAAGTAAAGTAAAGCAAGACAAAAACAAAGTAAATAGATTTGATGTGGGAGACTCCCCTTGCAGCGTGTCTTGATCTCCCCGGCAACGGCGCCAAAAAAATTGCTTGATGGCGCGTGAGACACACGTCTATTGGGAACCCCAAGAGGAAGGTGTGATACGTACAGCAGCAAGTTTTCCCTCAGTAAGAAACCAAGGTTATCGAACCAGTATGAGATCAAGGCCACGTGAAGGTTGTTGGTGATGGAGTGTAGTGCGGCGCAACACCAGGGATTCCAGCGCCAACGTGGAACCTGCACAACACAATCAAAATACTTTGCCTCAACTTAACAATGAGGTTGTCAATCTCACCGGCTTGCTGTTAACAAAGGATTAAACGTATGGTGTGGAAAATGATGTTTGCTTGCGAAGAACAACAGAGAACAGAGTTTGCAGTAGATTGTATTTCAGATGTAAAAGAATGGACCGGGGTCCACAGTTCACTAGTGGTGTCTCTCCAATAAGAAATAGCATGTTGGGTGAACAAATTACAGTTGGGCAATTGACAAATAGAGAGGGCATAACAATGCACATACATATCATGATGACTACTATGAGATTTAATTAGGGCATTACGACAAAGTACATAGACCGCTATCCAGCATGCATCTATGCCTAAAAAGTCCACCTTCAGGTTAGCATTCGCACCCCTTCCAGTATTAAGTTGCAAACAACAGACAATTGCATTAAGTATGGTGCGTAATGTAATCAACACAAATATCCTTAGACAAAGCATTGATGTTTTATCTGTAGTGGCAACAACACATCCACAACCTTAGAACTTTCTGTCACTGTCCCAGATTCAATGGAGGCATGAACCCACTATCTAGCATAAATACTCCCTCTTGGAGTCACAAGTATCAACTTGGCCAGAGCCTCTACTAGCAACGGAGAGCATGCAAGAACATAAACAACACATATATGATAGATTGATAATCAACTTGACATAGTATTCCATATTCATCGGATCCCAACAAACACAACATGTAGCATTACAAATAGACGATCTTGATCATGATAGGCAGCTCACAAGATCTAACATGATAGCACAAGAGGAGAAGACAACCATCTAGCTACTGCTATGAACCCATAGTCCAAGGATGAACTACTCACATCAGTCCGGAGGCTATCATGGTGATGTAGAGTCCTCCGGGTGATGATTCCCCTCTCCGGCAGGGTGCCGGAGGCGATCTCCTGAATCCCCCGAGATGGGATTGGCGGCGGCGTCTCTGGAACTTTTTCCGTATCGTGGCTCTCGGTAATAGGGTTTTCGCGACGGAGAGTTTAAATAGGCGGAAGGGCAGAGTCGGAGGGCTCACGAGGGGCCCACACCATAGGGCGGTGCGGCCCCCCTTGGCCGCGCGGCCCTGTGGTGTCGGCGCCCCGTGGCCCCACTTCGTATCCTCTTCGGTCTTCTGGAAGCTCCGTGGAAAAATAAGACCCTGGGCGTTCGTTTCGTCCAATTCCGAGAATATTTCCTGTGTAGGATTTCTGAAACCAAAAACAGCACAAAACAGGAACGGGCGCTTCGGCATCTCGTTAATAGGTTAGTGCCTGAAAATGCGTATAAATGATGTAAAGTGTATATAAAACATGTGAGTATTGTCATAAAACTAGCATGGAACATAAGAAATTATAGATACGTTTGAGACGTATCAGAGATCTCGCGCCAGCGAGCGGCCACGGAGGAGGCTGGACGACGCCTCATGGAGGCGGAGCGACAGAAGCTTGCAGAGCTCAACGCTCATCGCCACTACGAGGCGTTCGCCCGCCAGCAGGCGAGCCGTGCCGAGATTGAAGCTTCTCGGGAAAGGCTGGAAGAGCGGGGACAGCGCCACCGGCAGCCCCTGCGACGCCGGCCGCCATGCTCCACCGCCAGATGCGCGAAGCAAGGGAGGAGAAGCGGGCACGGACGCAGGCGGCAATGACAAAGAACGATGACGAGGCAGGGCGCCCCAACCGACGGCCAGTAGATCAGGATTAAGTTTAAGTTTTAGTTATGTTTAAATTCGAGCTACTTTTGTATGAATTTCGTATGAATTTTGGTTTTTAAATATCATTTTAAATTCGAGCTACTTTTGCAATATATGTCTTTTCCTAAAAAATACACGACCCCACTGGTCATTGGCTGCGGCAACCCTATAGAGCGGCCCCATTTGTCAATGGCAGCACCGCGTATACAATCAGAAAATAAAACGGCCCACACGTCAGCGATAGATGGATGGCTGCTCTGACGTGTCTCCTGACCCTACCCGTCAGCACGAGACGGCCAGGGAGGAACTGCCCCTGTGCAGCCCCACCCGTCAGATTAACGGTCAAGGCCTCTGACCAGACGGCAACCAGCCATTCCAGCGTTCGCGAGGGGTTTCAAACTAGAGGGGGGAGACTGAGGAAAAAGTAACGAGCTGGGGAAAACTGAGTACAACTAAGGATCTAAGGGCACGAAAATAGAAAACCTTTACTTATATGTAGTATCATGCATGTTATATTTATTAATTATAGATTGTAGACTCATCTTATCTTGAGAAGTGTGATATTGTGGTAACATAGCTAGTTACTACTCCCTCCGTCCCGATTTACAAGGCCTACGTGTATCCTAATATCGTAAATTTGATCAATATAATATGAGTTTTACAATATAAAAATTATACAATTAGAAAGTACAACATTTGAACTTTCTAATGATATATATATTTTTAGTATATATATTATATCATGGTGGTTAAATTAATGATCTAAAGATACACGCAAGACCTATAAACCGGGACGGAGGTAGTAGTAATTTACTCTCTTTCTTCATTTAATTCCATGCCATATCACCATAATGTATTGGGGTGTGTGATGTTACTACCTATGTTACTCCTAGTATGAGTAGTTTAAGACTAGCCACAATGGGAATATCGTAAGTAGTATCATGCATGCCATGTTGGTAAAAATCTGATGTGGCGCATCAATTAATGAGGTAAGAGATGAGAGTGGTATCATAATATGATACCGTATCATAGCACTCAAAATCTGAAAACTTAATGATAAACACATCATGTACACAAATTTGTATTGAGATTCTACAAACATTAATTATGATAATACTATGGTATATCTTATGATACTATGCATTGTGGGGTAGTATCATAAACTAGTATCATGTGCATAATACTAATGTATGATACTTCTTATTGTAACTAGTATAAGGAATAGTACTTACCTGCACATACCGTATATGACTTTACTTATATGCTCATAAGTGACAATTTTGCACGGATCCCGGAACAGGAAACAAACAGCGGCAATGTCGGGAACCGCAGTGGTTCGATCCAGACGATGATTCTCGCAAAAGAACTGAACACAAAAAAGCAAAAAGATTGAGTGAAATGCAAAAATGAAAATAAAAGTCAGGCGACAGAATAATAGCCAACAGGGGTTTGTATGATTGAAAACGAGCATGTGCAGCAACTTGGACAGGAAGCTTCCGACATGGCTGCGACTTGAAGGAGACCGTCAGATCGGTTGGAAGACGATCGATACGGTCGGGGAAGGAGCATCTGGTAGTGCTACCTCAGGACCTCACGTTCCCACTCGGTTTGGGCCGGACGAGTTGCAGGGAAATAGCTCGTCCGGTCAGCCCTAAACTTGTCGAAAACACGCTAAGACGTCGCACGCCGCGACCAATTCACTGGCATTATTCATGAACATACGGACAGCGGAGGAGACGCGGAATAGTTAAATGGAAGCTCGCATCGTGGTGCCTCGCCGCAAACGCCCGGCCGTTAAATGAAGAAGCTTCGGCGCACGCGGCCGGTTGACTTGGGGTTTTACTTCCTTGCACCGCCACTCCACCGCAGCGGCTACTGTACTAGTATATGTAATGTACCTAGTGCCTAGTACTACTACTGCATCACAAATTCACAATTCACAGCAGCGTGAGAGAGGGAGGGAGAGAGAGAGATAGCCTGAGAGGGGGGAGAAAGAGAAGAGAGATGGAGGCGTTGCTCGTGACGCCGGCGGCCAGCCTGGCCAATTGGGTGCTGCAGACCCTGGTGTGCTGGGGGGTGACGGCGGCGGCCGACAAGGTGGCTCTCGTGCAGGTCGTGCGTAATGATGTGAAGTCCATCGAGGACGAGCTGCCGATGATGCATGCCCTACTGTGGGCATCCTCCACCGCGTACACGTCCGGCGGCGGCTATAGCAACCGCGGTGGCGACCGTTTGCAGACCGCATGGGTTAAGCAGCTGCGCGACCTCGCCTTCGATATCGAGGACGGTCTCCTCGAGTTCATGCTGCTCAAGGGGCCGTGGCCGTGGGCCGACGCCGACCTCTCCCGCGTCGCCAAGCAGATCGCTGACCTCAGGGTCAGGGTCGAGGCCCTCCACGAGCGCAACACGCGGTACCACGCTTGCCTGCGCCCCGATCAGCACGGAGACGACGACTCCGAGCCCGCGCTCCTGGACGACTGGCGTCACGAGGCCATTATTGGCCGGGAAGGCAACAAGAAAGCCCTGGCCAAGCTGGTTCGCCGAGACGGGGCGACCGTGGTGGCGGTGTGGGGCATGGCAGGGGTGGGCAAGTCGTCCCTGGCGCGCATGCTGTACGACGACTCCGACCTCATCACATGCTTCGACCGCCGCGCTTGGGTGACCGTGCCGCACGCGCTGGACGGCGCCCAAGAGTTCGGGCGGCTGCTCCAGGAGCAGATCGGCGAGGACGGGGAGCAGCGGTGCCTGGTCGTAGTGGACGACGTGTCCTCGCACGAGGAGTGGGAGCACGTATCGCGTTGCCTCGCCGCAAACCAAGCCGGCGGCCGGGTCGTCGTGCTCGTGACAACGCAGGAAGAAGATGTTGCCCGGCTGTGTTCGGGGGACGGCGACGTATACGAGCTCAAGCCACTCCCACACAAGGAAGCCCAAAAAGTGCTGTGTCAGAAGGTACGCTCCCAGCCCAAAAATTATTCCCGACCCCGCAAAAGTATGCTGATTTTGGTGAATTTCTTCGGAATGATTTGACATAGATTCCATCAGATTTAAATGATCTTTGACCAACTTCAATTTTGTTAGGATATATGTACAGTACTCCCTCCATCTCAGTTTACTAGTCTTCCCCGTATCTCTAGGTCGCCAATTTAACCTATATAATTTAAATTATATAATGCATAAATTATATCATTAGAAAATATAACATCTAAACTTTATAGTGATATAATTTTTATAACATATAACTAATACTAACTTGATTGAATTTACGATCTAGAGGTAGTATCGTACATAATTTCGAGATAAAATATATTTGGGCACCCAGTAAAATTTTAGGAATAAACTTTAGAAATTTAGCAATCCCTCCGATTTATAATAACTGTCGCGAAGACTGTCGGTGCTTTAGTACAACTTTGTACTAAAACTACTACTGAATCACGGGTACTTATTATGGATTGGAGACATAGTAGCAAATCATTCACTCAATAATCAATAGTTACACTTGCACCTATTTTTTTGCAGCTTTAGTTCCACAAACACTAATGTTGCACATAAGTTCTACGATGCAAGATCATCTAGGGAATACAAATTTCCAAATATTTGCACTCTTATTTAATTATTTGCATCTTAAGTAAGCAAGCATCAATTAATCAATTGACTTGACCATCTATGTCTATTCCAAATTCATATTTTTGAGTGGATAATTATAAAAGTGAGGAATCAGCATGATAAAACCAAAACTCATCGGTGTGTTAGCAAATAGATGTAAAACTTGAGGAAATGCTAAATTGTATAGTTCCAAAAAGCAACAATGAGTTTTGGGGAGTTCAACATCAGCGAGAGACATGTTTCTTGTATCTCGTTTAGAGAGCAAGCTGAACAGAGATACATAATTTAGCCTGTCATGATTTTATTTTCTTATTTTGTGCTTTTTTTCAATCAAGGTGTACAAGGACGCTAAATATAAGTTGCCAAACGATATGGTGAAGCAAGCCAAATTTATCTTAGAGCGATGTCGGGGCATTCCGCTTGCCATAGCTGCCATAGGAGGTCTATTGGCTAATAGGCCCAAAGTAAGCAGTGAATGGACGACTCTACAAGAGCATATTAGGCCAGAGTTAGAGTCTGCTGCCCTTGATGTCAAGAGGATTATCTCCTTGACCTATGATGGATTGCCATATAATGTCAAGTTTTTCTTCTTGTACATGAGTATCTTCCCCAAGAACCATGAGATCAGGCGTACCCGCTTATTACGGCGGTGGATGGCAGAAGTCTACATAGAAAAGCCGCATGGTATGACCCTTGAGCAAGTCGCAAAGAGTCACTACAATAAGCTCATCAATAGAAGAATGATTGAGACTTCCAATAAAGTCGGGAATAGCATGACAAGTGAATATTGCCGCGTTCATGACCAAATACTCCAAATAATCTTGCCCAAGTCTGTTGAGGATATCCAGCTGTTCATCATGGATAAGCACTACAATGAGGCTCCACAAAGTAATGTACGTCATTTGGTATTGGCAAGGCAGAAGAGGAATGAGGAGAAGCTAACAAGAATAAAGTTGACTTGCTTACGATCACTGACAGTCTTTGGAGAGTGTCCTGTGTCTCTCGTCACCCGTGAACTGCGGTTGCTGAGGGTTCTTGACTTGGAGGATACAGTTGGTCTGACAAATGAAGATCTGAAAGATATCGGGCAGCTACCCCATTTAAGGTACCTTGGCCTGCGAGGAACAGATATTTCAGAACTTCCTTCTTGTCTGCAAAACCTTCGGTTCCTAGAGACATTAGATGTTAAAGACACAAAAGTGACACACTTGCCAGCTGGTATCGTCTATCTGGAGAATCTATCTTACCTTCGTGTTGGTGTGAACTTTGCAACAGAGAAGATGGGAGAAGAGAAGAATGTCAGCAAACGTAAGTTGTTGGGGACTTTGGCTGACTTCGTATGCGGGTGTCATGGTAGTAACAATAGTGAATCGGGTTGTTCTAGCCAATTCAGTGTAAGAGCTCCTGAGAAAATCCAGAAGCTAAGTAAATTGCAAGTCCTAGGGGTGGTGCACATTGCACGCAGTCAAGAGGCAAAAAAGCTGAGGAAGCTAACTAACTTGCGAAAATTAGGAGTGCATTTAGATGCAGTTGATAAAACCAGGAGGGAATTTTGCAGCTCGCTATCAAGTCTTGTTCAGCTGGAGCAACTCGAAGTGCACTGTGAGTCGCTTGAGTTTCTCAAGGGCATGACTGAACCACCATCAAGGCGTCTCGTGTCTCTACGGTTGTGTGGCCATCTAGGCAATCTCCCTAGGTGGATGAGTCGACTCACCAATCTGTCCAAGATAAAGTTGCTACGTACAGGACTGAAGCAAGAAGACATTGAGGTGATCGGGAGTCTGCCCAATGTAATTCTTCTTGGGCTCTGGAAGGAATCTTTTGGAGAGGAGTGTCTATCTTTTGGCAAGGGTAAATTCCGAATGCTCAAACTGCTTGAAATTGAAGGCTTGAAGAAAGTCAAAACCATATGCATCGAGAATGACGCGTTGCCAGTCCTCGAGAAACTTCGAGTAAGGAAATGTCTCGAGTTGTACAACAGTGGGCAGGGGTTGTTTTCGGTGAAGTCTCTAAAGAACCTAAACGAACTTGAACTGACAAATTGTGGTGATAAATTGGAGTTGGAGATGCAACTTCGAAGGCAGATTATTGGCTTTTCCAACCGACCAGTGCTCATAACTCGCAAGTATGTAGTAACTTGGACAGAAATGATGCTCAATAGTTTTTACAGACTCATCTGATAGGTGTAACACTACCATTTTTTTAAATGTAACATATATTAATATAACGATTGTGTGCATCTTAATTATGCAGAGACTCTTTTAAATTGCATTATCTTGATGTTAACTTTTGAGTTAATAAAGAGTCATTTATCAAAAAAAAAAAGAGGGATCTTTTACGGTGCAATTTACTAGTCCTATGGACTAGTAGTATTTTGGATAACTTGCATGGTAAGAAAATCATGACACGGATTTGGGTGGATTTGTTACCATCTTTAGTGCAAATTATGTCACGTCAGAATTTGATAATCCGGCCGTTCCTACTTGCCAAGCATGCAAGTGACACGATTGAGTCATTACTATTTTTTTTGTCCACTAGATTTTAACCGACTCACCCTAGCAGGCTAGCACGTGGACCATATTTTGGGTGCAAGGTTATTTTCTATGTCGAGCATCAGTTCAGCCAATGATGCACAAGTAATTTGCCATTACGATTGATTTTTTTTCACGCATGAATTTACTGGTACTGTTTTCAGTAGGCTGCAACTGAAATTAATCATACATACTTTGAAAATTCAAGGAAATTTCATGTAATTTATATTCTATTCGAATGAAAAGTACCAAATTCAAAATGTTTTCTGCAATTACCAAATTTTCGGCAATTTTGGTGGGTACAAAATTTTATCTCGATATGGAATATTTGTTCTTAATTTGTCCTAAGAACATACCAACCACGGGCCCAATCTAATGTAGATGGAGCACCGAAAACAAGCCGATGCCAATGCCATGTCGTTTACCGACAGGCGGGCTAGCTATGTCATTGGTATGGAGTTGGTCAGCCTAATTTTATCTCGGCCAACCGCCGGTCAACTTTTATTAATGCGGCGAAGGTTCCCAGGCGGTGGTAGGCGAGGCGTCATGTCATCGCTGCGGCTTTCCTATGTGGGGGCGGGAATGCGCATTGCCACCACCTCGCATATCTCGGACGTTTAAATACAGTCTGATGTGGCCCGCTCTCGCTCACATTCCCAAAGCCCATAGCCTAGAACCTCAGCCGACTCAAATCACCGGCGCAAATGCTAGCGAGGTCGCGATGTCTCTAGGTGGTAATGGAAAACGTCGCCCCGGCGGTGGCGTGGCAGCGAACGGCCTTGACCCGCAATTTGACGGTCGACCTGAGGCTCGCGCTCGCCCTCAAAGAATCATGAAACGACCTGAGAGCGGTGGGCACGCCCCTTATCTGTCAGCATTGCATGGTTGACACACGAGACATTCAACTACATCGACCTCAGCGAGGATGACATCGGCCCAGGAGGAGGCGGCGAAGGGATAACCACCGGCCCTAGCAGCGTCAAGGATGGGGAGGAGGAGAAGTTCGACTACAACTTGTTCTACTACCATCGCCGCAATGACATGCTTTAGTTTAGTTTAGGTTTAAATTTTATTAGAATTTCATTTAAGTTTGTAAATTATAGTAAAATATGAATACAATTTAAGTTTTTATTTGAATTTTAAAAACTACTAGTGGCTGCATCTCCATAGGCTTGATCATGCGCTACTGCTGGACGATGTATAAATAGGATATTTTAAAAGTTATGTGGGTGTTGGGATAAATGAAAAATATCACATCATTTAAAAAATTTAAAATTAGAATACAATAACTCGCAAAAAAAAATAGGGTGGCCTGAACCAAGAACCATCTGGTCTGGAGTCGGCGACACTTACCACTGCCATTTAGATAGAAATTCATCTTCATAGCAAGGTTTTACCACCGAATCTATCGATGCAAAAAAAAAAAAACTCTGAAAGCAGGCATTATATTATTTCACTACGTGGAAAAGTTATTGTCATTCTTCTTAATTTTTAAACATAAACGAACAACTTTTTAAAATTGACCAAGTTCTCTGTCGAGATTTGGGCACTCCATTTATACTTTCTCCACTCGCATTGGTGATATACGTTTTTTTTCTCTATATGAACTGTGATGAGATCCAAATTCTCTAGGCACATGCACAGATTGTTTGTAAAAGAATAAAATGAGAACCAATCTGAGGTTGGGTGGCTAGGAGGATGGTTGTATCCCCAGCCCACCAGAGTTCAAACCCCAGGTTTGATATCTGTGTGTCTCATAAAGGCGGAATATTCATTCAGTGGGAGGCGACGTTCCCGTCGACAACGAGGCGCCTGTGGTGACTTCGTCAATTTCAAGATCCAATCCGCCGGCTCAGTCTTCCGGAGGTGCTCATAGGGGTAGGGTGTACGTGTGTGCGTTCATAGGGGTGAGTGTATACGCGTGTATGTGAGCATCTGCGTTTGTACTGTGTTTCTAAAAAAAAAAGAAAAAGAATAAAATAAAGAAGGTATTAAATCTTCCCTAAAAAGAAAATCTATTCTAAGAAATGTTAAGCAAAGGAAAGTTTTTCTTTATTAGATGTGGGCCTGCCAAATTTATCCTTGGGTGGAAAAATACTACTCTTCGAAACGACTAGTATTGATTAAATTGGACCATTGGATCTGTTGATTGGATGGATAATATTTTCTTGTAAAAAGCCTAAAAAATGATAGTAACAATAGTTGAAAAATGCGTACTTTCTTTTTGCATATTTGTATAAAATCAACTGATTCCATACTTGCTTGTAGATTTTGTCCATGTTTCAAACTCCATGTCCTTATGAACAAAGTCGGTCGTTTTTATTTGGTTTCTTCGAATATGGTCTCTCATCCCTTTGATTTTTATTTTACATCAATTTGGGCATAGTATTAACTTGTTCACCATGATGCTAAAAGTACCTAATGACTTATTCGTGTTGTATTTGAAGTATAAGTAAGCGCTAGCATCTTGGTGGTTGTGCACAAAAAAAGAATCTGCATGCACTCGTGTTGTTCTTCTTATAGCTATAGCTAGTGCAATTTATTTCTTGAACATTTAGCTGATATCTCCCTTCGTTTCATAATTATTGTTCTAATTTGGATATAGTATCTTGTGCATAGATACGCCTGAATGTGTGACAAAAGTTACGGGATGAAAGGAAAGGAGTATAATAGCATACCTGAACGGTCACTAACCCAAACACTATAGATGCGTCTGCGTGTTCCGGTCGCTGCGAGCAGCCAATCATCGCCGTCCAACTATTGGTACGCACGTATCTTGGAACAAGCACACGTGATTTTTTGCTCCCTTACCAATTTCTTTTTGCTAAATTATCTATAGTAAGTACTCCCTCCGTTCTTTTTTAATTGACTCAAATTTAGTACAAAGTTGTACTAAATCTGAGTCAATTAAAAGAGAATGGAGGGAGTAAGACTTTACGGTGTAAGAACCACATAAAAATTCTAATTCTTCATGATACTTTTATTTTCCAAATACATTGGCGAATGAATTTAGTATGGCCATCCATGTAATCTAGATACAAGGATTTGACCCAATGTTGTTAATTTTCAAACAAAGACATCTGGTTGTGTGGTCAGCTGAATATCTATACAGAGTTAGTTTCATATCCTCACAACCTAAGAAAGTCATCTACACTACTTAAAAAGGAGGAATGTGTTCCTTATTCTGCCCACACACCAATACGTCAAAGAGTTTCGTCGTCTTTTTGGTCGTCCTTCGTCGCTCCCTTGCGCTCGCCCCGCACGCACAGCTAAAACTGGGCCAGGCCCAACTAAACCCAACTATCACAGGACAACCCTATTCGCTCCCCTATCTCTAACCATGGAGGCAGAGAGGTTCACCTGCGCACCCCTGACCCCAACACCGCCGGCTCTCCCTCTGGATCCCCGTCTCCATCGGCGCCCCCTGGATCCCCGTCTCCACTGTCGCCCTCTGGATCCCCGTCTCCACCGGCGTCCCTTTTATCCCCAACACCATTGCAGCCCCTTTGATCTCCGTCTCCACCGCCCCCTTGATCTACAACACCATCGCCTCCACCTGTCCGAGGCACCGCACACACCCTATTTGAAGGCTTGAATCGAGTTTGCCTGCCTGGGTTCTTCGGAGGCCGTCGCGGTAGTGACGAGGTTGTCATTGATCTGCACCTGATGGGAGGTGGGCGACAAGGACGGCGCCACGGCCTCCACCGGCTTCCATGGAGTAGCCATCACGTGTGTTTCCGCGGCCCTCGAGGCATCCCCTTTTGAGGATGACGGTGCATCTTTGGAGATGTTTGGCCAAGCCATTCCCAACCTGGATCTGATTTCCAGCCATGCTTGGTCTGCATCCATGCCTGATTCAAGGTAATTAAGCCCGTAAAGTGGATTATTACCGATTAGTGATAGGGAAGTTTTATCCTGATACATCCATTGTGGTTATCATATTCATTCTCCCTACAAATTTATTAAGCCCCGGTGGTCCATTTACTAAAATTTTCATGTCCTGTGTTTGTATCTTGCCAAATAGATATATCTTTGAATAACTAAAGTTCTAGAAAGACTAGATGCAAATTTTTATATCACAGCTAAGAGCAGACAACTTCACGTATCAAACTGAAGCCTCTCCACATGTAGTATAATTAGCAGTATCTCATGCATTAACAAATGCATAATACATCAGTTTGGATTGTATTACAGCCATGCTTTTTTCGGCATCAACCTACTTGCTTCACCTGTGATGGTACAGTCCTGTTTCTTTTTAATAGTGATAATTGACCTGGCATCTACTGCCATAACAAAATATTTTAATTCTGTCAGATAGAGTAAGCCGAATGATTTTGCACTACTAGAAGATTAATTATGTTTGGAACATCAGTCATACATCCTTTGTATGCTCAGATTATATTGTTGTTGTTTGTCCAACCTCTTTCATTCAATCTCTTTGAATTACATGCTTCATACCATGTACAGTAAAAAGGCTTCTCATTGATGGAATGATAAATATTCATCTGTACTTTTCCAGCAATCCTAACTATGGATCCCATAGTGATTTCTTCTATCAAATTATTAATGTGATTTCCTTTCTCTCATAATTTTCACATATTTTAGTTAGAACCATATTTCTAATGAAGACGAGCATCACTTCTTTATTTTCCAAATAAGGCATTTGAAGCTTGGCCCATCTTTCTTTTTTTCCCAAGATGAGCACTCATTTGGTTCTATCATCTTTTTCATTTAACAGTTTGGCGATTGAATGCAAAGCTGGGCACAGGTAAGAAAGACGCACCATTTCTGGCCTTTGTATTGCCCTGCACCTTTGCAAAGGATGATTGAAAGAATAGATGCATTTCCGGTTAAATCATTACAATCGCCAAACTGTTAAAGAATCGTGCTATTTATTGAAAATAACCCAATTGTCAAAAATGTATTATCTATTTAAGAACCTGGAACAACTACATGATTATTTAAACCTGAACTAAAATCATTTTATGTGCAATATGGTTGCTATTTATTTTGTCATCTTTGGCATCATAGTTGCTATTTATTTTGTGGCACCAAAATTCATGCTATTATGTAGCTTTTGATAAGGTAAGATGGTTTCCTTTGACCTCAAAAATAAGGATTATGGATCTGAAATCATTTTGCTTGAACGGGTAGAGCCTTGTAAAGATGGTTAGTGATGTTTGATGTTAATTGCCTATTAGCGACCTCACTGCTTTTTATTTAGTACTAGATGGTTACTAAATTTGACGGTGGTCCTGGCTATCTTTGTGCAGTGGTTCTATTCCAAAGTTCTTCTTAGTTTAGGTTGCTTTTCGTGTGCAGCTTATAGCAAGAAATTAGCTTAATTCAAGGTAGACTTTTCTTCAAGTAATATAATGGAACTTGGTTACCACTTAGCAGTTAAGCACTTGCTAATAGCATCATTGGTTGTCTTATCCGAACCGTGAACATTTTGTGTTATCTGCTCATGTATAAAAAAATGTATGTAGTTTTATATTTTCATACTTATGGTTCCGATGAATGCAAAATTTGATAGTGCACATGGATATAAATGTGTTTGTACTACTTATGGTCATCAGAAGTTTTTCCCATGAATTCTGAGCTTTATGCTGTATTTTTTAGTACATATTTGAACACAATTAGCGTGTTATGGAACCATTCATTCAATAAATATTTCTTGTTCATCTCTAAATTAAATCGCATACTGCTTTCATTAGTATTGCTTAGCGCTCTTGCACATCATTTGGGTCAATAATTCAGTCAGTGTAATGTATTTTCCCCGTACACATTAACAAGAATACTATACATTGTTTACTGTAGGGAGAGTGGCGGATGTAGTAGGGTTCCCCGGACCATCCCTACGGGTGTCGATCCAGCTCTGGCCACCCCAGCCCTTTCTCCCAGCCGCGCCGACATGACTTCCAGCCAGAATCAACCACACCGACAACAGCTACAAGTTGCACCGCCATGGCTGCCCCGCCGTAATCGTTTTGCTGCCGACCCTGTTGGACATGTGCGCCACTCAAGTGCCCGATATGGAGGAGGACTGCGGCAAAGAAGTCTAGATAATTTGATTCAAGATGCAGATCTCACTCATGCTCTCATGCAGCCGCCTCTGGCTCACCCCACCAAGACTACCCCGAGAACTATACCAGCGGCATGCCAGGTTATTAATCGCTCCTCCTGTCCTCCAAAATTCGTTTCCCTAATTCGACCAATTGCAACACTGCTTTACATGGCGCTATGGTACTTGGTACTACTATTCACATAAGCATTATTAAAGAGAGCATCCTGCAGGTGCTCGAGGTTTTTTTTATTAAAAAGAGCATCCTCTGATAAGAAAAATGGTTTTCTCAGGGAAGTTGTATATTTCTGGGTTCATTCTTAAATTTTATTGAGAGCCTCTCTTGTTGTCCTTTGAGAAATCTTCCCAGAAAGCACAAGCCTCTTAAGTAGGCACCCAAGTCGTACCGTGCGGGAGATTCAGTATGTTAGTGTTTTCTTTGTGCCTACACTTAAGAGGGTTGTGCTTACTTGGCTGATCAATATTTTGTAAAACTAGACCATTTAGTTCATGCCTGCATGCCTGCTTCCTGGGTATTTCTTCTTACTTCTAGGTATATTAGTGTTCATTTGTGCGTGCAATTACTTGGATGATCTTTTTTTTTTGTAAAATTAGGACGTTTAGAGGCTCTTTGTGCCTGCAGCTACCAGGATGTTTCTTTAGGTCTTCCTCATTCTAACTTTCTATTTGTTTTCTGTTCATTGGATAATATTCACTAAGCTATAACATCATTTTGAAGTATATCACCTTTTCTACTTCCTGTAGACAAACAAACTAATTGGTAACTTCTTGAGCTTGTAGTTAAAAGGAATTGATTTATTTTGGTTTCACAAGTAGTAAATGAAACCATGGTTTAATAACTTCTTGCTCAATTTTATTTTGACCAATACAAACATTGTTCTGAAGTACAATAAGTATTTTAAGTATACACATAAACCACTCTTGGCATTTACTGTAGCCTTTAAAGGGCAAGCAAATTATATTATGTTCTAGAACATATGGTTATGCAAGAATTGTGTTGCAGACCCTATGAATGACTGATTATAGTACCAATTTAGTGAAAATTCATGCTTAATGTAGTAACTCAAATCTTAATGCAAGTGTAGCTAACTAGAGTAGCGGCACATCAGCAGCTACTGCAGGCTGGATGAAACACTTGCTCTCTACACCCTTATTCACATGTAGGTCCACGCACCCTTATACTCTCCCTTGCAAGCTAAATCTAGCGGCTGTTGCCTTTATTTGAAAGATTGCATCCCTCTTCTGACAACTCATTGAGCAAAAAATACAATCTTGCTCATTCAAAATTGTGGTGCATTTGCTCTGCTTGTGTTTGACAAAATGATCGTGCAATTACTTTAGATCTTTTCTGAACAAATTTTTCCTTGACTCTCAGTTTAGTGTTCATATTTGCCGGATCTTCGGTGCTTGATGACCTAAAATTCAATTGTTTCACTTATGCCAAAAATACTTTGTTGACTCTAGACTTGACTACTATTGGCTGTTAGATAACTTCAAATTATTTTGGTTGGTATTCTGGCTCAACATTTAATTTATTTCCAGGGTGCAATACTGCAGTTTTTAATCGATTACCAACAAGTGATGGTGTAATATCTCTTCAGCTGTTCAGAACTTTCTGAACTTGAGAGAGATTCTGCAAAAAATAAAATATTTAAGGAGACAATGCTCATTATCTACTTCAATCTAGATTATCAAAAAGATAGTGTGTTTGTCATCAAATGAAAAACTCATGAGATTGATTTCATTGTCAATTGATATTGAAGGATGCAGGTTTGTGGTGGACACATTAAATTTTTGCTCTTTTCTATGGCGGCATCCCATTATAAAAGGATAATTAGGTGTGTTATGTGCATTACCATGACCTCCATCGATAATAGTACAAGCTCTCCTTTTCAGTTTTACTGTTGTAAATCAAATTCTACTCACAAAACCACAAGGAAGGTGCAGTGCTGGACTTGCAAGGCAAGTAGCACACATAGAGATGGAGGAATGAGTGGAAATCGAGGCGAAGCCAACATATAGTTTTGAATTTGGAATACTGCTGGAGCAAGTGGGGTTGGGTGATGTTGAGCCAGAAGTTGTATAGCAGAGATGTTCATGTTAATATATTTCTAGATAAAATCTGCAGAACTGCACTGAACATGACACACATATATTTGGTGACATTGATTGACATCTGTTCCAATTATGAATTCCTTTGGTTCATTAAATTTGCACTGGTTTATATGGAATTATGTTTATTCACTGTGGTTGTGGATCTGTTCACAATTTGGTCCGCTGATGTTGCAACATTTAATGGATGTATGCTATTCCAATTATATATGAGATGCTTTTCGGCTGCAATGTTTGTTTCTCTGTAAGACGGTTAGAGAGATCTCACCGAGGAGACGTATATAGTACATGAAAGGATCAACTTTTTTTGTACCGACAAAGACTAAAAATCAAAGTTGAGATAGTAGAGAAGGGAGAAACAACGTGAGGTGCCATTTGTTGTGTTGTTATAATTTTTTTGCTTTTATATGTTTCATTTGTTTTCTCCCGTAGCAACGCACGGGCATTTCTACTAGTGATAAAAAAATAGTAAAAAATAAAAATATAGCTTTCAAGTTTCCATACCAAACAACTTACCAATAGCATGATGCTTCCCGGCAACTGCGCCAGAAAAGTGTCTTGATGGCTCCCAAGTGCAGTAGATCAATTATAGTGGCGCGCCAAGTTGAGGGGGTGCTCCACCTATCCTTTTTCGAGTCTCGTGGCTCCCCTCTCCTCTCGTGTTTCTTTGATCCACGGTCATTCTCTTGATAAAAAAAATGATCATTTATTTTTCCTTTGATTTATAGGCGTCTAGAAGGTCCAAGAAACAATAAAATACGAAAAAGAAGGTTTTCTGCCTCCCAAAAATTAAATACCAATCAAAGGAACTTTGTAGAAAAGTCCCATAAATCAACTAAAAATCATAAATAATGATAGATCATGGCAACTATCATTCAAAACAGATCATATAAGTCACTATATTGATGATGTAAAATGCACGTATCAGTGCCTTCCGAAGAAGTACACACAGAGTTGCCGGTGGTGGATGATGCTTCGCCTCATCTGCAAGTACCTGAACATTGCAAACTCGTCAAATTCGTCGTAAGTACAAGACCCTCGAGCAAGGTTTGATCAAATGGCCAGGGTTCCCTTCTTCTCTGTCCACCTGGGAGAATTTGGAAGAGTGGAAGACCCGGTTTCCCAGGGCTCCGGCTTGGGGACAAGCCGCACGTCAAGGGAGGAAGAATGTCATGGGCCTAACTACACTGGCACCCGTCAGGCCCACGATAACGGAAGAAGGAGTCAAGACCGGGGCGGCCCAACGCCCCAAACTCACCGTCAAGCCCAACCCTAGCTATGCTATGGATACGTGGGCGCGTTGAGCTACAAAGATCAGGAAAGACCGAAGAAGAAGGCATCGAAGAACAGATGAAGAAAGGGCTCTCCTCTCTAACCCCTTGTTGTGCCTCTTCCTCGTGGCTCTAGATTCCTCTCTCCTTCTTTCTGGAATTTGTATCAGACACCTAAACAATGTGACTCAAGTGAATCGAGGGTGTAGCCGTGACAAAGCGATGCTACAGGGATCACTTTTGGTTCCTGCTAGTTGTTGCGCTACAATCGCTGGATTAGTTTTGGTTCTTGTTAATTAACGACATAATCACATAAAACATGAGTGGTGACATATTGCTTGTAATTTTGGTATATGTGAAACCAGATATTCACATGTTTCACCTTAATATATAGTAAAGATACCGCGTGCATTTTGAATCTACGATTAAAATAGAGAAGGTTTAGTCAAAAATAACTTTGTATGGCTGCTCCAAGGGGACGGTTCAGCGGAAACTGTTACACCAAGCTGTAGCCAAAAAAAAATAGCAATAAAAAAGAAAATAGAAAAGAACGCCTCGATTGACTTTTTTTTGAGAAATACAGTAAATACGTAGACTCTCACACGCACATCCTACCCCTATGAGCATCTTCGAGAGACCGCCTCCAAAAAACTTCATTCGACGAGTCTTGAGATTGATGAAGTCATTACATACGCCTCGCTGCCAATGAGAACATCGCCTCTCACTGAAGAATATAAAGCTTTTAATGAAACACCAAAGTGTTAAACCTAAAATTTGAACTCTGATGAACTGGAGGTGCCAGTGCCCTCCTAACCACCTAACCACATTTTTTTCCGTCAAGGATCTGATCTATATATAGTTTCCTGGGGGCGTAGACGAGTCGCCAATCAACCGGTCAAGGAACCGTAGCCCGACCAAGGACGACATGTGGGCGCCGCGGTGTAGGAGGACAAGCTGTGCAGGAATCTGGAATCCCAAGCACATCCCCATGCCATGCCAGCGCCGCCATATTCCACCTCCATCCCAAGCTCATCCCCATGACATGTCATCGCCGTATTTTTCTCCCCACGCCTCTGTCACGCTTGGTTTCCACCGTCGTGTTTCTCGCATGTGATCGCCGGAACTGTGGTGGAGGCCGCATCTGCTGACAACGCTCTAGCTTGCCGTCGCCCGGAAGTGGAGGCCACACACCTGCCGGCGTGCTCGCTTGCTGTCGCCGGAAAATAGAGGCCGCACCCGCTGCCAGCGTGCCCAGCTCGTCGTCGCCGGAAACTGGAGGTCGCAACCCTGCCGGCGTGCTCGCTGGCTGTCGCTGGGACACCGTGGAACTGCACCCTCTGCCGGCTCCCCTGCTCGCCACCGTCAGACCGCGTGGATGTCGCATTCGTGCTGGCGTGGTCTGCACATGCCTGATTCGTTCGCATCCGAGAGAATCACTGCTTGTCCAGTCTTCTTCCCTGCTTAATGTACATATACCATGTCCAATCCTCCCTGTCTAAATAAGTATGAACTGATTATATTACAACTTATTTAAGTTCACTTCATGGTTGCAATTGAATGTTTGCACAAGACAGGAATCATGGATTGTAATTTAAACATGGTCTATTTTTTTAGGCAAATCAATGGATTTCCCCACTGTGTATATTTATAATTTTTCAAAACGTTATATAATACAAAAGGTTGTTGCTAGAGGGAAGCAACAACAAAAAGGGCTATCTAAAAGGCCACAAGCCTAAAGAAAAGAGAAAGAGGAAACAAAGATACCGAATTATCTGAATCTCTCCACCAAACTTTGAGCCCTGAATAAGACTTCCTATAAGCCTTATGAACAAGAAGAGCAAATTCCTCATTGAATATCTTTCTGCATCTGTAAAGATTGGGGGTATTACCCTTGAAAATGAAGTCATTCCTGATTAGCCAAATAGCCCATGTAGTCAGGATGATCAATTCCAAGAAGAAAGACACCTTTAATTCATTCTTCAGACTAACAATGATACTCTGATTGTCATTCTTCATGCTGATGGAGAGGTATCCAAGAGGGGCATATATATTGCCACCATAGCTTAGCAAATGGACAGTGAAAAAAAAGATGATTTCTAGACTCTAGCTCATCATGGTCACACATGATGTATGTGTAACTATCCATAAATTTTTTATTTCTTTGAAGCATTGCTCGATTATGGTCAGCAGCCAGAAGAAAACTTGGTGTTTTTGCCGACAACACCCCTGCCACATCCATTTGAAAGTAGGAATTGTACCCCCAAAATCCATTGAAGAACTATAAACAGATGAGACCTTTGTGGTCGTCACATTTTCCATCACTGTCCATGTATCTGTATCTATAGTTCGCTCAAGATCCAGCAGTAATGCCTGGGAGAGATGGAACTGCACCAAAGCTTCCTCATAGAGTGGCAAGAAGAAAAGATCAGAGGCATGTGGTGTGGAACAAGTAAAGCTTGCTTGATGGAAATGCTTTCCTCCTTGCAAAAGAAGTAGAGATGTGGCCAAGTATCTTTCAAAGGGAGACCAAACCATTTATCTTGCCAGAGTAAAAAGGAATTTCCTTGAACAAAATCACACACTGCTATGTCCTTGAATCTGGGTAACAATTATAAATAATCTCTCCACCAGAAAGAAACCTCTATTGTTCGGGCAGGAGGCAGAGATGGGGAATAATAGAGTTCCCAAGACATCTTTAACCAGGGCAAATCTGCTTTATTATAAAAATTTATGCAGATGCTTCATTAGCAAACCGTTATTTTGCACTAAGAGATTTAGAACTTCCAATCCTCCTTGATTCTTTAGCCTACAGACAAGCTCCCAAGCTGCTAGTGGGGGGTTTTTCTTCTGCAAATCCTTATCTCTCCAAAGACAATATCTTCTATATTTATCCACATCAACAATTACCCATTGGTACACTTTTAAAGAGCATAGATAAAACATGGTCTATTTTTCATTCATGATGCTTGGATTTCCTAGACGTTATTGCCCACTACATGCAAAGCATGAGGTCATGTCTTTCCTCCTTGCTTAAGCCTCAAACAGTCAGAATTTTGTATTGTTTGACGTGTTCTAGAAAGTATTATTTATCTCCCTGCAGAACGTGTGTACGTACTTTGTAGTGCTTATATCGAACAATTACTATTGGCATATATGATCACAAATAGGGGTGGTCAATTCCGAGCAAACTCACTATGTTGTACGGTAGGGTCACATACAAAATCTTGACAACGGAGGACGGCTAATTCCCGATCAACCTGGAATTAGCTTAATTCTCAGTTATTTAGTTTCATGTGTAATTCACGTGCAATGCGGTGATCCCGTGTACCACTGCATGGTGTATTACACAAGTCGTTGACATAACATAAGTGAAATACCGTTTCACTCATATTACATCCCTCAGAGTGGTACAACAGAAACATATGCGAGTCCAAGGCATGTCTATAGAAGAATACACAAACTGTTTACAGAAGACCAATACAGTCTCCTACTTTACAATGAGGTAAAACTTCAAATAAAGCTCCAGAAGAACGACTCATAGTATGACTTATTGCTAACTCAAGCTTAAGAGCTACTTGGCTTGCTATAGAAAATCTAGCTACATAGGTGCTAGGATTAGGGAAATGTTCCCTTCTATTACTAGACTAAGTTTCCACTGTAGTTGCTGCAGAAGTTGACTTGACTTTTTTGCTTGGATTCTTCATCTTGTTGCAGTTGACTCCTTTGTCTTCGAGTTTCACGGTAGTTTCTCCTTCGGTGTCTTGATCTAAGAAGGAGGTTCAAATGAGAGGGAATGAGTACGAGCGTACTCAGCAAGTTTATATTAGGAAATAGGTGTATCATGCACTAGCTACAACCACAGACCAGAAAGTCATAGGCCAATGCAAGTTTTCATAAATATTTCTTCAAAAGGTTTATTTTATTCTGAAAACTATGCCCGTCAGTCTTCACGGGTTGAACAGAACTTCGTGGAGTTCCTTTCATGCCGCATTCGTAGTTCCCCTTCCAGGAACAGGGAGTGACTGCCACAATTTGATACACTCTGCAGAGGTGCGTTACTTTTCCCATAAGAGAACTTATCCTTGATACCAACCGGGTGTACTTTCCCGTCCACACTTCCTTGGTGCGGGGCCAAGTGTAAGATCCAAGCCAATCACTGCCTTCTCTGCGACCCTGCATACCCACCCTTTTGTCCACTGCTTGTGACGGTAAAGCACACGTCCGTTGGGAACCCCAAGAGGAAGGTATGATGAGTACAACAGCGAGTTTTCCCTCAGTAAGAAACCAAGGTTATCGAACCAGTAGGAGATGAAGATCACGTGAAGGTTGTTGGTGAAGGAGTGTAGTGCGGCGCAACACTAGGGATTCCGGTGCCAACGTGGAACCTGCACAACACAATCAAACTACTTTGCCCCAACTTAACGAGTGAGGTTGTCAATCTCACCGGCTTGCTGAAAACAAAGAATTAAACGTATGGTGTGGAAAATGATGTTTGCTTGCGAGAAAACAAAAGAGAACAATGATTGCAGTAGGTTGTATTTCAGATGTAAAAGAATGGACCGGGGTCCACAGTTCACTAATGGTGTCTCTCCAATAAGATAAATAACATGTTGGGTAAACAAATTACAGTTGGGCAATTGACAAATAGAGAGGGTATAACAATGCACATACATATCATGATGACTACTATGAGATTTACTTAGGGTATTACGACAAAGAACATAGACCGCCATCCAGCATGCATCTATGCCTAAAAAGTCCACCTTCGGGTTAGCATCCGCACCCCTTCCAGTATTAAGTTGCAAGCAACAGACAATTGCATTAAGTACTGTACGTAATGTAAACAATACAAATATCCTTAGACAAAGCATTGATGTTTTATCCCTAGTGGCAACAGCACATCCACAACCTTAGGGGTTGCTGTCACTATCCCAGATTCAATGGAGACATGAACCCACTATCTAGCATAAATACCCCCTCTTGGAGTTACAAGTATCAACTTGGCCAGAGCCTCTACTAGCAACGGAGAGCATGCAAGATCATAAACAACACATATATGATAGATCAATAATCAACTTGACATAGTATTCCATATTCATCGGATCCCAACAAACACAACATGTAGCATTACAAATAGATGATCTTGATCATGATAGGCAGCTCACAAGATCTAAACATGATAGCACAATAGGAGAAGACAACCATCTAGCTATTGCTATGGACCCGTAGTCCAAGGATGAACTACTCACGCATCAGTCCGGAGGCGGGCATGGTGATGTAGAGCCCTCCGGTGATGATTCCCCTCTCCGGCAGGGTGCCGGAGGAGATCTTCGAACCCCCGAGTTAGGGTTGACGGCGGCGGCGTCTCTGGAACTGTTCTGGTATTTTGGCTCTCGGTACTAGGGTTTTCGGGGACGAAGGAATAAATAGGCGAAGGGGCAGCGTTGGGGGAGCCAGGGGGCTCCCTCCCCACGTCTCGGCGCGGCAGTGGGGACCCCCGCGCCGCCATATGGGGAGGGCCCCCTGCTGGCCTTCCTCGACTCCTCTTTGCTCTTCTGGAACACTCCGTGGAAAATAGGGCCGTGGGCTTTTGTTTCGTCCAATTCCGAGAATATTTGTAAAACAACTTTTCTGAAATCAAAAACAGCGAGAAAACAGGAAGCGGCATTGTGGCATCTTGTTAATAGGTTAGTCCCGAGAAAATGCATAAAAACATTATAAAGTGTGAATAAAATATGTAGGTATTGTCATAAAACTAGCATGGAACATAAGAAATTATAGATACGTTGGAGACGTATCAAGCATCCCCAAGCTTAGTTCCTACTCGCCCTCGAGTAGGTAAACAATAAAAAGAATAATTTCTGAAGTGACATGCTACCAACATAATCTTGATCAATACTATTGTAAAGCATATGAGATGAATGAAGTGACTCAAAGCAATGGTCTATAGTTTGCTAACAAAAAGATAATGGCTAAACAACTGAATCATATAGCAAAAACTTTTCATGAATAGTACTTCCAAGACAAGCATCAAAAAGTCTTGCATAAGAGTTAACTCATAAAGCAATAGATTCTTAATACAAGGTTTTGAAGCAACACAAAGAAATATTTAAGTTTCAGCAATTGCTTTCAACTTTAACATGCATATCTCATGGATAATTGTCAACACAAAGTAATGTAATAAGTGCAATAAGCAAGCATGTAAGAATCAATGCACACAGAGTTGACACAAGTGTTTGCGTCTAAGATAGAAAGAAGTAGGTAAACTGACTCAACATAAAGTAAAAGAAAGGCCCTTCGCAGAGGGAAGCAGAGATTAAATCATGTGCTAGAGCTTTTTAAGTTTTGAAATCATAAATAGAGCATAAAAATAAAGTTTTTCGAGGTGTTTGTTGTTGTCAACGAATGGTAGTAGGCACTCTAACCCCCTTGTCAAACAGACTTTCAAAGAGCGGCTCCCATGAAGAACGTTATCTCTACCAGCAAGGTAGATCATCCCTCTTCTCTTTTGTTTACACATGTATTTTAGTTTTGTTTATAGATGACACTCCTCCCAACCTTTTGCTTTCACAAGCCATGGCTAACCGAATCCTCGGGTGCCTTCCAACATTTCACATACCATGGAGGAGTGTCTATTGCAAAATTAAGTTGCTTACTGATAACTCAGGGCAAAACATGTGAAGATAATTATTAATGAAAGTTAATTAATTGGGGCTGGGCACCCCGTTGCCAGCTCTTTTTGCAAAATTATTGGATAAGCGGATGTATATGCTACTAGTCCATTGGTGAAATTCTGCCCAACAAGATTGAAAGATAAAACACCACATACTTCCTCATGAGCTATAAAACATTGACACAAATAAGGAGTAATAAAGTTTTGAATTGTTTAAAGGTAGCACATGAAGTATTTACTTGGAATGGCAGAAAAATACCACATAGTAGGTAGTTATGGTGGACACAAATGGCATAGGTTTTGGCTCAAGGTTTTGGATGCACGAGAAGCATTCCCTCTCAGTACAAGTCTTTGGCTAGCAAGGTTGTTTGAAGCAAACATAAGTATAAACCGGTACAGACAAAACTTACATAAGAACATATTGCAAGCATTATAAGACTCTACACTGTCTTCCTTGTTGCTCAAACACTTTTACCGAGAAAATATCTAGACCTTAGAGAGACCAATCATGCAAACCAAATTTCAACAAGCTCTACGGTAGTTCTCCACTAATAGGTTTAAACTACATGATGCAAGAGCTTAAACATGATCTACTTGAGAGATCAAAACAATTGCCAAGTATCAAATTATTCAAGACAATATACCAATTACCACATGAAGCATTTTCTGTTTCCAACCAAATAAAAATAAGTGATGCGGCTTTCAGCTTTCGCCATGAACATGAAAAATAAAACGAAGAACACAAGTGTTCAAATGAAAAAGCGGAGCGTGTCTCTCTCCCACACAAGCATGTTAGGATCCGATTTATTCAGAAAACTAAAATAACAAAACGAAAATAAAAACACACGGACGCTCCAAGTAAAGCACATAAGATGTGACGAAATTAAAATATAGTTTCACTAGAGGTGACCTGATAAGTTTGATGAAGAAGGGGATGCCTTGGGCATCCCCAAGCTTAGATGCTTGAGTCTTCTTGAAATATGCAGGGATGAACCACGGGGGCATCCCCAAGCTTAGACTTTTCACTCATCTTGATCATATTATATCATCCTCCTCTCTTGATCCTTGAAAACTTCCTTCACACCAAACTCAAAGCAATCTCATTAGAGGGTTAGTGCATAATCAAAAATTCACATGTTCAACAAGGACACAATCATTCCCAACACTTATGGACATTACCCAAGGCTACTGAAATTTAATGGAGCAAAGAAATCCACTCAAACACAGTAAAAGAGGCAATGTGAAATAAAAGGCAGAATCTGTCAAAAACAGAACAGTCCGTAAAGACGAATTTTTTCGAGGCACTTAACATGCTCAGATCGAAAAGCTCCAGTTGAATGAAAGTTGCCTACATATCTGAGGATTACACATGATTTTTTTCAGAATTTTTAGATTTTTCTACAGAGAGAAAAACTCAAAACCGTGACAGCTAAAAATCTGTTTCTGCGCAGAAATCCAAATCTAGTATCAACTTTCTATCAAAGACTTTACTTGGCACAACAATGCAAGAAAATAAAGATACAAAGGTATTGCTACGGTATTAACAAGCACCTTGAGTCAAATATAAAACAAAAAATTTAGAAATAAAATAATGGGTTGTCTCCCATAAGCGCTTTTCTTTAACGGCTTTCAGCTAGGCGCAGAAAGTGTAAATCAAGTAAGATCAAGAGAAAAAGCATCAACATCATAATTTGTTCTAATAATAGAATCAAAAGGCATCTTCATTCTCTTTCTAGGGAAGTGTTCCATACCTTTCTTAAGAGGGAATTGATATTTAATATTTCCTTCTTTCATATCAATAATAGCACCAACGGTTCAAAGAAAGGGTCTTCCCAAAACAATAGGACAAGATGCATTGCATTCAATATCCAAAACAACAAAATCAACGGGGACAAGGTTATTGTTAACCGTAATGTGAACATTGTCAATTCTCCCCAAAGGTTTTTTATAGAATTATCAGCAAGATTAACATCCAAATAACAACATTCCAAAGGTGGCAAGTCAAGCATATCATAAAGTTTCTTAGGCATAACATAAATACTTGCACCAAGATCACATAAAGCATTACAATAAAAATCATTGACCTTCATTTTAATGATGGGCTCCCAACCATCTTCCAACTTCCTAGGGATAGAAGCTTCAAGTTTTAATTCCTCTTCCCTAGCTTTAATGAGAGCATTTGTAATATGTTTTGTAAAGGCCAAGTTTATAGCACTAGCATTAGGAATTCTAGCAAGTTTTTGCAAGAACTTAATAACTTCAGAAATATGACAATTATCAAAATCAAAACCATTATGATCTAAAGCAATGGGACCATTGTCCCCAACACTTTGAAAAATTTCAGCACTTTTATCACAAACAGTTTCAACAGTTTCAAGCAATTTTGCACGCTTTGTAGTAGAAGTAGAAACATTGCCAACACCAATTATTTTACCATTGATAGTAGGAGGTTTAGCAACATGTGAAGCATCAACATTACTAGTGGTGGTAATAGTCCAAACTCTAGCTATATTATTCTCTTTAGCAAGTTTTTCTTCTCTTTCCCACCTAGCATGCAATTCAGCCATCATTCTAATATTGTCATTAATTCGAACTTGGATAGCATTTGTTGTAGCAAATGACTTAGTATCTTTAACTTTATTAGGCATAACTTTCAGTTTCAAAAGATCAACATCAAGAGCAAGAATATCAACCTTAGAAGCAAGAACATCAATTTTACCAAACTTTTCCTCAACAGATTTGTTAAAAGCAGTTTGTGTATTAATAAATTCTTTAAGCATGACTTCAAGATAAGAGGGTACACTCCTACTAGTGTTGTGAGAATTACCATAAGAATTACCATAACCATTACCACTATTAGAAGGATATGGCCTATAGTTGTTGTTACCAAAATTATTCCTATAAGCATTGTTGTTGAAATTATTATTTTTAATGAAGTTCACATCAACATGCTCTTCTTGAGCAACCAATGAAGCTAAAGGAACATTATTAGGATCAACATGAGATCTACCATTAACAAGCATAGACATAATAACATCAATCTTATCACTCAAGGAAGAGGTTTCTTCAACAGAATTTACCTTCTTACCTTGAGGAGTCCTTTCAGTGTGCCATTCAGAGTAGTTGATCATCATATCATCAAGAAGCTTTGTTGCAGAAACCAAAGTGATGGACATAAAAGTACCTCCAGCAGCTGAATCCAATAGGTTCCTTGAAGAAAAAATTAATCCTGCATAAAAGGTTTGGATGATCATCCAAGTAGTTAGTCCATGGGTAGGGCAATTTTTTACCAAAGATTGCATTCTCTCCCATGCTTGGGCAACATGTTCATTATCCAATTGTTTAAAATTCATAATGGTACTTCTCAAAGATATAATTTTAGCAGGAGGATAATATTTTCCAATGAAAGCATCTTTACATTTAGTCCATGAACTAATACCATTTTTAGGCAAAGATAGCAACCAATCTTTAGCTCTTCCTCTCAAGGAGAAAGGAAACAATTACAGTTTTATAATATCCCCATCTATATCCTTATACTTTTGCATTTCACAAAGTTCAACAAAATTATTAAGATGGGCAGCAGCATCATCAGTACTAACACCAGAAAATTGCTCTCTCATAACAAGATTTAGTAAAGCAGGTTTAATTTCATAAAATTCCGCTGTAGAAGCAGGTGGAGCAATAGAAGTGCATATGAAATCATTATTATTTGTGCTAGTGAAGTCACACAACTTAGTGTTCTCAGGAGTACTCATTTTAGCAATAATAAAAATAAATAAAGCAAAACCGAATTAAATAAAGTAAAACAAGTAACTAATTTTTTTGTGTTTTTGATATAAAGAAAGCAAACAAGACAGAAAATAAAATAAAGCAAGACAATAAACAAAGTAAAGAGATTGGGTGTGCGAGACTCCCCTTGCAGCGTGTCTAGATCTCCCCGGCAACGGCGCCAGAAAAGTAGCTGCTTGTGATGGTAAAGCACACGTCCGTTGGGAACCCCAAGAGGAAGGGATGATGAGTACAACAGCGAGCTTTCCCTCAGTAAGAAACCAAGGTTATCGAACCAGTAGGAGATGAAGATCACGTGAAGGTTGTTGGTGAAGGAGTGTAGTGCGGCGCAACACCAGGGATTCCGGTGCCAACGTGGAACCTGCACAACACAATCAAACTACTTTGCCCCAACTTAACAGTGAGGTTGTCAATCTCACCGGCTTGCTGAAAACAAAGGATTAAACATATGGTGTGGAAAATGATGTTTGCTTGCAGAAAACAAAAGATAACAATGATTGCAGTAGGTTGTATTTCAGATGTAAAAGAATGGACCGGGGTCCATAGTTCACTAGTGGTGTCTCTACAATAAGATAAATAACATGTTGGGTAAACAAATTACAGTTGGGCAATTGACAAATAGAGAGGGCATAACAATGCACATACATATCATGATGACTACTATGAGATTTACTTAGGGCATTACGACAAAGAACATAGACTGCCATCCAGCATGCATCTATGCCTAAAAAGTCCACCTTCGGGTTAGCATCCGCACCCCTTCCAGTATTAAGTTGCAAGCAACAGGCAATTGCATTAAGTACTGTGCGTAATATAAACAATACAAATATCCTTAGACAAAGCATTGATGTTTTATCCCTAGTGGCAACAGCACATCGACAACCTTAGGGGTTGCTGTCACTCCCCCAGATTCAATGGAGACATGAACCCACTATCTAGCATAAATACCCCCTCTTGGAGTTACAAGTATCAACTTGGCCGAGCCTCTACTAGCAACGGAGAGCATGCAAGATCATAAACAACACATATATGATAGATCAATAATCAACTTGACATAGTATTCCATATTCATCGGATCCCAACAAACACAACATGTAGCATTACAAATAGATGATCTTGATCATGATAGGCAGCTCACAAGATCTAAACATGATAGCACAATAGGAGAAGACAACCATCTAGCTACTGCTATGGACCCGTAGTCCAAGGATGAACTACTCACGCATCAGTCCAGAGGCGGGCATGGTGATGTAGAGCCCTCCGGTGATGATTCCCCTCTCCGGCAGGGTGCCGGAGGAGATCTTCTGAACCCCCCGAGTTAGGGTTGATGGCGGCGGCGTCTCTAGAACTGTTCTTGTATTTTGGATCTCGGTACTAGGGTTTTCGGGGACGAAGGAATAAATAGGCGAAGGGGCAGCGTCGGGGGAGCCAGGGGGCTCCCTCCCCACGTCTCGGTGCGGCAGTGGGGCCCCCCGTGCCGCCATATGGGGAGGGCCCCCTGCTGGCCTTCCTCGACTCCTCTTCGGTCTTCTGGAACACTCCGTGGAAATAGGGCCGTGGGCTTTTGTTTCGTCCAATTCCGAGAATATTTGTAAAACAACTTTTCTGAAATAAAAAACAGCAGAAAACAGGAACTGGCACTGTGGCATCTTGTTAATAGGTTAGTCCCAGAAAATGCATAAAAACATTATAAAGTGTGAATAAAACATGTAGGTATTGTCATAAAACTAGCATGGAACATAAGAAATTATAGATACGTTGGAGACGTATCATCCACCCGTACATCCCCGGTAGATATCTCCCGATCATACGGCTTTACCCCCGATGTACGTCGGATAATCCTTCATAGATGGTAGAGCCTCTCATCCACACGGATGGGGATTTTAAAGGATTTCCCAACCTACTGCAGTGTTATCCCAACACCTAGCCATGTTCTATCAAGTCCGTTGATATGTGATGACCCACAAGTATAGGGGGTGTATCGCAGTATCTTCGATAAGTAAGAATGTCGATCCCAACGAGGAGCAGAAGGTGTTGACAAGCAGTTTCGATGAAGGATTCACCGTAAATGCTCACTGAGACAAGTATTCAGGGGGTTTTGATGTAACAGATGAATAAAGTACGAGTAAGTAAAGTGCGAGAGTAATAATTGCAGCGAGTGACCCAATCCTTTTTAGCACAAAGGACAAGCCGGTTTGTTTACTTATAATGACCTAGCGTTCTCGAGGACACACGGGATTTTAGTCTAGTGCTTTCGCTACATACGGCTAATTAATCTTCATTGTTTTGATAAGTGTTGTGTGGGTGAACCTATGCTAATGTACCGCCCTTCCTAGGACTAATACATACTTGTGATTATACCCCTTGCAAGCATCCGCAACTACAAGAAAGTAATTAAGATAAATCTAACCACAGACCTTAAACTACGAGATCTTGCTATCCCTCCCGCATCGATATACCAACGGGGGCTCAGGTTTCGGGCACTCCGGCAACCCCGCAATTGGCAAACGAGTACAAGATGCATTCCCCTAGGCCCATAAAGGTGAAGTGTCGTGTAGTCGACGTTCACACGACACCACTAGAAGAATAACACCACAACTTAAATATCATAACATTGAATATTACTCAACCATACTTCACTACTAACATTTAGACTTCACCCATGTCCTCAAGAACTAAACAAACTACTCACGAGACATCATATGGAACATGATCAGAGGTGATATGATAATGAATAACAATCTGAACATAAACCTTGGTTCAACGGTTTCACTCAATAGCATCAATAACAAGTAGAAATCAACACCGGGAGAGTTTCCCCTATCAAACAATCAAGATCAAACCCAAATTGTTACATCGGTGATGGTGTGCAGCGGTGGAGACGGCGGTGATGATGATGAAGATGATGGTGATGGTGATGGAGATGATGTCCAGCTCGATGACGGTGACGATGGCGTCGATTTCCCCCTCCGGGAGGGAATTTCCCCGACGGATCTCAGCCTGCCGGAGAGCTCTTTTCTCTCTGGTGTTCTCCGCCCCGCAGAGGCGGCTGTGGCTCTTTTCAACGTACCCCTCGAGCTTAGGTTTTCGGGACAAAGGCGTGCGCGAAGAAAAGGAGGCGAGAGGGGGCTGTGGGCCCCCTCCTCACAGGGCAGCGCGACCAGGGCAGGGCCCGCGCCGGCCTGTGAGGGGGGCCCATGGCGGCCCTCCTCAGCTCCCCCTTCTGGCTCCCTTCGTCTTCTGGAAAAATAGGATTTTTCATATAATTTCCGTCAACTGTTGATCTTCCGAAATATTGCAATCCGACGGTGCTTTTTCCAGCGAGAATCCCGGCTCCGGTGCGCGATCCCCAAATAATCATGAAACATGCAAAATAGATGAAATAACATAAGTATCATCTCCAAATATGAAATATATCAATGAATAACAACAAATTATGATATAAAATAGTGATGCAAATTGGACGTATCAACTCCCCCAAGCTTAGACTTCGCTTGTCCCCAAGCGAAACTGAACTCGGTAAACATGACCACATGTTTATGGAGTGAAGAGTCGATAAATAAAATACGGACAAGAAGCATCATATTCATTCACACAAGACATTCTAGTAAACAACTTCCTCATATAATTCAACTTGAAACAAGTATAAGGTAATCACAAATAAAGGTGCATAAGAAATCATAGTTGGTGATGGCAAACTTCGTTCTTGGTCAGAGAACAGTTAACAGATTATACTTATCTATTGAGCAGCGCTCTCATGTTAAAGCTTATGTGGCTCATCCTGCATACTCAATCATAATGATCATTGATAACTTTCAAAGCTATATTCATTCAGATAAAACTTGTACTAAACAAGGAAGAGTAAAGACATGATGAAGCAAATCACAATATAATGGTTTGATCACAACAACTCAAATGCTTGCTTGAGATGGAGGGGAATAGGTGTACTGACTCAACATAAAGTAAAAGACAGGCCCTTCGCAGAGGGAAGCAGGGATTAAATCATGTGCTAGAGCTTTTTCAGTTTTGAAATCATATAAAGAGAATAAAAGTAAAGTTTTGAGAGGTGTTTGTTGTTGTGAACGACTGGTAGCGGGTACTCTAACCCTCTTGCCAAACAGACCTCCAAAGAGCGGCTCCCATGAAGGACGTCATCTCTACCAGCAAGGTAGATCATCCCTCTTCTCTTTTGTTTACACATGTACTTTAGTTTATTTAAGGATGACACTCCCCCCAACCTTTGCTTACACAAGCCATGGCTAACCGAATCCTCGGGTGCCTTCCAACAATCTCATACCATGGAGGAGTGTCTATTGCAAAATTAAGTTGCTTACTGACGAATCAGGGCAAAACATGTGAAGAGAATTATTAATGAAAGTTGATTAATTGGGGCTGGGAACCCCGTTGCCAGCTCTTTTTGCAAAATTATAGGATAAGTGGATGAAGCCACTAGTCCATTAGTGGAAGCTGCCTAACAAGACCGAAAGATAAAACACCACATACTTCCTCATGAGCTATAAAACATTGACACAAATAAGAAGTAATAAATTTTGAATTGTTTAAAGGTAGCAGATGAAGTATTTACTTGGAATGGCAGAAAATACCATGCAGTAGGTAGATATGGTGAACACAAATGGCATAGGTTTGGGTTCAGGTTTGGATGCACGAGAAGCATTCCCTCTCAGTACAGGTCTTTGGCTAGCAAGGTTAATTAGCAAGCATAAGAGTTGAGGGAAACAAACAAATATACATGTGATAGACATAATCATGCATCTTTCTTGCAAGCACAAACAATTTTAACTTCAGAATAATAAGCTATGAGCTAACAAGAAAGGAAGACAATGAGACAACTATATGTATTTCTTTTTTCTGCTTAAACCTCAAGGTGTTGTTGCTATTGACCAATGCTAAGTTTGCCAAAACCAAATAGATTTACTCAATGCTCCCAAAGTGGTACCAATACTAAAATCAAGATCAATCATATACTAGAAATTGCAAACTAAAATAAGGTGTGCAATATGTAAATGATAAGACTTCTCATTAATATTTCATAACGATAACTCACACCAAGGGATACATAGACAACCAACTAAAGGAGAGATACTTCCATACTGCAACCCATCTTATATGATAACTTCTCTACTCATGATATGACACTACTTGATAGTAAAAAGTAAAAGGTAGTGATGAGGTGATACCGCGGCACTCCCCCAAGCTTGGAACAAACCAAGGGGATGCCAATACCGATGATGAATTACTCCTTTGGCGGTGGTGGTGATGAATTCCCAACAAGCTTCTCCACAAGCTCCTGAAGCTCATCAATCTTGTACATGAGGTTGCGGATCATCTCCGAATTGTGCTCGACGCGATTAAGAAGTATGTCCGACGGCGAGTCCCAATTCTTGGAGTTATTTCCCCATCCTTCAGCTTCAGGCTTCGTCCTTCCTGCAGTGTTAGAACGATCTATATCCCAATTGCTAGGCAATGCTGCCTTGGGAGTCCTTTCAATTTGATTATTGTAGATTAGATTGCGGAAGGGATGGTAAGTGCCCGAAGAAGATGTCTTTGGAGCTAGGTAATGACGTGGAACTCCTCCTCCGGTGCTAATCCGTGCACTCTTCTTGGCGTTGAACGGGTTTGACACCACTCCGATGCTTGCAATGGTGGTGCGCGGGCGTACTCGCGGAACTTCTTCGACTTCCTCTTCATCCCCCTTGACTTCTTCCTTCAACTCGGGGTCTTGGATACCTTCCTCCGAAGGCTCCTTGTCTCAGAAACAGCTCGAAACAAAATACGTCGAGAAAACGATATACGGACCTCCAGGGGTCCGGGGGATTATATAGTAAAAAAATTCACAACAAACGGAAAGTACCAGGTCGAACCAGAGTCGGAGAGGGGCGACGAGGCGGTGTCCTCATAGGGCGGCGCGACCAGGCTGGGGCCCGCGCCGGCCTATGGGGGCACGCCCTCGTGCGTCTCCTCCACTCCGTTTCGATCTCGTAATTTTTCATATTTTCCAAAAACAGCAAAAACATTGTTCGGAAAAGTAAATCGCGAACTTTTTATTACCTGTACTGTTACCTATTCAAAGTCGGGTTACGGCGGACTCGTCAATTTGACCTTTGATGAAAGCCTCCGGTGTTTCCACTCGAATAACATCAACATCTACATTATAAGAATCACACGAGATATAATGCTTGAGTCTTTGTCCATTCACCACTTGCGTGGCATTGCCTTGGAGAGAACTAATTTTAATTGCTCTCGAACGATACACCTCCTCAACAACATATGGTCCTTCCCATTTCGAGAGTAATTTCCTGCAAAGAATCCGAGACGAGACCGATACAATAGGACTTTATCCCCAATATTAAACTCTCTTTTGATAATCCTTCTATCATGCCATTTCTTAACTTTCTCTTTAAAGAGTTTGGCATTTTCATAAGCTTCACTTCTCCATTCATCTAGAGAACTTAATTGCAGCAACCTCTTATTACCGGCTAGTTTAGGATCTTTATTTAGTTCTCTAACAACCCAATAAGCCTTGTGCTCTAGTTCTAAAGGTAAATGACAAGCTTTTCCATAAACCATTTTATAAGGTGACATTCCCATGGGGTTTTTATAAGCAGTTCTATAAGCCCATAGTGCTTCCTTCAATTTACTAGCCCAATTCTTTCTAGTTTTATTAACGGTCTTTTGCAAGATAGATTTAATTTCTCTATTTGATAGTTCTACTTGCCCACTAGTTTGAGGATGATAAGCGGAAGCAATTCTATGGTTAATACCATATTTAGCAAGAGTCTTTCTAAAACCACCATGAATAAAATGAGAACCTCCATCTGTCATAATATATCTAGGAACTCCAAATCTAGGAAAAATAATGTCTAAGAGCATTCTTAAAGAGGTCTCACCATCAGCACTTTTTGTAGGTATGGCCTCCACCCATTTAGTAACATAATCAATAGCAACAAGTATATGAGTGTTACCTTCTGAAGAGGGAAAAGGTCCCATGAAGTCAAATCCCCAACAATCAAATGGTTCAATAACAAGAGTATAATTCATAGGCATTTCATTGCGTCCGGAGATATTACCAACCCTTTGACATTCATCACAAGATAAAATAAACTTCCTTGCATCTTTGAAGAGAGTTGGCCAATAAAAACCTGATTGTAGAACCTTTTGCGCGGTTCTATCTCCGGCGTGATGTCCTCCATAAGCACTACCATGACATTTACTCAATATCTCTTGTTGTTCATATTCGGGAACACACCTTCGCAGAATACCATCCACTCCTTCTTTATATAAGTGTGGGTCATCCCAAAAATAATGCCTCAAGTCATAAAAGAATTTCCTCCTTTGCTGAGCTGAAAAGGTTGGAGGCAAGTACTTGGAAACAATAAAGTTAGCATAATCAGCATACCAAGGACTGTCTCGCGAGCTCACCTTTATTACAGCCAATTGTTCATTTGGAAAACTATCATTAACCGGAACAGGGTCATAAGCAATATTTTCCAATCTAGACAAATTATCAGCAACAGGATTATCAGCACCTTTCCTATCTACAATATGTAAATCAAATTCTTGCAGAAGAAGTACCCATCTAATAAGTCTCGGTTTAGCATCTTTCTTTGTCATAAGGTATCTAATTGCAGCATGATCAGTATGAATTGTAACTTTTGAATCAAAAATATAAGATCTAAACTTATCACAAGCAAAGACTACAGCTAACAATTCTTTTTCAGTTGTAGCATAATTTCTTTGAGCATCATCAAGAGTTTTGCTAGCATAATGAATAACATTCAGTTTTTTATCTACTCGCTGTCCAAGAACAGCACCTACAGCAAAATCACTAGCATCGCACATAATTTCAAATGGTAAGTTCCAATCAGGAGGTTCAACTATAGGAGCAGTTGTTAAGGCTTTCTTTAGAGTTTCAAAAGCTTCCTTACAATCATCATCAAAAACAAAAGGTACATCTTTTTGAAGAAGATTAGTAAGAGGCTTTGAAATCTTAGAAAAATCTTTAATAAATCTCCTATAAAACCCAACATGACCAAGAACACTACGAATACCTTTAATATCCCTAGGATAGGGCATCTTCTCAATTGCTTCAACTTTAGCTCTATCAACTTCAATACCTCTCTCAGAAATTTTATGTCCCAATACAATTCCTTCATTAACCATAAAGTGGTATTTCTCCCAATTAAGAACAAGGTTAGTTTCTTCACATCTCTGCAAAAATTTATCAAGATTCCGCAAGCAATTATCAAAAGAATTTCCATAGACGGAAAAGTCGTCCATGAATACCTCTACAATACTCTCACAAAAGCCATGAAAAATAGCAGACATGCATCTTTGAAAAGTAGCAGGAGCATTACATAAACCAAAAGGCATACGCCTATAAGCATAAGTTCCATAGGGACAAGTGAAAGTGGTTTTCTCCTGATCTTTAGTTTTAACAGCAATTTGTGAAAATCCAGAATAACCATCAAGAAAGCAAAAATGAGTATTTTTAGATAACCTTTCTAGCATTTGATCAATAAATGGTAAATGGTAATGATCTTTTTTAGTAACCTTATTAACTTTTTGATAATCAATGCACATTCTATAACCTACAACTACTCTTTGAGGGATGAGCTAATCATTATCATTAGGCACAACAGTCATTCCTCCTTTCTTAGGAACACAATGCACAGGACTAACCCATCTACTATCAGCAATAGGATATATAATACCAGCTTCAAGGAGTCTTTATACCTCATTTCTTACCACATCCTTCATTTTAGGAATTAGACGACGCTGGGGTTCAACAACAGGCTTCGCATCATCTTCCATATTAATGGCGTGTTGGCAAATAGAGGGAGAAATCCCCTTCAAGTCATCAAGAGTGTAGCCAATAGCACCTCGGTGTTTCTTCAATATTTCCAATAACCTTTCTTCTTCAAACTCTGAAAGCTTAGAACTAATAATAACAGGATATATTTTCTTATCATCAATATGAGCATATTTAAGATTATCAGGCAATGGTTTTAAATCAAAGACAGGATCTTCCTTTGGTGGTGGTGTTGTACCCAGATCTTCCACCGGTAAATCATGCTTAAGAATAGGTTGACGAAGGAAAATTTCATCAAGTTCATCTCTTTCTTCCCTGAAAACTTCACTCTCACTATTCTCCAAATGTTGCTGCAAAGGATTACTAGGAGCAAGAGCAATAGATGCACACTCGTTCAACTTTAAAATCACTATTAGGCGAATCAATTTTATAAGGAGTTTTGGTAAATTTAGAGAAGTTAAACTCATAAGATTCACCAGCAAATTTAGTCAAAATTTTCTCTTTCTTGCAATCTATAATAGCTCCACAAGTATTTAGAAAAGGTCTACCAAAAATGATAGGACAATATTTACTAGCAGCAGAACCAAGTACCAAAAAGTCGAGCAGGATATTTAATCTTACCACATAGAACTTCAACATCTCGAATAATACCAATTGGAGAGATAGTTTCTCTATTAGCCAGCCGAATAACCACATCAATATCTTCAAGTTCACAAGAACCAATTTCGTGCATAATCTCCGTGTAAAGCTCATAAGGAATAGCACTAATACTTGCACCAATATCACATAAACCATAATAACAATGATCACCAATTCTGAGAGCATAGGAACACTAGCTTTCCTAGACTTATTAGGATGCGAAACAATATTAGAGGCATCTTCACAGAAAATAATATGACCATCCTCCATATTTTCAGTCACAAGATCTTTAATAATTGCAACAGCAGGTTCAACTTTTCTTTGTTCTTCAGGTTCTACAGGTTTCTTTTCACTTTTATGAACCGCACTATTTATAACAGAATACTCTTTCATTTTAGCAGGGAAAGGAGTTTTTTCAATATAAGCTTCAGGAATAACATGATCAACAGTTTCAACTACAACACATTTATTTATAGATGAATCAATTTTATCTTTATACGGTTCATGATACTTATCAAAGTTCTTCTTAGGCAATTCATAATGAGAAGCAAAAGCCTTATAAAGATTTGCAGCAACTTGAGAATCAAGACCATAAGTAGCACTCATATTACGAAATTTATCGGTATCCATAAAAGCTTCAATGCATTTATAATCATAATTTATACCCGATTCTCTATCCTTGTCGTTCTCCCATCCTTCGATATTTTCTTGGATCCGATTAAGAAGGTCCCTTTTAAACTCTTCCTTGTTGCGTGTAAATGATCCAGAACAAGAAGTATCCAGACAAGGTCTTGTCTTGAAAAGAAAGTCTTGCATAGAAATTATCAATAATAATATTACCAGGAAGCTCATGAATGGGGCATTTGAGCATTAAAGACTTCAATCTCCCCCAAGCTTGGGCAATACTTTCTCCTTCATGAGGCCAAAAATTATATATGCGATTCCGATCTTTGTGAATCTCACTTGGAGGATAGAACTTAGAATAAAACCGGGGCACAATATCATTCCATTCAAGAGAATCCCCATTATCCAGTAATTTATACCAATGCGCCGCTTTACCAGACAGCGATACAGAGAATAGTTTCTTCCTCACTTCATCCATAGCAATACCTGCACACTTGAATAAACCGCATAATTCATGTAAGAACAGTAAATGATCTCCAGGGTGGACAGTTCCATCCCCTGTATAACGGTTACCCACTACACGTTCAATAATTTTCATAGGTATTTTGTATGGTATTTCTTCCTTACATGGCGCCTCATCCACTACCTTTGCAGTAGTAGTAGATTTCCCAAATAAACACTCAAGAGAAGATCTCTCCATAATGAATTATAGCAGCAGGTAGAAATAAAATCAGCACAAACGGTAGAAATTTCCCTTACCAATTCCACTTACCAATAGCGCTTCACTCCCCGGCAACGGCGCCAGAAAATAGTCTTGATGACCCACAAGTATAGGGGGTGTATCGCAGTATCTTCGATAAGTAAGAATGTCGATCCCAACGAGGAGCGAAGGTGTTGACAAGCAGTTTCGATGAAGGATTCACTGTAAATGCTCACGAGACAAGTATTCAGGGGGTTTTGATGTAACGAGATGAATAAAGTACGAGTAAGTAAAGTGCGAGAGTAATAATTGCAGCGAGTGGCCCAATCCTTTTTAGCACAAAGGACAAGCCGGTTTGTTTACTTATAATGACCTAGCGTTCTCGAGGACACACGGGATTCTAGTCTAGTGCTTTCGCTACATACGGCTAATTAATCTTCATTGTTTTGATAAGTGTTGTGTGGGTGAACCTATGCTAATGTACCGCCCTTCCTAGGACTAATACATACTTGTGATTATACCCCTTGCAAGCATCCGCAACTACAAGAAAGTAATTAAGATAAATCTAACCACGGCCTTAAACTGCGAGATCCTGCTATCCCTCCCTGCATCGATATACCAACGGGGGCTCGGAGTTTCGTCACTCCGGCAACCCCGCAATTGGCAAACGAGTACAAGATGCATTCCCCTAGGCCCATAAAGGTGAAGTGTCGTGTAGTCGACGTTCACACGACACCACTAGAAGAATAACACCACAACTTAAATATCATAACATTGAATATTACTCAACCATACTTCACTACTAACATTTAGACTTCACCCATGTCCTCAAGAACTAAACGAACTACTCACGAGACATCATATGGAACATGATCAGAGGTGATATGATAATGAATAACAATCTGAACATAAACCTTGGTTCAACGGTTTCACTCAATAGCATCAATAACAAGTAGAAATCAACACCGGGAGAGTTTCCCCTATCAAACAATCAAGATCAAACCCAAATTGTTACAGCGGTGACGGTGTGCAGCGGTGGAGACGGCGGTGATGATGATGAAGATGATGGTGATGGTGATGGAGATGATGTCCAGCTCGATGACGGTGACGATGGCGTCGATTTCCGCCTCCGGGAGGGAATTTCCCCGGCAGATCTCAGCTGCCGGGAGAGCTCTTTTCTCTCTCGGTGTTCTCCGCCCCGCGAGGCGGCTGTGGCTCTTTCGACGTACCCCTCGAGCTTAGGTTTTCGGGACGAAGGCGTGCGCGAAGAAAAGGAGGCGAGAGGGGGCTGTGGGCCCCCTCCTCACGGGCGGCACGGCCGGGCGGGGCCCGCGCCGGCCTGTGAGGGGGGCCCATGGCGGCCCTCCTCAGCTCCCCCTTCTGGCTCCCTTCGTCATCTGGAAAAATAGGATTTTTCATATAAGTTCCGTCAACTGTTGATCTTCCGAAATATTGCAATCTGACGGTGCTTTTTCCAGCAGAATCCTGGCTCCGGTGCGCGATCCCCAAATAATCATGAAACATGCAAAATAGATGAAATAACATAAGTATCATCTCCAAATATGAAATATATCAATGAATAACAGCAAATTATGATATAAAATAGTGATGCAAATTGGACGTATCAATATGCAAGAGGGAAAACATACAACTGACTTCCCTAGAGCCATTATAGATCTTATGGTCAACGCGATATGTACGGCGCCAGAATCACTAGACGACATTGGTACTTAGTCCTAGATGAGTAGTACCCTTGCAATGGAATCTCCACCAATCAACACATACCATGGTTACCACATAGTCATATTCATAATTGTAAAATGATATTTTGCTTTTCAATGCAAGAGTGATAAGTATAGTATTTGCATATAGTTTGATAAAAATAATCAAATGACATGAGCAAGTGATCAACTTGCCTTTCTTGACTGCAAGATTATGCAGGCAAAAGATACATGATAACTCCAAATTCTAAAATACCATCATCGTCTGGTAAGGACAATGTTTAAAGAACTGGCAAGGATGCTATAATGCATAGTATGAGATGCAATCATCCCGAGCGTAACCTAACCTCGATGATTTAGGATGGATGAGTTGTAAAGATTTGTTTAGGGTGAGTTGCACTTTTAGGATGGTTTTCAAACAAGGTTCTTATTAGGTTGATGATAGTATATCATTAACAAGTGATATAATGCATCATAACAATCATACACACAAAGGAATGGTGGTTGCATAACAAATCAAGAGTAATGGTCAGTTTTAAGTTCTACAGGACATGGTTGATGATTACTTATATTATACTTCAAAATAATATCTTTTGAAGAACAGGTTAATTAATAAATATTAAGTAACTCCAATAAGAACTATTTACTTATATGATTTACTTATGTATTTACTTCAAAAGAATAACTCTTGAAGAACAAGTTATTTAAGAAATAAGGAGTATTTCAAGTAAGAACTATTGGCTTCAATGGTTGCTTGATACCTACTTCAAAAGAATAACTTTTGAAGAACATGTTTAATTAAGTATAAGAGCTACTATAAATAGGAGCTATGGCCTCTAGGGTTTGCTATTAGATTCATTTAGTTCCCGAATAGGGACTAATTGGGTTCTTAAATTGGATGGATCTATATGCAACAAGTATTAGCAGGTTTGTTACTATGGTTTATTATAGGTATCCTATCAAAGGATGGTTATCAAAGTCATTCCATAAGTTAGCTATTAGGGTTTACTATGGCTTCACATTTGATTTACTAAGTAATCACTAATGGTTTCTAAACTAGGTGATTTATTATCCCCAAGTAGGGTTTAGTTGGATAGGAGCATGTGATGTGAATTACTATACATGATTGGTGTTAGGCTTGATCACCATGGTTTTACTAGGGTATGCTGGGTGATTTTAATGGTATAATACTAAGGATGGTGTTCAATGGTTTTAACATGTGGGTAACAAGCTAGGGTTTATACCTAGGTGGCACTAATTGGTTATATAAGGTTTACAAAAATAAGACATGAAATAATGACTTCATCTGAATTATCCTAGTTTTATTTTAGTAGATCACAAACATGGATTCATTTGTTGCTAATTAAAGTTCTAAATGTAAAGGTTATATGATCACATGGAATAAACAACTAGGGTTTTAGAATTGAAACAATTTAGGATGAATACATAAAATAATGGAATCAAGGTCTTACTTATATTAGAACTAGGGTTTCTAAATTATGATACAATTCTTAAACTAATAATTGACAATAGAGATGTGGTCACTAATTACTGTGAAACAAAATTAATAATGGTTGGACATTTTATTAATTTTCACAAGAATTAATAATTAGAGTAACTCCTATTTAGGTTTAATTTAGAAATCAGGGTTTAATTAGAAACTAGGGTTTTATAAATATTAGATTCAAAATAATAACTTATTAACTAAAGAATGTTTAAGTAAACAATTGTTGAGCTACCAAAATAATATTGGATTTTAATATTTTCTTTCTTTATTATTATTTAAAGAAAATATTAAATGGTAATTTGCAAATTAGGATTTTATGAATTACCTCTAATATTTAAGGTGATGAAAGATGATTAAGAAAATTAATCTTAACATTTTATTTACTTACTGAATAAATTTTATTTTGAAACTAAAATAATTTATTGAATTCAAATTGTGTTTTAAATAAATTAAAAGGCATAATTAATAAAGGTAAAAATAAGTGGATTTTTATTTTGACACACATTTTTATTTTATATTTTATTTGAATAGAGTTTATTTTTGTGAGCATTTTGATATATTATTTATATTTTTCTAAGCTAAAATGAATTTTATCTATTTCTGCAAACTTTGAGCTATTTTCTGGTTTTTAAAATTAAACTAAAAACTAAATGTAGCCAAGCGGTACACACCCACAGTCACTGACTGGTGGGCCTGTTGACTAGGTCAATTGCCACAAGGGCAATGACCAATCAACAGAGGCTAAGGTGGCGGTGCCACGTCGCTCTCGCTGGAGAGAACGCCGGTGATGCTCCGGCAAGATACGGAATGGCTGCTAGGGACCCCCAGAGAATACCTAATTTAGTGCGTTCGAACCAGGGTTCGATGCTGAGCACGCGAGCGTCAACATCACCACCCAAAGGTCACCGGAGCATCGCCGGCAAACTCGTCTGCGGTGGCGCGGCTCGGCCAAAATGCAAAATGGGGCTAGGATGCATGCTAGCAAGCGAGAGCTGGCCCTATAGATGCGCAAACTCACCCTGAATATGATGGCGTGGTCAACGACGACGATTGCTGACGGAGACGAGCTCGATTTCACCATTACCGGCGAGGTACTACGAAAGGGAATCTTCAAATTCGTGTCGCTTCGACCTTCCCTTGATGCTGGGCTCCTCCCAGATGATTTACACGCCAAGGCGCACCTCCTCGACCATGCGCTGGAGGCTGAGGTGGCTCCTACCGCCCTGTTCTTGCTCGACGCCAGCGACAGAGAGTGGAAGATTGCGAGAGATAGAGGATGACTGAGAGAGCGAGAAGTGGCGGAGTGGTTCTAGGGTTTCACTGCGAAGCTCCAGACATATTTATAGAGCTCGGCGAGGCTTCTATCGTAACTTCACCGGCGGCAATGGCTCAGATGCGCCGACGATGGTGAGGTGTGCTAGGGCACGTATCTTGGCACTAAAGGATAGGACGGATGCGAGAAGAGTTGGGCGCGGTTCTGAGATGACCTGCGGTGTCCAGGGTCATGATTATCGCCGACGAGGTCGTGGCCTACTGGCTCCGACGCGCTGTCGACGCCGTAGAGGAAGACGATGACGAATGTCCTCGCACGAATTTTAAAGCAACCGAAACGGTATCTGGTTTGGGCTGGGTTGCTCTTGGTCTTCTGCTGGGCCACGTCGTGGGCTGCTGCGGTCCACCAGGGTAAGGTAAACCTTTCCCTCTCTTTTTTTTAAATTTTCTATTTTATATTCTGGTTTATATTTTATTATTTGAATTCAAATCTGACATCTATTTTGTTCTGCAGGTTTTTCAAATTTTTAATCTCAATAGAATTTAATAGTAATACATACTGCATAATTGTTTTGTTCAAATAAATATTTAATCTTTGATTAAATTTGTGTTGTTGTGAGAGGTATTCTAAATTTCAAATAGATAGGATTTAAGTGTTTGTCTCAATTACTTCTTATATAGAAACCAAATCTATTTTAATGGTTTGGAATTTCATGCATGTGCATGGTGAACACATTATATTTTGTTAGTGCTTAACCATAGTGATTACTCACATATAGTTTAATTATGGCTAGAATTTAACAAATAATGAAGAGAATGGGATTGGTCTATGATTTTATGTGGATGATGGTTTCTTAGGGTTTAAGAAGATGGTTTGGATAATATCTATGATTACTAATCTTGACTCACAATTTTTAGTTCAACTTAATTAAGATAAATCCTATGCTCATCAATTTCAATTCACTTACTAAGGTGATTCTATTTTACAAAATACTATTTCATTTGGTTCACTAGGCAAATTCCTTGGGAGGCAAAATAGAATTGGATATTGGTTTCTAACGAGGGATCACCTCGCCAATGCCTACGGATTGTAGACTAGGGTTTCGGGAGGGAGCGACGATGGAGATTCCGGGAGCGAGATTAGGCACACGACGTATCCAGCTTCGGGTCCCCTCGGTGGAGGATCCCTACGTGCTGCTAGCAATCCAGTATAATATCATATGTATGTTTACAGGGTGCCGCCGTAGGCGGAGCTATGTTGTCTATTTGCTATCTATCTGTTGGCCTCTTTATTTCGGGTGCCCTGGCTAGCTTTATATATGCAACCAGCCTAGGGTTTTACAAGAGTCCTAGTCGACTACTTCTTCGGGTTGCCTTGTTGGGCCTTCTCTCCATATTGGGCCGAGCCAATCCAGGTATACCAATAATGGGTACCCGAAGGGTATACCCATGTCAGTAGCCCCCGAGTGTCTAGGGAAGTCGAAGACTTGCGTAGAGACTCCAAGCATAACCATCTCCGAAGTCGAAGAAATACAAGGCGAGGTCCATATCGTAGATCATGTGTAACGTAGATGATGTCGACGATTCTCGAAGTTATTTTTCTATCGGGTGCGCGACAGCGCTCCCGATGGGAGTAGCCCCCAAGTCTATGGGCAGGTGCTTGCACTTGGGCATAGACTCAAGTTGTACAACTCGATGAAGAACTTAACTATATTTCTGGAGGACTTGATGAAATCCATGCGCTCCCGATGGGAGTAGGCTCCACTCGAGTCGTAGAATCGAGTTGAGTCTACAAACCTTGATTGTCGTAGATGTTGTCGAAGTTATTTTTCTATCGGGTGCGCGACCAGCGCTACCGATGGGAGTAGCCCCCGAGGCTACAACCAAGTGTTTGCACTTGGGTGTAGGCTCAACCTGCTTTTAATCGAGTCCACAATTTTTCCTCTTTCTTGTATCTTATCGGGAGGGTGAACAATGCTCTCGATAAGAGTAGCCCCCGAGCCTATGGGCAGGTGGTTGCACCTAGGCATAGGCTCAAGTTGTACTACTTGATAAAGAACTTGGCACAGCCCCTCTTTTTATCGAATCCAGGCCGTTGCTATTTTTATTTGACATCGATACCTATATTGTACAGGGATAATGGTAGTTGGGGCTAGTTCATCTAACGGATCAGGTACTAGTTAACTGCTCTAGTGGCAATCCGCAAAAATCTACTTCAAGATCACGTCCCTGGACATGATCTCGGGATACTGGTGTTAACTCGACAGGTGCCGCTTAAGGTCTTACCATTCTGTCGAGTCCCAGTCATATTTTATCGGGTACCTAACGCGTCCGTTAGGATTTTTCTTCGTATCTGTTGATACGGATAAAAGTAGCAAACCAACGTCAGAGACGGTGCCACGCCGCTCAGAACGGATCTGGGGTCTTACCTTCGCAGAGTTTTGCGGCATTTCGAGATTATTCGCGACTTTTAGCGCTCTGAGATATATTGTCGAGTGCCTTGTTCGGCTGATGCAATGACCCATTTTGCGGGTTCTTCTATATTTTTCTTAGGTGTGATGAGACAGCCGAATATATTGGGTTCTTCTATATTGTCGTCAGGCACATCGCCGGTGCTCTTGCTCAGAACAAATGACGAGTCAATGGACCCGAAGATTTGTCCATCCTCTCTCTTTTTTTTGTTTGGTTCCTCCTTGATGATAATTTCGTCGAGTTCCTCCTTGAAGAAAATTTCTTCGGGTCCTCCTTGAGGACAATTCTTCGGGTTCTCCCTGAAGAAAATTCTTCGGGTCCTCCTTGAGGACAATTCTTCGGGTCCTCCCTGAGAATAATTCTTCGGGTTCTCCTTGAATAAAATTTCGTCGGGTTCCTCCCTGAAGAAGATTTCGTCGGGACCTGTTCTTTCTTGAAGACAATTCTTCGGGTTCTCCCTGTAGACAATTTCTTCGGGTTCTCTCTTATACACTTTGAATTTTGTTTTCTCCTGCACAAATAAACAAACTTTTTCTATCTTTTCCTTGACTCTCTTTTTCGCATGCGGTGTCAGATGCTCAGATTCGATGATATGTAAAGTGAATATATGCCGCGCAGCTCCCGAGTGTCGGGTGCGATGAAAATAAATGATAATCAACTTTGTACAAAATAAAAGAACACTTAGCTTTTTGGACACGACGAAGTCGATGCATGATGAAGTCTTCAAGTGTAGATAAGAAATCTAACCAAAGTAGAAACCACCAAATAGCAAAAGTGGATGCCGCGAAATTGTTGATGAAGAAATAGCCGAGCCCCCGAGCGTTGCTGAGGTGATGTCATGATTGTTGTGTCGCAGTCGTGACCCGAGGCGAAATCGTTGTCGAGCCCCCGAGCGTTAGACGTGACGTCGAAATAGTTTGATGGAGTCGCGGCGTCATATTTGGTGAAGCCATTTAAGATGAAGCCATAGACAATAATATACGAAGATGAATCCCCGATGAAGTATTTGAGATGAATCCATATTGAAGATGCCATTAAATATAGAGAATATATTGAAGATAAATCCGTCGATATCATAGAGGATGAATTCATTGGCCCGAAGAATCCAGTAATAATCATAGAAGATGAATCCGCTGATATCATAGAATATGAATCCATTTATCCGAAGAAAATAGTTCTAGTAATAACCATAGAAGATGAATCCATTGTCCCGGGTAATATTGTATAAGAGTGAACCAATAATAACCCGAAGAGAAACAATCCAGCAAGATGAAGAAGATAAATCCACTGTTCCGAAGAAGATAAATCCACTAAGTAGAAAACAATAATTCCACTGAGCCGAAGAAAATAATTCCACTGAGTCGGAGAAGTTATATCCAGAGCCGAAGAAAAGAAATTCGCCAAGTAACCGAATATATTTGTGGTAACGAAGTAATGGTACAGCCCTCAGTGTTAGGTGAATTTTCTCTAATGATGTAATGATGCAGCCCCCGGGTTTCCCGGTGTGGCGAAAATAAATAATAATTGACTTTTTGAAAAGGAATCACTTAGCTTTTTATTGACTGCGGCGGCTCCTGACCGGAAGTAGTTGATGTAGTCGCGCGGCGCCTAGCCAGAAGTAGTCAATGTAGTCGCGCAGCGTCTGGCCGGAAGTAGTCGATGAAGAGGACACATCCGATGTAGTGGATCCACGATGGTAAGTACACGATGACGAATATAATCATCGAAATAAAGTAATCGGAGCTTGTTCGGATCTGGTGGCTTTTTCATCTGACGATGAGGTGTACATGCTGCCGGATACCCGATGTATAGGAGTGCTTGATTCAACTTAGGGTTGTTGCTTTTCCCGGTCAAGATCTATTAAATTTCCCCGACGTATGGGTTGTAGTGGTATGAAAGAGATTGCTTCATGCCATCACGTGGTCCCACAGCAAGCGGTGCAAGCCTGCCATGTTGGAACTATCGACTTGCATGCATATGATTGATTTGCCTGAATCTACCCAATCCGACTCTTCTTGTTTTTTTTTTCTTGTCAAAACGTCTTCCAATCACTTGGTTATTTGACGCGTAGTGACTCCTCCTGATTAATTCCACGTGAAGCATCGCTTTGGACCAAGATTGAATACATGGCCTTCCAGAAAATATTACTCCTCGTTTTCTTCATTGAAGCTTGGATCAACGACTGAACTTGGACTCTGTCTGTTCAGATGCGTAGAAAATTTCCGCCGCTCATCACCCGAAGTAGACTACCACAGGGAGCTAGCACGCACAAATTCAACGAGTCGGCCCTGCAAACCGGGGTCACTCCATGTCTCCATGTTTCGTGTGCTTGACGTACTCCTCCAGACGTACTTTTTCCGATTGGCCGCAGCCGTGAATTACCGATGAACCGGCCAGACGAGATCCGATGATTGCTGATTACGCGAAAAAATCTGGCCGGCCGGTAGATGTAGTAGTTGATGACGAACTAAAAATTGTTGATGATAAACTCGACGGACCCGCCCGGATGACAAAATCCAGTCGTCGCAGATTCCCACAGACGGCGCCAATTGACAAGGGATCACCTCGCCAATGCCTACGGATTGTAGACTAGGGTTTCCGGAGAGAGCGACGATGGAGATTCCGGGAGCGAGATTAGGCACACGACGTACCCAGTGATGCGTGTAGTTGACACTTCCGTTGGGAACCCCAAGAGGAAGGTGTGATGCGCACAATAGCAAGTTTTCCCTCAGAAAGAAACCAAGGTTTATCGAACCAGTAGGAGCCAAGAAGCACGTTGAAGGTTGATGGCGGAGGAGTGTAGTGCGGCGCAACACCAGGGATTCCGGCACCAACGTGGAACCTGCACAACACAATCACGAGAACTTTGCCCCAACGTAACGGCGAGGTTGTCAATCTCACCGGCTTCCTGTAAACAAAGGATTAGATGTATAGTGTGGATGATGATGTTTGTTTGCGAAGAACGATAAAGAACAATTGCAGCGGTTTGTATTTCGGATGTAAAGAATAGGACCGGTGTCCACAGATCACTAGTGGTGTCTCTCCCATAAGATAGCGAGATGTTGGGTGAACAAATTACGGTTGGGCAATTGACAAATAAAGAAGGCACAACAATGCACATACATATATCATGATGAGTACTATGAGATTTAATCGGGGCATTACGACAAAGTACATAGACCGCTATCCAGCATGCATCTATGCCTAAAAAGTCCACCTTCAGAGTTATCATCCGAACCCCCTCCAGTATTAAGTTGTAAACAACGGACAATTGCATTAAGTATGGTGCGTAATGTAATCAACACAAATATCCTTAGACAAAGCATCGATGTTTTATCCCTAGTGGCAACATCACATCCACAACCTTAGAACTTTCTCGTCACCTGTCCCGGATTTAATGGAGGCATGAACCCACTATCGAGCATAAATACTCCCTCTTGGAGTCACAAGTATCAACTTGGCCGGAGCCTCTACTAGCAACGGAGAGCATGCAAGAACATAAATAACATATATGATAGATTGATAATCAACTTGACATAGTATTCAATATTCATCGGATCCCAACAAACACAACATGAAGGATTACAAATAGATGATCTTGATCATGATAGGCAGCTCACAAGATCTAACATGATAGCACAATGAGGAGAAGACAACCATCTAGCTACTGCTATGGACCCATAGTCCAGGGGTGGACTACTCACACATCGATCCGGAGGCGATCATGGCGATGAAGAGACCTCCGGGTGATGATTCCCCTCTCCGGCGGGTGCCGGAGGCGATCTCCTGAATCCCCAGAGATGGGATTGGCGGCGGCGGCGTCTGCGGAAGGTTTTCCGTATCGTGGCTCTCGGTGCCGGGGGTTTCGCGACGGAGGCTTTAAGTAGGCGGAAGGGCGGAGTCGGGAGAGTCACAGGGGCCCCACACGCTAGGGCCGCACGGGCCCCCTTAGGCCGCGCCGCCCTAGTGTGGCGGCGCCCGTGGCCCCACTTCGTCTCCCTCCGGTCTTCCGGAAGCTTCGTGGAAAAAATAGGCCCCCGGGCGTTGATTTCGTCCAATTCCGAGAATATTTCCTTACTAGGATTTACGAAACCAAAAACAGTGAGAAAACAGACAAGCGGCTCTTCGGCATCTCGTCAATAGGTTAGTGCCGGAAAATGCATAAATATGACGTATAATGTGTATAAAACATGTGAGTATCATCATAAAAGTAGCATGGAACATAAGAAATTATAGATACGTTTGGGACGTATCACCCAGCTTCGGGTCCCCTCGGTGGAGGATCCCTACGTGCTGCTAGCAATCCAGTATAATATCATATGTATGTTTACGGGGGTGCCGCCGTAGGCGAGCTATGTTGTCTATTTGCTATCTATCTCGTTGGCCTCATTATTTCGGTGCCCCGGCTAGCTTTATATATGCAACCAGCCTAGGGTTTTACAAGAGTCCTAGTCGACTACTTCTTCGGGTTGCCTTGTTGGGCCTTCTCTCCATATTGGGCCAAGCCGATCCAGGTATACCAATAATGGGTACCCTAAGGGTATACCCATGTCAGTTTCACTCTGCTCACCAAATGGCATTTAGTCATTAGGTATACATGGCTTGGTTTATATCAATGCTTCCCTTTTGGGACGTATCAAGCATCCCCAAACTTAGTTCCTACTCGCCCTCGAGTAGGTAAACGATAACAAAGATAATTTCTGAAGTGACATGCTATCATAATCTTGATCATACTATTGTAAAGCATATGAGATGAATGCAGCGATTCGAAGCAATGATGAAGATAATGAGTAAACTAATGAATCATATAGCAAAGACTTTTCATGAATAATACTTTCAAGACAAGCATCAACAAGACTTGCATAAGAGTTACTCATAAAGCAATAAATTCAAAGTAAAGGCATTGAAGCAACACAAAGGAAGATAAAGTTTCAGCGGTTGCTTTCAACTTCAACATATATATCTCATGGATAATTGTCAACACAAAGCAATATAACAAGTGCAATAAGTAAACATGTAAGAATCAATGCACACAGTTGACACAAGTGTTTGCTTCTGGGATAACAAGAATAGGCAAACTGACTCAACAATAAAGTAAAAGATAGGCCCTTCGCAGAGGGAAGCATTGATTACTATATTTGTGCTAGAGCTTTTCATTTTGAAAACAAGAAACAATTTTGTCAACGGTAGTAATAAAGCATATGAGTTATGTATAAGACATCTTATAAGTTGCAAGCCTCATGCATAGTGTACTAATAGTGCTCGCACCTTGTCCTAATTAGCTTGGGTTAACACGGATTATCATTGCATAGCATATGTTTCAACCAAGTGTCACAAAGGGGTACCTCTATGCCGCCTGTACAAAGGTCTAAGGAGAAAGCTCGCATTGGATTTCTCGCTTTTGATTATTCTCAACTTAGACATCCATACCGGGACAACATAGACAACAGATAATGGACTCCTCTTTAATGCATAAGCATTCAACAACGATTATTATTCTCATAAGAGATTGAGGATTAGCTGTCCACACCGAAACTTCCACCATGAATCATGGCTTTAGTTAGCGGCCCAATGTTCTTCTCTAACGGTATGCATACTCAAACCATTTGATTGTGAGAACCGCCCTTACTTCGAGACAAGACGAACATGCATAGCAACTCACATGATATTCAACAAAGGTAAAAGAGTTGATGGCGTCCCCGAGAAAACATGGTTACCGCACAACAAGCAACTTATTAAGAAATAAGACACATAAGTACATATTCTTCACCACGATAGTTTTTAAGCTATTTTGTCCCATGAGCTATATATTGTAAAGGTAAAGAATGGAAATTTTAAAGGTAGCACTCAAGTAATTTACTTTGGAATGGCGGAGAAATACCATGTGGTAGGTAGGTATGGTGGACACAAATGGCATGGTTATTGGCTCAAGGATTTGGATGCACGAGAAGAATTCCTCTCAATACAAGGCTAGGCTAGCAAGGTTGTTTGAAGCAAACTCAAGTATAAAAGGTGTAGCAAGGCTCACATATGAACATATTGTAACTATTATAAGACTTTACATTGTCTCCTTGTTGTTCAAACACCTCAACCAGAAAATATCTAGACTCTAGAGATCAATCATGCAAACCAAATTTTAACAAGCTCTATGTAGTTATTCATTAATGAGTACAAGGTACATGATGCAAGAGCTTAAACAAGATCTATATGAGCACAACAATTGCCAAGTATCACATTATTCAAGACATTAAACCATTTACCACATGCGGCATTTTTCGTTTCCAACCATATAACAATGAATGAAATAGTTCAACTTTCGCAATGAACATTAAAGATGAAGCTAAGAACATATGTGTTCATACGAAACAGCGGAGCGTGTCTCTCTCCCAAACAAAGAATGCTAGGATCCGATTTATTCAAACAAAAACAAAAATAAAAACAAACGAGACGCTCCAAGTAAAGCACATAAGATGTGACGGAATAAAAATATAGTTTCACTAGAGGAACTCGATAAGTTGTCGATGAAGAAGGGATGCCTTGGGCATCCCCAAGCTTAGATGCTTGAGTCTTCTTAAAATATGCAGGGATGAACCACGGGGGCATCCCCAAGCTTTGACTTTTCACTCTTCTTGATCATATTGTATCATCCTCCTCTCTTGACCCTTGAAAACTTCCTCCACACCAAACTCGAAACAAACTCATTAGAGGGTCGAGTGCATAATTCATAGATTCAGAGGTGACATAATCATTCTTAACACTTCTGGACATTGCACAAAGCTACTGAAAGTTAATGGAACAAAGAAATCCATCTAACATAGCAAAACAGGCAATGCGAAATAAAAGGCGAGAATCTGTCAAAACAGAACGGTTCGTAAAGACGAATTTTAAAGTGGCACCAGACTTGCTCGGATGAAAATGCCCAAATTGAATGAAAGTTGCATACATATCTGAGATCACGCACGTAAATTGGCAGATTTTTTGATTTTTCCACAGGGACTACTGCCCAAATTCGTGACGGCAAGAAATCTGTTCCTGCAGCAGTAATCCAAATCTAGTATTGGCTTTACTATCAAAGACTTTACTTGGCACAACAATGCAATAAAATAAAGATAAGGAGAGGTTGCTACAGTAGTAAACAACTTCCAAGACTCAAATATAAAATAAAGTGCAGAAGTAAAATAATGGGTTGTCTCCCATAAGCGCTTTTCTTTAACGCCTTTCAGTTAGGCGCAGAAAGTGTGTATCAAGTAACATCAAGAGACAAAGCATCAACATCATAATTTGTTCTAATAATAGAATCATAAGGTAACTTCATTCTCTTTCTAGGGAAGTGTTCCATACCTTTCTTGAGAGGAAATTGATATTTAATATTACCTTCCTTCATATCAATGGTAGCACCAACAGTTCGAAGAAAAGGTCTTCCCAATATAATGGGACAAGATGCATTGCATTCATTATCCAAGACAACAAAATCAATGGGGACAAGGTTATTGTTAACCATAATACGAACATTATCAATTCTCCCCAAAGGTTTCTTTATAGCATTATCAACAAGATTAACATCCAAATAACAATTCTTCAATGGTGGCAAGTCAAGCATATCATAAATTTTCTTAGGCATAACAGAAATACTTGCACCAAGATCACATAAAGCATTACAATCAAAATCATTGACCCTCATCTTAATGATGGGCTCCCAACCATCTTCCAACTTCCTAGGAATAGAGGTTTCAAGTTTTAGTTTCTCTTCTCTAGCTTTTATGAGAGCATTTGTAATGTGTTTTGTGAAGGCCAAATTTATAGCACTAGCGTTGGGACTTTTAGCAAGTTTTTGTAAGAACTTTATAACTTCAGAGATGTGACAATCATCAAAGTCTAAATCATTATGATCTACAGCAATGGGATCATTATCCCCAATATTTTGAAAAATTTCAGCAGTTTTATCAATTTCAGCAGTTTTAGCAGTTTCAGACAATTTTGCACGCTTTGCATTAGGAGTAGAAACATTGCCAAAACCAATTATTTTACCATTGATAGTAGGAGGTGTAGCAACATGTGAATCATTAACATTACTAGTGGTGGTAATAGTCCAAACTTTAGCTACATTATTCTCTTTAGCTAGTTTTTCGTTTTCTTCTCTTTCCCACCTAGCATGCAATTCGGCCATTAATCTAATATTCTCATTAATTCGAACTTGGATGGCATTTGTTGTAGTAACAATTTTATTTTCAATATCCCTATTAGGCATAACTTTCAATTTTAAAAGATCAACATCATAGGCAAGACTATCAACCTTAGAAGCGAGAATATCAATTTTATCGAGCTTTTCCTCAACAGATTTGTTAAAAGCAGTTTGTGTACTAATAAATTATTTAAGCATGGCTTCAAGACCAGGGGGTACACTCCTATTATTGTTGTAAGAATTCCCATAAGAATTACCATAACTATTACCATTAGCAGAAGGATATGGCCTATAGTTGTTACCGAATTATTCCTATAAGCATTGTTGTTGAAATTATTATTTTTAATGAAGTTCACATCAACATGTTCTTCTTGGGCAACCAATGAAGCTAAAGGAACATTATTAGGATCAACATTAGATCTACCATTCACAAGCATAGACATAATAGCATCAATCTTATCACTCAAGGAGGAGGTTTCTTCAACGAATTTACCTTTTTACCTTGTGGAGCTCTTTCCGTGTGCCATTCGGAGTAATTTGTCATCATATCATCAAGAAGCTTTGTTGCCGCCCCCAAAGTGATGGACATAAAGGTACCTCCAGCAGCTGAATCCAATAGGTTCCGCGAAGAAAAATTCAATCCTGCATAAAAGGTTTGGATGATCATCCAAGTAGTCGATCCATGGGTTGGGCAATTCTTTACCAAAGATTTCATTCTCTCCCATGCTTGAGCAACATGTTCATTATCTAATTGCTTGAAATTCATTATGCTACTTCTCAAAGATATAATTTTAGCGGGAGGATAATATCTACCAATAAAAGCATCCTTACATTTAGTCCATGAATCAATACTATTTCTAGGCGAGAGATAGCAACCAATCTTTAGCTCTTCCTCTTAAGGAGAAAGGAAACAATTTTAATTTTATAATGTCACCATCTACATCCTTATACTTTTGCATTTCACATAGTTCAACAAAATTATTAAGATGGGCAGCAGCATCATCGGAACTAACACCAGAAAATTGCTCTCTCATAACAAGATTCGATAAAGCGAGGTTTAATTTCAAAGAATTCTCGCTGTAGTAGCAGGTGGAGCAATAGGTGTGCATAGGAAATCATTATTATTTGTGCTAGTGAAGTCACACAACTTAGTATTCTCAACAGTACCCATTTTAGCAGTAGTAAATAAAGCAAACTAAATAAAGTAAATGCAAGTAACTAATTTTTTTGTGTTTTTGATATAGAGAACAAGACAGTAAATAAAGTAAAACTAGCAACTTTTTTTTTTGTGTGTTTTGTTTAAGTGCAGCAAACAAAGTAATAAATAAAGTAAAGCAAAACAAAGCAAGACAAAAACAAAGTAAAGAGATTGGAAGTGGAGACTCCCCTTGCAGCGTGTCTTGATCTCCCCGGCAACGGCGCCAGAAAACAGTCTTGATGCGCGTAGTTGACACGTCCGTTGGGAACCCCAAGAGGAAGGTGTGATGCGCACAGTAGCAAGTTTTCCCTCAGAAAGAAACCAAGGTTTATCGAACCAGTAGGAGCCAAGAAGCACGTTGAAGGTTGATGACGGAGGAGTGTAGTGCGGCGCAACACCAGGGATTCCGGCGCCAACGTGGAACCTGCACAACACAATCACAGAACTTTGCCCCAACGTAACAATGTAACACCCCAACTTTTGCAACCTTGTTTATTTGTCCAAATTGCAAAAATCAGGGGGAACAAAAACTTTTTAAGTTTTGCTTGTGCTGTCATGTGTTTGGTTGAGATGTGTCTAACTTTGCTTGATGAGTGATGTTTGTTGAATAATGTTAAGTGAAGTACCTCAACCCAGATCTTCTTATCTCGAGAAAACACTCATGCTATGGCCACTCTTGTATCACCTTAACCTCCGCTCTTCAAAAATATTTGAACCTTATGTTAAATAACAAAACCTCTTTTGTTTTGTCTTATGACTCAAATTTTGAATTCAAAATATCTTGCCAAAAGCCTTTTATTTTAAAGTGGCTATGGTCACCTCGGATCATAGTATCACAAAAAGAGTTTCTAAAGTTATTTTGTTCTGAGATAAAGTATTTGCCAAATGTCTTACCCTTACTTTGTGTACCTTCAAAATTTTATAAAAGCTTTTATATGCAGTTTGGTTCCTTAAATAAAATGGAATGGTCCATATTTCCTTTTTACTAAAACCCTGGGTCATTCAACTCTTTCTAAAAAAAATCTCTCCCACTTTCACTATTTTCAAATGAAAATTCTTATTTAGTTTAAATTAAGTAAAGGCCATAGACACCCGAAACTAAATTCTTACACTATTTGATTTTGATCAAATATCATGCAATTGTCTTTACCTTTAATACATCTCCATGATCCCTACTTTAACCTCACTACTCCATCTACATGATCCTGGTGGGTGATCATTTTTTTCCAACCAATGACTAATATCCATTTGCATCTCTATCTCTCCAAGACCATGTGTCATATTCTAAAATTTTCCAAATTGGACTTTCCTTCGAAATTGGCCTAGACCCTTAAAACCCTAAACCTCTCTACCTTGGCTATCAAAATATTCTAGTATTTGGAAAACTATTTTCAAAACCTTTTTCTCTTATTAAAATAGGAAATGTTAATTATATGTTATTGTATCTTTTCCATTCAAAATGTAATTACTAGAAAAACTATTTTAAACTCCTATTTTACAAAATGCATGTTAATGGTACATATTCCATTTCTTGCACTTTTTACTACCAAATAGTTTTTGATAAAAACCTAGTGTGCTTGCTAGTAGACCATATTTGAACTCAAATACTACCTTGCTCTTTTTCAACCAAATTTCGAAATGCTATTTTTGAATGAAAAGCGGATCTACTCTTTGAAAGTGAATCAAACCAATGCAATTATTTTCGAACTTTAAATATCTTTTTCACCTCTTCATTCTCACCTCTCTGAGGCACTTATTTAACGTCAACACTTTAACCACATGAATTGATGATTTAAGTCATCATGGTCATCCACGTTACTAATTGATCGTTTCACATCACCTATCTCCCTAAATGATCTCTTAACATCATCAATCAACCAAATGTGTTGCACCATCACCTACAATATTGCCTAGTCGACTTGCCTGTACGTGCTCCTCCCTTGGCCACTTTGTGCTTGGCCTTGGTGAGGGCCGGCCATGCATGCCATGGAATTGGCATGTGCACGGTGCACCATCTCTCTCCATCCCTCTCTCTTCTCTCTCTTTCTTGCCAAGCCGAGCAGCTCTGCACCCTGCTTTCCTGCATGTCCTAGCCTTCTGCCTCGTCCATGTAGCACTGCCATCACTTTGGCTGTTTTGCTTGGAAGAAGGAGATGGTGGCTGATGCCAAACTCGGGCATGCAATTCGGAAACACTTTCCACTCTCCCTCTCTCTCACCTCCCAGCCAAACCGATGGACGGCTCTGAACCTGCGCCATCCTTGCATGCCTGCAGCCCTCCCCTATCCCCACTAGCTCCCTAGCTCTCCCTCTTGTCCCTTCTCCCTTGCAAACCCGTGAAGGAGACACCTCCATCTCTCTCTTCGGCCGGCCATGCACGCCATGCTAGTGGACGTTGGCGCCTCTCTGCACTTCCATATCCTTCCCAGACAACCTCCCTCTGGATGCCTCTCGTGGACGAGTCACCTCGACCCCCTTTTCACTGTCGTGCACGCTGCCGCGGACGCGTCCACGTCGGTCACCCCATGCGCCTCCCCATGGCTCCAAAAACAACCTCTCTGTACACGGGACGAATTACTTCACCTCACTGGCCCTCGGAGAAGCCAGATCATGCCCTTACCCGCACGCGTTTGGCCCCGCCATGTCTTGATCTTTCCGTCGAACAGTTGGCATGCAGACGCGACGTCTCCGTGCCTGCTGGTTCCCGCGCGCTCCCGACGCCCGCTTTGCTCCAAAGGCTAGCCTCGCAACTGACAAGCAGCGGCACCGCCCTCTTTTCCCAATGGATGGCCGTCGACGTCGCCACCCTCGCCATGGACGCGGTGCACGCCCCGTCGCGGTGCACTACGGCCTCATCCTTTTTAAACCGAACCCGAGCCCTCCTACGCTCCCCTATCCTCACTCCCTTCCCCTCTCACTCCTGGTACCCAAGGGAGAAGCCCCGTTTCTCTCCCCTCTCCGCTGCATGTGGTAACCGTGACGGAGCTCGCCGGGAAGCTGGCCGTTGTGGACGAGGCTGCCGCCACCCTTCTCTGCCCTTTTCTCTCTGTCTCTTTGTCCATGTTCCCTTTGCCGGACTTAACCCAGCCCTATGCGTGCACAGGGAACCACCGGGAGGTCACCATCGACTGAGTTGTACGTGCGTACGCGGCGCTCTCCCACGTTCATGTCATCGGCCGGGACACCGCCAACGCGATCGTCGACGGAGTTGCTGCAGCGCGGCGCCTCCATACTTTACCTCTTCGCTTTCACGCCTCCCCGGGGACTGCCAGGAGGACGGCTTCGCCAACGCTCCGTCCCGGCCAGCACCGCCCGCTCCGTTCCGTCGTCGACGAGCTAGCCATGCCGGGGCCTGGTGGTGCAGCTGCTTGGTCTGCGACTCCTCGTCGACAACCAGGACCTCTGCCACCTCCCAGAGCGTCTCCAACGCCTTCCACGACGCCCCACGGTGAGCCGCCATCGCCGCTCTGCCTCTAGCCACGGCCGCGCCGCCGTTCTCGCGTCGTCGCTGATGGACGCGTCCCAACCCGTCGGCTGCATGCACGTCCTGACGATCTGGGCCGGCCCGGCTGGTTTCGGCCCTCTCCCTTCCCCCTTTATTTTTAATCTCCGTCTGATCCCCTGGATATTGTCTTGTAGGTTTAATTCGTGATAAAATAGCAAAATAACTTTTATGGCCAGATCCTTTTTACCACAAGCCTCTTTAGAAGTTTAGAACCACCAGAGACCATTATATCCATTTTAGAACATTATCCAATTTACTAGATTTATTCTAGTGAAATCTTGCACTTTTGCAAGAAAATCTTTTCTAGGAGTTTGGCTAGTTATTTTTGACCAAACTAAATTTCTCTGTGCTCCCTGTGTTGAGGCCATTCAAATGGCACTGGTCTCAGCTCCTCTACCCTCGTACCTTGCATGCAGCCCCTATTTTTCTAAAGCCCACATGCAAGCTTCCAGAATTTACTCCTGGAGTTCTAGACCTTATTTTCGATCAAGACCACTTCCAGTATACTCTCAGATAACCACTTTACCACATACCACACATGCAGCAGGTTTGGCCGAACGAAAAGTTTTCCAGGAATTTATTCCTTTAAACCTCTATTCTGGAGTATATTAGTTCCTGAAATTAATGTACAGTTCAGAAAATGTTGAATCCAATTTTTTTGGTGATCCCTGAGCTCCAGGCTACCCACTGGTGTGTTTGGTTAATCCAGGAGATCACTTTTGACCTTTAGGAAAAAAATGACAATAGAGTTGAAACTCTAGCTCTTAAATTCAATTAAAAATAATATGTATGTTATTTTTGAGCAAACCCAACTCCAGTGAGCTCAGAATATCAAACTCTACATGAGTATGTATTTGCATGTCCAGGGAGCTAATTAACTTGAAATCTTGACCTTTAGTAAAGGGGATTAAAACCCTAGTTTGTTAAGCCACTATTTTTGCAGGCATCATATTTTTGGGAATGGGTTGCACGTTAGTAACTAAAACTCTGCTATAATATGCTTGTGTTTGTGAATCTTTACATACTGTGCTTTTACCAAATTTTTGTGTGCATTATTCTGGAGTGTCTTATTAAATTGATGCTAGTGCTTATTTTATCCATAGGGAAATTTTGTTGTTTTTGTTTAAAGTGTTTTATACTGAACTGTGGCACCAGACCACTTCTGGTAGTTTCCAAATGTCGTTAGCCGCTAGTGCTTGAGTAGTTTATGCCTTGTTGTGAGGCAGAGCCTTTTTAGCAAATAAATGTTCTGTTAAGGCCATTTCCAGTAACGATAGAAATAGTTCTTTTATAAACCATCTTGCACGAGGTGCTATTTGTTTGATGTGATTAGTGCCTCTGATTGAGTGGTTGCTACTAGTTGTGTGTGTGTGTGTGTGTGTTTGATGATATGGTTATGTGTTGATCGTGCGCCTTTTATTTTGCGACGTTAGAATGCGATCACTATCAGAGAAGAATGAGAGGATCTCGGTGAGGATCTCGAAGAGGAAGGAAGAGCAGAAGTTCGTGAAGAAGAAGTTCAGGGACAAATAGCCAACCAAGGCAAGCCACCTCTTGATGCATGTCTCATCCTAATTATCTTACTCTTGCATTATCACAGGTTTTGTTAAATTGCATGTCTTTTATTTATTTATGTGAGTGGTTCCGCCACTCGAAGTTTTATTATTCCACCCTTACAGGTGCAGCCCTCGTGATACCTACTGATCCAACACTTGCTAGAGATATGGTGCTTAACACCTTATCATCCTTGTCGCCGCTTTTCAAAGAAAATTCTGACTATAGGTTGGGAGCCCTCTTTAAAAAGGTTTGTGAAAATGTTTTCAAGAAAGAAGTGTTTCGAAAACCTTGGAATGGGGTAGCCCTGCCCAAGTGTGAGTTTATGAAAAGGAAAAGGTTTTTGGGAAGAAAAGTTGCTGGAGGCAAGTGGAGAAAATTGTTTTCGAAAAACCTTGGTGACTAAGTACCTAACCGGACCTAGCCAGTACAACCACATTACCCTTTAGTGGGACGGGGCGTAGCGTAGTAGTTTGTCTCGCCTTAGTTTGGGTCCTGCAAGTGTAAGGGGTAGTCCCATCATGGACACCTATCGACCGGGCCTTCCCGACGTACTGGGGACGCCTTTCCTTCTCTTCAGATGGCAGGGGTACAACCTATGAGCTCCCATTGAATAATGCCCCGCAGTTGGTCGCGGCATTCCGGAGGGTCGAGCTGGTCGGGGAATTTGCTACTCCGGGTAAACGACCCCTCGGACTCTGGTGTTGGGAGGTACAACTCTAGGCGGCATGTCTTAGGCTAAGGCGAGCAAGCGAAAAACTACGATCGGGTACTTGTCGTGGCATATGTTGTTATGCAGGGATGATGCCCACACGATAAGTATTCGGATCTTGTGGGGAAAGTGTACAACCTCTGCAGAGTGTAAATCTATTCGAATAGCCGTGTCCGCGGTTATGGACGTGGGAAAGGCTGCTGCTTGGCATTGAAGGAGTTTTGTTTTACTAAATTGTTTTTCCAAAAAGGTTTTGGAAATGTACCTGGAAGGTACGGAAAATGTCAGTGGGACTGATGGAGATGTACTTGGGAGGTACGGAGGAAAGTTAAAGCTGTTTTGGTCACTCCGATGGCCGGAAATGAAAATGGGTATTCCTTACCTATTAGTCTTAAAATAAACTTGTTTTCAAAAAGGTTTTCAACAAAGGTATAGAGATGTCATACTCTCGAGAGGAACCACCTCTCGCTCCTTGTCGCCCTAGTTAGTGCTTGTTCCTTGCTACTGCCAAATTACATATCCTTTACTTCTCTCTAAGGTGGTTTGCGAGTACAATTCATAATGTACTCATGGCTTTGTCCCTGGCTATTTACTTGGCCAGACTTGGTGGAATTCGACAGATGAAGAAGGAGTCGACGACGTCTATGCGAGCTAGGAACGTTCTCCCAGTCAGTTGCCTGTAGGGTGATGGCATGACTCGGGCCATGCGAACGTTTTCGTTTGAAGTATTTCCGCTGTGTGATTGCTGATCTCCTGCCATTGCGGCTCTTATGTAAGTATTTGGTCATGTGACCGTTGTAATATTTTTATTCGGTACTGTAATGGATGATGTATTTGATACCAGTTCAGTTATGCCTTCACGACACACTGATCATGGGATCGTGAATGTGTATGCATAACGGGTGTTTCGGACAACTAGTCTGGGGCCCCACAAACAACGAGGTTGTCAATCTCACCGGCTTGCTGTAAACAAAGGATTAGATGTATAGTGTGGATGATGATGTTTATTTGCGAAGAACAGTAAAGAACAATTGCAGCAGTTTGTATTTCAGATGTAAAGAATAGGACCGGGGTCCACAGATCACTAGTGGTGTCTCTCCCATAAGATAGCGGATGTTGGGTGAACAAATTACAGCTTGGGCAATTGACAAATAAAGAAGGCACAACAATGCACATACATATATCATGATGAGTACTATGAGATTTAATCGGGGCATTACGACAAAGTACATAGACCGCTATCCAGGCATGCATCTATGCCTAAAAAGTCCACCTTCGAGGTTATCATACGAACCCCTCCAAGTATTAAGTTGTAAACAACGGACAATTGCATTAAGTATGGTGCGTAATGTAATCAACACAAATATCCTTAGACAAAGCATCAATGTTTTATCCCTAGTGGCAACAGCACATCCACAACCTTAGAACTTTCTGTCACTGTCCCGGATTTAATGGAGGCATGAACCCACTATCGAGCATAAATACTCCCTCTTGGAGTCACAAGTATCAACTTGGCCAGAGCCTCTACTAGCAACGGAGAGCATGCAAGAACATAAATAACATATATGATAGATTGATAATCAACTTGACATAGTATTCAATATTCATCGGATCCCAACAAACACAACATGAAGGATTACAAATAGATGATCTTGATCATGATAGGCAGCTCACAAGATCTAACATGATAGCACAATGAGGAGAAGACAACCATCTAGCTACTGCTATGGACCCATAGTCCAGGGGTGGACTACTCACACATCGATCCGGAGGCGATCATGGCGATGAAGAGACCTCCGGGAGATGATTCCCCTCTCCGGCAGGGTGCCGGAGGCGATCTCCCGAATCCCCGAGATGGGATTGGCGGCGGCAGCGTCTCCGGAAGGTTTTCCGTATCGTGGCTCTCGGCATCGGGGGTTTCGCGACGGAGGCTTTAAGTAGGCGGAAGGGCGGAGTCGGGAGAGTCACAGGGGCCCCACACGCTAGGGCCGTGCGGGCCCCCCTTAGGCCGCGCCGCCCTAGTGTGGCGGCGCCCCGTGGCCCCACTTTGTCTCCCCTCCGGTCTTCTGGAAGCTTCGTGGAAAAATAGGGCCCTGGGCGTTGATTTCATCCAATTTCGAGAATATTTCCTTACTAGGATTTCTGAAACCAAAAACAGCGGAAAACAGCAACTGGCTCTTCGGCATCTCGTCAATAGGTTAGTGCCGGAAAATGCATAAATATGACATATAATGTGTATAAAACATGTGAGTATCATCATAAAAGTAGCATGGAACATAAGAAATTATAGATACGTTTGGGACGTATCACCCAGCTTCGGGTCCCCTCGGTGGAGGATCCCTACGTGCTGCTAGCAATCCAGTATAATATCATATGTATGTTTACAGGGTGCCGCCGTAGGCGGAGCTATGTTGTCTATTTGCTATCTATCTGTTGGCCTCTTTATTTCGGGTGCCCTGGCTAGCTTTATATATGCAACCAGCCTAGGGTTTTACAAGAGTCCTAGTCGACTACTTCTTCGGGTTGCCTTGTTGGGCCTTCTCTCCATATTGGGCCAAGCCGATCCAGGTATACCAATAATGGGTACCCTAAGGGTATACCCATGTCAGTTTCACTCTGCTCACTGATACGTCTCCAACGTATCGATAATTTCTTGTGTTCCATGCCACATTATTGATGTTATCTACATGTTATATGCACACTTTATGTCATATTCGTGCATTTTCTGGAACTAACCTATTAACAAGATGCCGAAGTGCCGGTTCTCGTTTTCTCGCTGTTTTTGGTTTCGAAATCCTAGTAACGAAATATTCTCGGAATCGGACGAAATCAACGCCAAAGTTCCTATTTTCATCGGAAGCATCCAGAACACCGGGAAGGACCGAGAGGGGGCCACAGGGCCACCAAACCCTAGGGCTGGCGCGGCCGCAGGGGGGCCGCGCCGCCCTATGGTGTGGCCCCCTCGTCAGCCCTCTCGCGCCGCCTCTTCGCCTATATAAAGCCCCTGGATCGGAAAACCCGATACCAATTGACGAAACCCACGAAAACCTTCCAGAGCCGCCGCCATCGCGAAGCCAAGATCGCGGGGACAGGATCTCCGTTCCGGCACCCTGCCGGAGCGGGGAAGTGCCCCGGAAGGCTTCTCCATCGACACCGCTGCCATCTCCACCGCCATCTTCATCACCGCTGCTGCTCCCATGAGGAGGGAGTAGTTCTCCATCGAGGCTCGGGGCATGCACCGGTAGCTATGTGGTTCATCTCTCTCCTATGTAGTTCAATACAATAATCTCATGAGCTGCCTTACATGATTGAGATTCATATGATGATGCTTGTAATCTAGATGTCATTATGCTAGTCAAGTGAGTTTTACTTATGTGATCTCCGGAGACTCCTCGTCCCACGTGTGTAAAGGTGACGAGTGTGTGCACCGTGTGGGTCTCTTAGGCTAGATTTCACAGAATACTTACTCATTGAATGGCATAGTGAGGTGCTTATTTATATCCCTTTATGATTGCAGCATGTTTGTATCACTACTATCTATGTGCTACTCTAGTGATGTGTTATTAAAGTAGTTTATTCCTCCTGCATGTGTGTAAAGGTGACGAGTGCGTGCACCGTGCTAGTACTTGGTTTATGCTATGATCATGATCTCTTGTAGATTATGGAGTTAACTATTGCTATGATAATATTGATGTGATCTATTCCTCCTACATATGCATGAAGGTGACAGAGTGTGCATGCTATGCTAGTACTTGGTTTAGTAGCGTTGATCTATCTTACACTAAAGGTTACTTAAACATGAGCATTATTGTGGAGCTTGTTAACTCCGGCATTGAGGGTTCGTGTAATCCTACGCAATGTGTTCATCATCCAACAAAAGTGTAGAGTATGCATTTATCTCGTTCTGTTATGTGATCAATGTTGAGAGTGTCCACTAGTGAAAGTGTAATCCCTAGGCCTTGTTCTTAAATACTGCTGAGTTACTACTGCTTGTTTACTACTGCTACGTTACTACTGCTGAGTTACTACTGCTTGTTTACTGTCTTACTGCGTTACTACTGCTGCATTACCACCACCATCAACTACACGCCAAGCACTTTTCTGGCACCGTTGCTACTGCTCATACTTATTTATACCACCTGTATTTCACTATCTCTTCGCCGAACTAGTGCACCTATTAGGTGTGTTGGGGACACAAGAGACTTCTTGCTTTGTGGTTGCGGGGTTGCATGAGAGGGATATCTTTGACCTCTTCCTCCCCGAGTTCGATAAACCTTGGGTATCCACTTAAGGGAAACTTGCTCGCTGTTCTACAAACCTCCGCACTTGGAGGCCCAACACCTGTCTACGGAAAGGAGGGGGAACGTAGACATCAAGCACTTTTCCGGCGCCGTTGCCGGGGAGGAAAGGTAAAAAGGCTCTCATACTACGGTCTCGGGTAAAGTATTTTTCTCGGCGCCGTTGTGTGTGTGCTCGAAGCTATTTCCTTTAGATCCTGCAATTGCATCTTGTTGTTTCTTGTTTACACTAGTTTGGCATAATGTACAAGAGTGAGCTTCTTATTCTATTTCCTGATTTAAAACATGGATTGTTTGATGCGAAAATTAAAAAACCTATGAAATCTTCTTTGCATGCTGGTAGTAATATTAGTATGAACGCTTTGAACACCATTGTTGATAATGATATAGAAAGTTCTAAGCTTGGGGAAGCTGGTTTTCATGATATTTTTAGTCCCCCAAGCATTGAGGAGAAAATTTTCTTTGATGATACTTTGCCTCCTATTTATGATGATTATAATGATAGTGGTCTTTTGGTGCCACCTACTATGGAGAGTGAATTTGATTATGATTACAATATGCCTCCTATATTTGATGATGAGAATAATAATGATAGCTACTTTGTTGAATTTGCTCCCACTACAACTAATAAAATTGATTATGCTTATGTTGGGAGTAGTAATAATTTTATGCATGAGACTCATGATAAGAATGCTTTATGTGATAGTTATATTGTTGAGTTTGCTCATGATGCTACTGAAAGTTATTATGAGAGAGGAAAATATGGTTGTAGAAATTTTCATGTTACTAAAACACCTCTCTATGTGCTGAAATTTTTCAAGCTACACTTGTTTTATCTTCCTATGCTTGTTACTTTGCTCTTCATGAACTTGTTTATTTACAAGATTCCTATGCATAGGAAGCATGTTAGACTTAAATGTGTTTTGAATTTGCCTCTTGGTGCTCTCTTTTGCTTCAAGTACTATTTCTTGCGAGTGCATCATTAAAACTGCTGAGCCCATCTTAATGGCTAAAAAGAAAAGAACTTCTTGGGAGATAACCCATGTGTTATTTTGCTACAGTACTTTGTTTTATATTTGTGTCTTGGAAGTTGTTTACTACTGTAGCAACCTCTCCTTATCTTAGTTTTGAGTTTTGTTGTGCCAAGTTAAGCCGTTGATAGAAAAGTAAGTACTAGATTTGGATTACTGCGCAGTTCCAGATTTCTTTGCTGTCACGAATCTGAGCCCACTGCCCTGCAGGAAGCTCAGAAAATTATGCCAATTTACGTGCATGATCCTCAGATATGTACGCAACTTTCATTCAATTTGAGCATTTTCATTTGAGCAAGTCTGGTGGCCTAATAAAATCCATCTTTACGGACTGTTCTGTTTTGACAGATTCTGCCTTTTATTTCGCATTGCCTCTTTTGCTATGTTGGATGAATTTCTTTGATCCATTGATGTCCAGTAGCTTTATGCAATGTCCAGAAGTGTTAAGAATGATTGTGTCACCTCTGAACATGTTAATTTTTATTGTCCACTAACCCTCTAATGAGTTGTTTCGAGTTTGGTGTGGAGGAAGTTTTCAAGGGTCAAGAGAGGAGGATGATATACTATGATCAAGGAGAGTGAAAGCTCTAAGCTTGGGGATGCACCCGGTGGTTCATCCCTGCATATATCAAGAAGACTCAAGCGTCTAAGCTTGGGGATGCCCAAGGCATCCCCTTCTTCATCGACAACATTATCGGGTTCCTCCCCGAAACTATATTTTTATTCCATCACATCTTATGTGCTTTTTCTTGGAGCGTCTGTTCGTTTGCTTTTGTTTTTGTTTGTGTTTGAATAAATTGGATTACATCATGCTTGTGTTGGAGAGAGACACGCTCCGCTGGTTCGTATGAACACATGTGTTCTTAGCTCATAATATTCATGGCGAAGTTTCCTCTTCGTTAAATTGTTATATGGTTGGAATTGGAAAATGATACATGTAGTAATTGCTATAAATGTTTTGGGTAATGTGATACTTGGCAATTGTTGTGCTCATGTTTAAGCTCTTGCATCATATGCTTTGCACCCATTAATGAAGAAATACATAGAGCATGCTAAAATTTGGTTTGCATATTTGGTTTCTCTAAGGTCTAGATAATTTCTAGTTTTGAGTTTGAACAACAAGGAAGACGGTGTAGAGTCTTATAATGCTTTCAATATGTCTTTTATGTGAGTTTTGCTGCACCGGTTCATCCTTGTGTTTGTTTCAAATAAGCCTTGCTAGCCTAAACCTTGTATCGAGAGGGAATACTTCTCATGCATCCAAAATACTTGAGCCAACCACTATGCCATTTGTGTCCACCATACCTACCTATACTACATGGTATTTTCCCGCCATTCCAAAGTAAATTGCTTGAGTGCTACCTTTAAACAATTCAAAATTTATCACCTCTGATTTGTGTCAATGTTTTATAGCTCATGAGGAAGTATGTGGTGTTTATCTTTCAATCTTGTTGGGCAACTTTCACCAATGGACTAGTGGCTTCATCCGCTTATCCAATAATTTTGCAAAAAGAGCTGGCAATGGGATTCCCGATCCCAAATTAACAAACTAAAAATAGACACTCCTCCATGGTATGTGATTGTTGGACGGCACCCGAAGGATTCGGTTAGCCATGGCTTGTGTAAGCAAAGGTTGGGAGGAGTATCACCATAATAAAACTAAAATAAAAAGGTACTCCTTCATGGTATGAGATTGTTGGCAGGCACCCGAGGATTCGGTTAGCCATGGTTTGTGAAAGAAAGGTTGGAAGGAGTGCCACCCAAAATAAAATAAAATGGGAGCCGCTCTTTGAAGGTTTGTCTGGCAAGGGGGTTAGAGTACCCGCTACCATTCGTTGACAACAACATACACCTCTCAAAACTTTATTTTTATGCTCTCTTTATGTTTTCAAAACCAAAGCACTAGCACAAATATAGCAATCGATGCTTTTCCTCTGAGAGGACCATTCTTTTACCTTCAATGTTGAGTCAGTTCACCTATTTCTCTCCACCTCAAGAAGCAAACACTTGTGTGAACTGTGCATTGATTCCTACATATTCGCTTATTGCACTTATTATATTACTCTATGTTGACAATATCCATGAGATATACATGTTACAAGTTGAAAGCAACCGCTGAAACTTAATCTTCTTTTGTGTTGCTTCAATACCTTTACTTTGAATTATTGCTTTATGAGTTAACTCTTATGCAAGACTTATTGATGCTTGTCTTGAAGTGCTATTCATGAAAAGTCTTTGCTATATGATTCGAGTTGTTTACTCATGACATTACCATTGTTTTGATCGCTGCATTCACTACATATGCTTTACAAATAGTATGATCAAGTTTATGATGGCATGTCACTCCGGAAATTATCTTTGTTATCGTTTTACCTGCTCGGGACGAGCGAGAACTAAGCTTGGGGATGCTGATACGTCTCCAACGTATCGATAATTTCTTGTGTTCCATGCCACATTATTGATGTTATCTACATGTTATATGCACACTTTATGTCATATTCGTGCATTTTCTCGGAACTAACCTATTAACAAGATGCCGAAGTGCCAGTTCCTGTTTTCTGCTGTTTTTGGTTTCAGAAATCCTAGTAACGAAATATTCTCGGAATCGGACGAAATCAACGCCAAAGTTCCTATTTTCATCGGAAGCATCCATAACACCCGGGAAGGACCAGAGGGGGGCCACAGGGCCACCAAACCCTAGGCTGGCGCGGCCAGAGGGGGCCGCGCCGCCCTATGGTGTGGCCCCCCGTCCAGCCCTCCTGCGCCGCCTCTTCGCCTATATAAAGCCCCCGGATCAGAAAACCCGATACCAATTGACGAAACCCACGAAAACCTTCCGCAGCCGCCGCCATCGCGAAGCCAAGATCTGGGGGACAGGATCTCTGTTCCGGCACTCTGCCGGAGCGGGGAAGTGCCCCCGGAAGGCTTCTCCATCGACACCGCTGCCATCTCCACCGCCATCTTCATCACCGCTGCTGCTCCCATGAGGAGGGAGTAGTTCTCCATCGAGGCTCGGGGCTGTACCGGTAGCTATGTGGTTCATCTCTCTCCTATGTAGTTCAATACAATAATCTCATGAGCTGCCTTACATGATTGAGATTCATATGATGATGCTTGTAATCTAGATGTCATTATGCTAGTCAAGTGAGTTTTACTTATGTGATCTCCGGAGACTCCTCGTCCCACGTGTGTAAAGGTGACAGTGTGTGCACCGTGTGGGTCTCTTAGGCTAGATTTCACAGAATACTTACTCATTGAATGGCATAGTGAGGTGCTTATTTATATCCCTTTATGATTGCAGCATGTTTGTATCACTACTATCTATGTGCTACTCTAGTGATGTGTTATTAAAGTAGTTTATTCCTCCTGCATGTGTGTAAAGGTGACAGTGCGTGCACCGTGCTAGTACTTGGTTTATGCTATGATCATGATCTCTTGTAGATTATGGAGTTAACTATTGCTATGATAATATTGATGTGATCTATTCCTCCTACATATGCATGAAGGTGACAAGTGTGCATGCTATGCTAGTACTTGGTTTAGTAGCGTTGATCTATCTTACACTAAAGGTTACTTAAACATGAGCATTATTGTGGAGCTTGTTAACTCCGGCATTGAGGGTTCGTGTAATCCTACGCAATGTGTTCATCATCCAACAAAAGTGTAGAGTATGCATTTATACTGTTCTGTTATGTGATCAATGTTGAGAGTGTCCACTAGTGAAAGTGTAATCCCTAGGCCTTGTTCTTAAATACTGCCGAGTTACTACTGCTTGTTTACTACTGCTGCGTTACTACTCGCTGAGTTACTACTGCTTGTTTACTCGTCTTACTCGCGTTACTACTGCTGCATTACCACCACCATCAACTACACGCCAAGCACTTTTCTCGGCACCGTTGCTACTGCTCATACTTATTTATACCACCCGTATTTCACTATCTCTTCGCCGAACTAGTGCACCTATTAGGTGTGTTGGGGACACAAGAGACTTCTTGCTTTGTGGTTGCGGGGTTGCATGAGAGGGATATCTTTGACCTCTTCCTCCCTGAGTTCGATAAACCTTGGGTATCCACTTAAGGGAAACTTGCTGCTGTTCTACAAACCTCTGCACTTGGAGGCCCAACACTGTCTACAGGAAAGGAGGGGGAACGTAGACATCACTCACCAAATGGCATTTAGTCATTAGGTATACATGGCTTGGTTTATACTTGTGATCCATAATATATACACAAGTTAGGCATAATATTTCATGTGGAGTGAATCCTATGTGAAAGGTTTAGGGTTTTGGTGATGCTTCACTATTTGAAGTATAAAATAGGCATGAGGCATGGCAGGGTTCCACTTATGATCCAAAGTAATACTTGGATTGGAATTCAAATGTGGCCTATGATTTTAGTAGTGATCACCCAAGTGATACACAACTTAGAATTAGGATATGAGCAATAGCTAGGGTTATGTTTAATTGACTAGGGTTACTCCTGCTCACTTAGGTAGGATTCTTGTATCAAGGCAATGCTAGGGTTGTCTCATATGGTTGGATATACAAGAGTTAAGTTTATGCCATTACTCCTCTACACAAGGCATGCGGATTGGTCTGGGTTAACTACTGGTGATATAATTATTGTTTCATGTGATGGATGAGATCTATTGATCATATATATAGGTTTAACTTATCATCTAAATTTACAAGGTAGCATCATGCATTAAACAAGATCCACTCATTCCTCACTAAACCCTCTTTATTAGTCCTCTCATCACACTCACCTAAATTTATTACCCAATTTGTAATGATCAACTTATTGGTCTCATAATGGTTTATTAATGAATCATGGTTCTCTTCTCCAAGATCAAGTATTGGTCAATATACTTGAGTCTACACTTTTAACTTGAGCTCTCTTGGATAGGTAGGGTTCCTCTAGGGTTTATTATCATTACCAAGGTGTAATGATCACAACACTTGCCTCTCTTGAATCCCTAATAAAATAGGTTCTCACTTACCCCCAAAGGTTGACTAAATCAATTAGGGTTTAGTACTTGACTTGTACAACTTATAGCATTAATTAGTATCAATGACTTACCTCACTTAGATAGAGTTTGGATATTAAGCTAGGTTCTACTCAATGGATAGTATAAGCATATGAATGGTTCTCTCCTTTCTCTAAGGTTTAATGGAATAAGTTTGGGGCAACAAGGTTGGAATGGTCAAGGTTTAATAAAGAACTAGTAGAAATTTCCTTGACATGGATTCCAGTGTTGTAGTTGAAAAGATGTACCATGTGAATCATGGTAAGAATAGTTATTTAGTAAAATACATGGAAAAGATAAGTTAAAAAATAGTTTCTTAATTAATTGTATTCTTTGATTTATAGTTGAATAATTATTCATGTGTTGTTGTTGTAAGGAATGTCATGTTGAGGTCTTTTATAATATCTTGTAGTTGTCCCTTACTTAAGGTGTTGTTTGTTGTAAAACTAATTCCATTTGATCTAATCCCTAGATAAAATCATCTCTACCCAAAACAAGGTTTTAACAAAGATCACAGTGAAGTTTATAGCGCTTGACTTGATGATCTACTTCAATTCCAGTAAGTCAAGTGAAACTTCAGTTACTGTGGTAAGTTTTGTTTGAAAGCGCGAAAATTCCCCGGATTTTCTATGCATGAATGCGATGCACACTTTGGTGTTCTCTCATTTTATTGCCTCTAAACCTGCGATATTACATGCAACTAGGGAAAAGGATATGTAATTGCACATGTATGTGCAATATATCCATGTGTAATTCTCGTATGTACGAATCACGATGCGAATCTAATGGTTGTCGAGTTGATCTGGAACTAACTTAATTCCCGGTCAACCTAGAATTAGCAAAAGGGAAAAAGAAACGCACTAGAGATTTTGTTGTGAAATATGCTGAAAGAGCAAGATATCTCCATGAGTGTTTTGTGTGTTTGATAATAACACTCGAATATATTTCACCGTGTGCATAGTTGCCTTGAAAAATTTGCAGGTGCACGGTGTCCTCGCTGAACACCTCAGGATCGGAAGACTCAAGATTGTAGCTGATAGGTTTTCTGGTTTTATGTGTGTGTGGTGAGGCGACGTGGTTGGAAAGGAAAAGAAACGAAAACTGGTTCAGCAAAAACGGTAGTACCGGTGCTGAGTGCGGTGGTACCACTACCGCCTTCAGCACCAGGTACACGTAGCTGGAACCTTGCGGTTGTACTACCGCTCTATTTCAGGACCAGTAGTACCGGTCGAGGTACCGCTGATGGTACCGCCTTTTGGGAATGCTTGCAGAGAGCATGCCGGTACCTTGACGGTACCTGAACCGGCACTACCGCTTGAGTCACCAGAAATGGTGAAACGCGGTAGTACCGCCCAGGTACCGGTATGGTACCGGTCATGCAAACATGGCGGTACTTCTCGCCTAGTACCGCAATGGTACCGGGTAGGGGGTCGAGGGCTCACAGTGACCATGCCGGTACCTTGACGGTACCGGCACCGGTAGTACCGGTTGAGCCCCATGTGTCCCTCGCAGAAGGCATGTGCCTGACCAAAGGCGGTAGTACCGATCCCACAAGCAGTAGTAACGGTTGAGCAGAACTAGTGGACAACGGTTGGATTCGTGGACCCCTATAAAAGGGGGTCTTCTTCCCCAGCTCGAATCAAGTCTTTTCTCTCTCTCTCCTCCATTGTTGCTGAGCTCAAATCCTTGAGGATTGATGACGCGTGAAGCACACGTCCGTTGGGAACCCCAAGAGGAAGGTGTGATGCGTACATCAACGAGTTTTCCCTCAGTAAGAAACCAAGGTTATCGAACCAGTAGGAGATGAAGGCCACGTGAAGGTTGTTCGTGAAGGAGTGTAGTGCGGCGCAACACTAGGGATTCCGACGCCAACGTGGAACCTGCACAACACAATCAAAATACTTTGCCCCAACTTAACAGTGAGGTTGTCAATCTCACCGGCTTGCTGAAAACAAAGGATTAAACGTATGGTGTGGAGAATGATGTTTGCTTGCAAAGAACAACAGAGAACAATGATTGCGTAGGTTGTATTTCAGATGTAAAAGAATGGACCGGGGTCCACAGCTCACTAGTGGTGTCTCTCCAATAAGATAAATAACATGTTGGGTGAACAAATTACAGCTTGGGCAATTGAAAAATAGAGAGGGCATAACAATGCACATATATATCATGATGACTACTATGAGATTTACTTAGGGCATTACGACAAAGAACATAGACCGCTATCCAAGCATGCATCTATGCCTAAAAAGTCCACCTTCGGGTTAGCATCCGCACCCCTTCCAGTATTAAGTTGCAAACAACACAATTGCATTAAGTACTGTGCGTAATGTAAACAATACAAATATCCTTAGACAAAGCATTGATGTTTTATCCCTAGTGGCAACAGCACATCCACAACCTTAGAACTTTCTGTCACTGTCCTAGATTCAATGGAGGCATGAACCCACTATCTAGCATAAATACCCCTCTTGGAGTTACAAGTATCAACTTGGCCAGAGCCTCTACTAGCAACGGAGAGCATGCAAGATCATAAACAACACATATATGATAGATCGATAATCAACTTGACATAGTATTCCATATTCATCGGATCCCAACAAACACAACATGTAGCATTACAAATAGATGATCTTGATCATGATAGGCAGCTCACAAAATCTAAACATGATGGCACAATAGGAGAAGACAACCATCTAGCTACTGCTATGGACCCATAGTCCAAGGATGAACTACTCACGCATCAGTCCGGAGGTGGGCATGGTGATGTAGAGCCCTCCGGTGATGATTCCCCTATCCGGCAGGGTGCCGGAGGTGATCTTCAGCACCCCCCGAGATGGGGTTGACGGCGGCGGCGTCTCAGTAACTTTTCTCGTATCGTGGCTCTCGTTCCTAGGGTTCGCCTATACGAAGGATTATATAGGCGAAGAGGCAGCGTCGGGGGTGCCAGGGGGCTCCCTCCCCACACCTGGGCGCGCCAGGGGGGTGGGCCGCGCCGCCCTATGGGGTGGCCCCCCTGCTGGCCGCCTCCGACTCTTCTTCGGTGTTCTGGAATCCTCCGTGGAAAATAGGGCCGTGGGCTTTTGTTTCGTCCAATTCCAAGAATATTTCCTGTGTAGGATTTCTGAAACCAAAAACAGGAGAAAACAGGAACTGGCGCTTCGGCATCTTGTTAATAGGTTAGTACCGGAAAATGCATAAAAATGATATAAAGTATGAATAAAACATGTAGGTATTGTCATAAAACTAGCATGGAACATAAGAAATTATAGATACGTTGGAGACGTATCAAGGATCTCCCTCCACATCCATCCAATCAAGCCCAAACTTTGAGGAGTGGTGGAGGAGATCCCAACCTATAGTTCCACCGAGAAAGATTTCACCAATCCCACCTAGTCCTTTGTGGATCTTGATGTTAGGGCTCCTCTTGTGGGATCTGTTGAAGATGAGCTCCTATGGAGGCTAGCTTGGAGTTGTGCTAGCTCCATAGGGTGTTGGGAGCCTCCGTTGTTGTTGAGCTCGCCCCAACCTTGTGAAGGAATCGCCGCCTCGAACGACCTCAATAGTAGAGAAGGGAAAGCTCCTTCGTGGGGTTTTCTCGAGGAACAAGGTGAGGCCTCTGTGGCCGTTGGACCTTTGTGTTCCACACCTCCTCAACGATGACGTACTCCCTCTTGTGGGAGGAACTGCGGGAAAATATCTCGTCCCGTCTCCGCTACCACCGGTTGTTCCGCTCCCTCTCTCTACCCGCTTATAGATTCCTTTACTTGTTGCACTGCATATCATCATACTAGGATCATCGTAGTTGCTAAAGTCGCCACCTTTACTTCTGCATCGCCTAAAACTGAAAAAACACTAAAATTGGAGTACCGACCATTCACCCCCCCTCTAGTCCCACCACGATACATTCATATGCTATGCTTCTGTGGTGACCCGGCATACCACTGCATGGTGTAGTATGCAAGTCTGATACAACACCAATGAAACACCGTTCCACTGGTATTATATCGCTCAGAGTGGTACAACGAAACATATGCGGGTCCAAGGCATGTCTATAGAATTACATACGTACTCGTTACATAAGATCATCATAGCCTCCTACTTTACAATGAGGTAAAACTGCAAATAAACTCCAGAAGATCGACTCGTAGTCTAATCCTAACACGAACTCTTTTTGTAGAGTATTTGACTAGCTACAGAGGCTATGAATAGATTCTAGCTAAATAGGAGCTAAGTTTAGGAAGCTAGTTCCCTTCTATTGCTAATCTAGGTTGTCTCCTTGTTGGATGTGGTGTTTGACTCCTCTGACAGGTTCATGTCCCTTGAAGTAGTTGTTTATTTCCTCGGTCTTCGAGTTGTACTGTAGATCCTCCTTCGATGCCTCCGTATCTAAGCAGGGGATTTAAGAGTGGGATGAGTACGAGCGTACTCAACAAGTTCATTATAGGAAAGAGGTGTTTAATGCACTAGCTACAGCATTATACCGTAAAGTCTAATACCAATGCAGGTTTTCATAACCATTTCTTCAAAAGGTTGCTTTTATTCGGAAGAACTATGTCCGTCACCCTTCACCGGTTTACTAGAACTTCATGGAGTTCCTTTCCGGCAGCGTGTCGCAGCTTCCATATCCCGGAACAGGGAGTGACAGGTCACGATTCATTACACTCTGCAGAGGTGTGTTGCTTTACCCATAAGAGATCTTAACCTTGGTGCCAACCGGGCAATTTCCCCGTCCACACTTCCTTTGGTGTGAGGCCCGGTATAAGGTCCTAGTCAATCATGTTCCTCCGCTACCTCGAACACCCACCCTTTGTTGCAATCTCCGACCCTGGGTCCACGCCGGTTCACTTACACCAATAAAGGATGGGCCCCGACCACGACGACAATGCAGAGCTCTATCATACATTCCTACGCCTGACAGCTTGCAACCCATCATAGACCACATTACCGTGGGAACTTCTACGGGTTTCCCACTCCCGCATCTTGTCTCTCGAGATCAAGTGCATCCGGTAATGCGCATCCGTTGATGAACGAGAGGTGGAAACACTTTTAACTACTCCGTCCCACTCCAGATCTTATGGTTAACACGGGTATTACGACACAAGAATCACTGGACGACATTTGTTGTTAATCCTAGATGGATATAAACCCTTGCAATGGAACCTCCACCATATCAACACAATCCATGGTTCCATTGCCCACCACATAGTCATATTCATAGTTATGAAAATAGTGGTTTTGTTTTTTATGCAATAGTGATAAATATAGTACTTTGCAAGTAATTTGGTAAAAATACTCAAATGGTATGAGCAAGTGATGAACTTGCCTTTCTTGACTGCAAGATTATGCAGGCAAGGTCTTCGATACGCAATAACTCCAAATTCTGAAATAGCATCATCGTCCGGTAAGGACAATGTTTAAAAGATTCGCAAGGATGCAATAATGCATAAGTATGAGATGCAATCGCTCTAAGCTTGACCTAACCCCGATGATTTAGGATTAGTGAGTTGTGATGATTAATTCAGGGTGTTGCACTTTTAGAGTGATTTCACAAACAAGGTTCTTATTAAGGTTTGATTACTTGGTATCATGTACAAGTTATATGATAAAGCATAGTAATCAATTGAGCACACACAAGAAATGATAGTTGGTATAATGTTAATATGTAAAGAACAGTTGTCAGTTTTAATACTATATGGCATGGTTAATGATTGTTTGTCATATTCTTCAAAAGAATAACTTTTGAAGAACATGTTCTTTAATAAAGAACAGGTATGGCAATTGGGTTTGTGGATTGCTATAGTTGATTCTGGTTCCAAGTAGTTTCTGGAGTAAGTATGAGATGGATCCTAACAAGGTTGGATTCATTAGCAACTAGGATTGAATGGTTTTACTTAAGCATAAGCAACTTAAGCAATTAGTTATACATGGTTGCTATCATGGTGGGTTCATCTTGCTGGTGATAGCTAGGTAGGGTTTATAGGTCCTATAAGGCAGGGTTGATGGCTATTCTTTATTTTCTTCAAAAGAATAACTTTTGAAGAACATACTTCTTAAGTAATAAGAAGTATCTTAATTAGAGTTGTGGTTGACTAGGGTTTGCTATTGGAGCCACTAAAATAGAAATGGTGGTTTCCTAAATAGGATGTTTCATAATTATCTCATACTAGCAGGGTTTAGTGGAACAGGGGTATGTAGTGCAAAACAATAGGTATGGTTACTATTAGGGTTCATCACCATGGTGTGATGCTAAGCATGGATAGTTAAGGATGATTGTTTTGGTAATAGGATCTAGGGTTTACACTTGGTTAACCCTACTTGATTCTCTTGGTTTGTCGAGTTTACATAAATAGGATGCTAAATTGTTGGTGTTAGGGTTCCTTTATTTTATGTGAACTAGGTAAGCGTTTAGCTGGTAATTATGGATCTATAACTACTAAGGAAGTAACATGATCTCATGTTAACTTGGGGTTTAGGTTTGGAAATAATTTGGAGTTCACATGAAATAGTGGAGCTAGGGTTTCTAGTGGAATTAGGGTTTTGGGTTTCACATACAATTATGAGGTTGTGTTCTTTATTCAATAAGGAATTAGGGTTTCTTAATCACCATATAGTTCTTAGCTTGATAACTTCATTATAAAGTTGAAGTTATTAATAACTTTGAATTAAAAAATAATATTGGATTTGACATTTTCTTATTTTTAAAGAATTAATAATTAAGACAATTATTAATTAGGGTTTAAATCCTCCTATTAAGGATTTAATAAATTATAAGCAAGGAAAATTAGTTTTAATATTTTCCTGATTTGCTTACTGGTTTTTATTAATTTTTAGAAGTTTTTCTTAATTATTGAATTTTAATTAAATTTGGAATTAACATTAAAGGCTTAATTAACAAGTATTAAATAATTGAATTTTTATTAAAAATAAAAATTTCATATTATATTTTTATTGGATAGAGTTTACTTTTCTATGAATTTTGATGTATCATTTATATTTTTCTGAGCTATATTGAATTTTATATGAATTTGCAAAGTTGCAGTAATTATTGAATTGAAATTTAAATGAAATGACTAAAGTTACCCGGGTTAGAACTACCCCTAGCCACTGACTAGTGGGCCAAAGCCCACGTCAGCTGTCACCGTGGCGCCGATGTGGCATGGCTCACGGTGGCCTGCGAGGTGGTCGACGACGGCGCCGGCGTTCCCGCGCACCCGAGGGCTTGCTACTGGTTCCAGTCGAACCAGATCAACTTGGTGAACCCACTGGTGGCGGCGCCGCTCCGGTTTGGTCACCGGAGCATGCCCGGCGACGAGGTGATGCGGCGGCGGATACGGTCACTCGGTGCGGCGATGCTATGATGCGAATTAGGAAGCAATAGGGGGCTCTAGAGAAGCGGAAGATCACCTGGATGCTTCCAGGCATGTCGCTGGGGTCAATGGAGGACGGAGACGTCGCGGTGGTCGCCGTTTCTTTCTCAGTACCGCGGAAAGGAACGAAGAAATTACTCCTCCTCCGAGCTTGAAAGAACATCTCTCATATTATGTTTTGTGTGTTTGATGTCAATGTATGTGATACACTAATGTTTTTTTAAGTGGTACAAGAATTATATGGATACATTTGTATGTGTGTTGGATGTGATCAGTTCTGTCAAAAAGAAACAGCAAAAAGATCATCAGGCCGGATAATCCGGGCCGGATATTTCCAAAATATCCGGCCCCCAGATTTTCGGCTAAGGACTTGAGGAATTGCAGCTCAGTATGCTTCTGGATAGGGGCCGGACATTTGCCCGGATATTGTCCCGGTTTTGTCCCGGGGCCGGATTATCCGGGTCGGACATTTCGGAAATATCCGGCTCCCTCGAAAATGGCTAAGGACCTGAAGAAAAGCAAGTCTGGATAGTGGCCGGATATTTGGCCGGACATTGTCCCGGTTTTGTACCTGAGGCCAGATTATCCGGGGGGGGGGGGATTATCCGGCCCTTACTTAGGCCGGATTATCCGGCCCCCCGGAAGGCCCAACGGCTGGATTTTGGGGAGGGGTATTTATACCCCTCTTCCTCTTCCTTCCCCCTTTGCTCAATCATTACACAAGAAATCTGCCAAGCTTTACCTCCATTAGAGCCACCTCAAGAAACACAAGATTTACAAGATCTCCTTTCTCCCCCAACCAAAGCTCTTGATCTTTGGAGATTCGAAGGAGAAGACACCGATCTACATCCTCACCGAAGCGTTTTTCATTTCCCCCTCATTTGTTTGAGGGATCTCATGCTAGTGTTCCTATTTGGTTCCCTAGTTGATTTGTGTTGATGTGTTGTTGTTGATTGTTGTATTGTTACAGATTTGGGAGCCTCCAATTCAGTTGTGAATGTGTGCCCCAAGAACCTTGTAAAGGCCCGGTTTCTGCCTCGAGGAAATCCCTTAGTGGAAGTGGGCTAGGCCTTCGTGGCGTTGCTCATAGGAGATCTGAGTGAAGCCTTCGTGGCTGTTGGTTTGGCTTTCGTAGCAACCACACTCCTCCAAACGTAGACGTACCTTCTTGCAAAGGAAGGGAACTACGGGAATCATCTCCGTGTCATCGCGTGCTCCACTTTCGGTTACCTCTATCCTATTCTATCTCTTATATTGTGTAGCTATATCTTGCTTAGTTGCTTATCTTGTCATATAGGTAAATTCACCTAGTTGCATATCTAGAGAATTTACCTTTGTGTCAAGCCTAAATTGAAAAAGAACTAAAAATTGGTTAGCACCTATTCACCCCCCCTCTAGGTGCGGCATACGATCCTTTCAATTGGTATCAGAGCCTCAGCTCTTATTTCGGGCTTAACCGCCAAAGTGTATGCCGAACGAGGAGCCCTCGGAAGGGGCCGCTAAGACGGTCTCCATGGAAGACTTCAATTCGTTGAAGTCCTCCATGGAAGCCCAAATGGAAAGCATGAAAAAGATGATTGCCGAGCTTTTGGCTCTGGTCCCTCCCAAGGCTC
>NC_061508.1:109400228-109446423 GCF_022539505.1 Lolium rigidum | reverse complement strand
GCTCAACACATGCAATTGAAATGGAATGTTGGAAATGATCGGCAATGGAAGAAATATATAAGAAAGCATAAGTTACGACTGCCGTGAGCGGATATGTACTTACTCGGGAAAGACAAGCAGTAAGAATGGTGTTGCTCTCTTTGTGCATGAGCATGAAGTTCCGGAGGTACCGCACCGCCTTGGTCCGTGTCCTTGAGCCGTCGTGGAGCTGGCTATCGCGCATGTAGTAGGGATCCGCTACCGCGATGTGGCGGGGTCTCTCTCTCGTTGATCTTCATCCGAAGATTAATCGCGTATAGGCGGACCAAGTTATAGTCGAGCCGTTTCGAGTGAAATAGATTGAAGACGTCCTCGAACGCTATGAAGAAGATATCCGCGGGTCTTCATTGACGAAGTTCTGGTTGGACGGCACCTTGACCGAGAACACCGGGTAATTTGGATCCTTTTCTTTAAGAAGGACGCTCTCTTGATAATGAATAGAGTGCTGCAAAGGGAGCATTTGTCCACTTGCGAGGTGTTCCATGTCCGGAGGCAGTATAGGTTTACTAGCTTCATGACACCGGGGCAAGCCATCCGGTGTAGGTGGTACCATGTCGTCGGCCCGGATCCTCTTAGGAGCAGGCTGGCTCGAAGATGCGCCCTTCTTGGCTCCTCTCTTCCTTCCCTTCTTCACTTGACCTACTCGGGGGTGCTTGTGGTGCCGATGGTGGTGCTTCGGTGCCGGTGGTGCTTCCGAGGTTGCCGGGGTTGATTTGGGTGGATCCCCGATGATCGTCTTACGCAGCGTGTTAGGGCTGAAAACGGTAGCAGTGCTTGACTTGAGCTGGATTGCCAGCCTCCGGAGGAGTGTCTTGAGAAAGACCCGTGAAGACCAGTGCGCTGCTTCGTGACCGTAGGGGGACGACTAAGTTGATCGCCGTGTGTGCGGAAGGCTTGTTCATCCATAGGAGGCATGTACATATCTTGGCTGCAGGCGCCGTTGTTGATGTAGGCATCGATGTCATCATCATCATCTACATCATTGCCATCAAGTGGCGCCATGTCCCGGACCTTAGGTGGTGGCGGTTGCGATGCCGCCGCTTGGCGTACCGTGCGTCTAGTAGGCGGTCGTTGCGGTAGCGCTCCCAACAACCGTTTGTGGCGTCTGGTGGTGACGGCGATCGTCGGTTCCTTCCGGGTGGCGGCGGCGACCGTCGGTTCCTTCAGGGTAGTGGGGGCGGCGACCGCCGTTTCCTTAAGGGTGTCGTCGGCGTTGGCGATCTTGGGCCGGATGATAGGGGAGGTGGCGCCGGTGCTTCTCTTACAACTCTGAAGACCCCCCCCGCACGAACCTGGTTCTTCGGCCATTTCATAAGCCATGAGGTGCAATCCCCAAGGGACAAAACCTCGCCTTCTTCTCGTGCCCGGAGGTTGAAAGGGGGGATGGCGTAGCGGTACTCCGGCACTACCATTACCAACTTGACCTTCGCCACGTCTTCCGTCAATGTAGCGCCGTGCATAACGCGGGAAGCCATGACAAAGCCGCTAGCAACTTCCACCAACTTGCCGCCGGGCTCCACCGTTTGCGTAAGTATGCATTGTTCATCCCGAGTCGTGGGCGCCATGTTGGGCATCGTGAGATGGCAAGCCACGAAAGGCATATATAGTTAAAGAAGATGACGCGAAGGAGTAACTAATGAGTTTACCTCCTTGATGGCGTCGATCTCGGCTACCGTCGATACAAGGGCGGCGGTTGGGGGCGTCGATGCGACCGCGCTGGAGCCGCGGCGGCGGCTGGAGCTGCGGCGGCGTCTCGGTGGAGCCCCGACGCCGGCGTCGGGTGGAGCGGCACCGTCGGCGACACGTGGAAGCTTGAGTTGCTGCCGCTAAGGCTGGGCACATGTATCGGCCCCACTTGACCTCCCGCATTCCAAGCAGCCTAACCCCTCCATCAACCCAGTGGGGATGATCTCGCCGGATCTTCTCGTCCAATAACTTGTTCATCATCTCCGTGTTCTCCACAGGCTTTTCGGCCACCAGCTTCTCTAGTGACTCCACCTTCTTCTTCAGCTCTCCGAACCTCGGATTTATCCTTAGCCGATGACCTCCTCTCCAACTTTCTCGTCTTGGCATCCGATCCGTAGTACTCGGATAGCTTCATACTTGTGCCAAAGCCGGACACACGGCCAGCCGACGTCGGTGGCTTGTCTGGCTCCCTCTCCTTGTACTTGTTCATCGCCCCGTTGAAAGGCGTGTCCCACGGTTCCGTCGACCCCCGGGACGACGGGCCAGCCTTCGTCAACTCTTCATCCTTTAGACAAAGGAACTTAAGGTTAGCCCATTTGGCTTCATTGCCTAATAAGATGAGCGAAATAATATAGAACTATCCTTACCAGGTACTTCTCGAAACCCTTCACGTCTTCGTGATCCGTAATAAATTCCCCCGTCTTCCGGCCTAAGTAGTAGCGGGACCGGACAAAGTTCCTAGCCTCGTTCATCCCGGATTTTGTGCCAGGGGTTTTCTTTCCCCGTACGTACCATCTCGGCATCCTCCTTGTCCCAAGTGGGCTGTTTTCCTCGGTAACCGCCGCTTCCGCAATGGTGGGTCCCTAAGTTCAAATCCCGCATTTTCTTCCCCAGTGCGGTCCATTTTTTAACAACGTCACTCGTAAGTAAGACTTGAATGCATTAAAGTCTTCTAAGGAGAGCGACGGGTCTTTGCTACTTATCCTCTCCCAGCTTTCACCGGCCTCGATCTTTCCCTTCAGCCGGTTCTTCCAAACTGCTCAAGGCGGTGCTCATCTTCGTGAGAGCTAAAGAGTCCACCTTCTTATTTAACGGCTCCGGAACGTGTATCGTTGGTGAAGCTTCGGAGGAGGGATTGGGCGATAGCCTCGTTCTCCTTGCTTCGAGGTCCCGAGTTAGGATCGGCACGGCTTCACCTGACGATGCACCCTAGTTGCATGCCGTACCCTTTGGCAACCCACGAAGGCTCCAAGGGTAGGCCACTTTCGGAGACTACCGTGAAATGATCGGTGACGTTGGCGAGCACTTGCGGCCTCCGATCCCTCCTTGGCCTCCTCGCCGTCCTCTTCTTCTTACCCTCCCGAGGGTTGCCGCCGCTATCACCTTCCGTGCGGTTGGCCGCGTTCTCTTCACCGGCCGTCTCTTCACCGGTCCGGGCGGCGTCGTCCCGTGTATCGTCATCGCCGCCGGTGTCGGCGGCGGCCCCCCGGCCCTCTCCCTCGGAGGCGGTGTCCCGGCCCTCTCCCTCGGAGGCGGCGTCCCGGCCCTCTTCCTCATCGTCGGCGACTCGGCGGCGGCCTTCCGGGGCTGCTCGTAGCCCTCCCGTAAGTCCTTGTTGGCCTCTCTCGCTTCATCGTTCGGCTCCCGGGCTTAGAAGTGTTGCCCGACATGTTTATTTGCACTTCATTAAAAAGAGGCAACAAGTTAGTACAAAAGTCAACCAGAAAATTCGGCATGACTTTTGCTAATTTTTCTACGTAGGAGTGCCCATTTCTCAACCGAAACGGAAGTTAATCAACGCTTCGGGAGAAATGGGCAACTCAATGAAATCCCCGCAAAAATATCCACCATATACACCATATATCCACCATATCCACCATATACACCATATATCCACCATATCCACCATAAACCGTAAAACCCGGACATATATTGCCGGACATATATAGTTCCTATTTTTTTAACCTGGAGCACTACAACAAATTAACCCGAAGCATCTACAATACATCAAACAAAACCTCGGTGCATCAATACAACTGGCATTATTAACCTAGAGCATCAATACAACAAATATTATTAACCTGGAGCATCTACAACAAATTAACCCGGAGAATCTACAATACATCAAACAAAACCTGGAGCAATCACCTGGAGCACTACAACAAACCCGGAGCATCTTTTTAACCAACTCGTTAGCATATTTAGTGCAGCCAAGGCAAGTAGCTAATGACTTAGAAAAATGACTTCAATAGTAGGCAGTAGCATTTCATTCAAAATCAACTAGGCAAGTATCATTTCATGATTAGCTTGTTCATTTTTTCATTTGTATTAAAAAACCTAACAAATCCTAGCTAGCAAGTAGCAATAAAGAACATCAACATATAAAATTCCGTAGATAATTAAATAGCGTAAGCTTGAGCATCATATGGAAATGCTAGTGTCTTCAAATGAAAATGCTATTACTCATAAATATACATTACAAAAGGCAGTAGCTAGTGACTTAAATTTTTTATAAATTCAAAGAGAATTATACCAATAGCTAATCAAATTTTAGTACATAATTACTTAAATTTAAAAAGGCAGTATGTGCTTCTTCATAACCAAGAATACAAGCTTATAGAGCAAGCCAACCAAGTAGCTACCGCCAACATGTGAGCATGAGCATCATTTAACCTTACATTACATACATTATTTCCTACCATCTCGCATTTCATTTTATTAAAAAACCTACCGTATTGTATTGAAAAACCTACTGCATTGTTCATTTTATTGAACCATTAGCTCTACTGCAAGCAATGAATTAAAAAACAGCAAGCAATGAATTAAAAAAAATAGCAAGAACTTTATTAGCTCTAGTGCAAGCAATGAATTAAAAAAACAGCAACCAATGAATTAAAAAATAGCAAGCAATAAATTAAATAGCATTTGACTGCATCATTTGCATTTACATTTAAACCAAAGAGCATCATTTGCATGAACAAGAGAACCTAAATCAATTTCTAGCTTGTACATTTCATCATTTCATCATAGCATCATAGCATCATTTCATCATTTCCATTTAAACCAAAGAGCATCATTAGCTTTCACCAAGAATTGCTAACAAATCCTAGCAGTAGCATTGGAGTCATTATTCTATTTCATGAATGATTGTTCAATGGAGATGTAGTGTCTGGCCTACATGATACACTACTAAGTATTATTGGCCTACATGATGTAGTGTCTGTCGACGCACATCCTTGCAAACTCTTTAATACGAAAGGATGAAAATAAGAACATATCAAACATCACCCAAGAAATAGCAGTATACTACATACTACACTTTAGCCGCAGAATTGGCAATGGAAGTCCAACAAAACCAATAACATATACATACTACACTACAAAGATGCCACCAAAGTAGATATAGGTCATTTGTTTCTACATCTAGCTATGGAGCCCCCGAATTTCATCACATAGAAAGAATATAATGCCATAACCAAGAAATTAGCTACCGCTAGGATCATGGCAATTCTTTGATGGCTTGGATCATGGCAATGCAAACAACATATTGTACAAGGGGCAGCTTGCGTGGAACGAGAACATGAGACAATACAAAATCTGACCAATGTTGCCCTTCTTCTCCGAAATTCGGGCACAAGACAAGTGGGGAGGGGGACAAGGGAGTGGGGAGGGGAGAGGGACTCTCACCGAACGGCGGCGGTGGCAGTGGCGCGGTGGTGATGGCGTTGTCCTCCTCCTCTACGGCGGCGACTCGGGCTGCGCGTCCTCCTCCTCGATCCGCGGGGCGGCTCGGGCTTGGGCGTCCTCGCTCGGCGGTGGCGTGGCGGTCCTCCTCCTCCTCCTCCTCCGCGGCGGCGGCTCGGGCTCGCGCGTCCTCCTCCTCGATCCGCGGTGGCGGCTCGGGCTTGGGCGTCCCGCTCGGCGGTGGCGTGGCGGTCCTCCTCCTCCTCCTCGTGGCAGCGGCGCTAGCTAGGTGGCGGCGCTTGGCGGTGGTGGTGGTTGCGAGAGCAATGGGCGAGCTAGGGTTGTCGGGGAAGAAACCGCCGTTGTGAGTGGGGAAGAAAGGGTCGATCGAGTTATTTCACCAAGTGTCTAAATTCCGTGGCGCACCACTCCATATGCGCCACGGAATTAAGCATTCCGTGGCGCATCAACTATGACATGCGCCACGTAATACCTTAATTCAGTGGCGCACCTAAAGGGGCGTGCGCCACGTAATTTAGACACTTAGCAAAACAAAATGGTTTACCGCTGTGTACCGACAGCTACTTAGCACTAGCCCAGTGGTTAAGGTCAATGTTAGCCCATTAGTAGCCGGGTTCGAACCCCGGCTGCCACACAATTTTTCTTCCTTTTTTTCATATTTTAGTTACATTTCAATAAATAACACAACATTATTTAGTAATTAGTAGAGTATTATAAATTACTTGTCTCATACAAACATGTACGTTCGTGTTTCTCTCACACACACATGCATGTACTTGTCTAACACACACTCACACACATGTGTAGACCAAAAAAAGATCTTCTTCGTCCCGCTCCGAGCTCTAGCTAGCGTCTCTTCGCAATCTTCTTGCCCTTTCGGTTGTTGGCGGTTGAATACTTTATACCGGCCACCTTGAGATTTCTTCGCGTGAATGGACAACCTTTAGAGGGTAGGGAGGTCTTCCTTCTTACTTTACTAGTAGTAGGCATGTCGAAGTGCCCGTCGAATTCCTCCTCCATCTTCGGGTCACCGTTCTTGTCCAAGTCTTCCTCGTTGGCGTCTCCTTGCATTCCTATGATGCTCCTCTTGCCCCTCCTCACGACAACACGGCTAGGCCTCGACGGATCGGTGATGAAGAAGCATTGGTCAACTTGGCTACCGAGTACCCATGGCTCATTTTTCGCGGATGCGTTCTTCGATTTTGCATCGGGTATAACCATGGTTGTGAAATATCGGCCTTCTTTTTCGACCTTCTTGGCCCATCTCACACGAAACATTGGCACCGTCTCTCCACAGTAATTGAGCTCCCATATCTCCTCGATCCTTCCAAAAAATCTTTCCTTGACATTAGTCTCGTCATCGGCGTATGACAAAGATAGTTACTCCCGAGTTTTGATTTTCACTATTTCTGTCCTTTTCCTCGGTGTAGAATCTGTAACCGTTGATGTCGTACTCCCGATAGGTCCTTACGTTATGCGCGGGTCCCCGTGATAAGGTGTATATGAGTTTTTCATCTTCGGTAGAAGGCGTATTTCTCCGTGCTTCAACCAGCTTGAGTTTGCTTGAACCAACGCGTGAAGCTGGAGTTGTGCTTTTTGGTTACGTCTCCCATCTTCCTCGGCCGGCCCATATCGATGTAATTCTGCTCGACCATGCTTTTGTGCTCTTGCACGAAAGGTTCGGTCAGTTTTAAGTGTTGTAGCGCGACCCGGTGAGCCCCGTCAAAGTCGTCGCGTCGATTTTCAATGCCGACATGGACCGAGCGGTAGCCCTCGCGGTGACCGACTCCGGCCGAGCCTCCCGAGGTGCGTCCCGGGTGGTAGACCAACATGATCCTCGTCGTCCTCGGTGCTTAGATAATTCCGGCGTAAGGAGATGCACTCGTAGGTTAGAAACCCCTTGGCCATGCTTGCGTCCGGACGGGCCCTATTGCGAACGTATCCTTTCATGACACCGTTCGCCTTTCGAAAGGCATCATGTTGTGGAGGAACGTTGGGCCGAGCTGCTTGATGTCTTCAACGACATGGAGAAGGAGATGGACGCATATATCACGAATGCAGAGCGGAAGTAAATCTCGAGCTCACATAGTATCACCACGATCTCATCCTCGTAGCATCTTGAGCTGCCTCACGCCGATCGACTTCCCGGTGATAACGTCAAAAAAGTTGCATAGGCCAAACAGCGTATCACGGACGTGCTCGTCCATTATGCCTCGGATCGCAACGGGAAGTATCTCGCGTCATTAGCACGTGGCAATCGTGAGACTTCATCCCGGTGAACCTCTTCTTCGCTACGTCCGGATATCTCGCTTATATTCCCCGAGTAACCGTGAGGAACTTTCACTCCTAGGAGGCACTCGAAAATCGCTCGAGCTCCTCCGGACTCGTTGTAGAAGCAGTGCAGCGGGAAGCCGCACCGCGTTCTTCTTAGCCCTTTTACGGAGACGTTGAGTCCCTTCCGTCCGCATCATCATCATCATCATCATCATCGTCGTCGATCGGGGCTTGAAGATCTTTCCCGATGCCAAAATGTTTAAGATCGTATCTTGCTTTCGGTCCATCCTTGGACTTCTCTCGAGTTGCAAAGAGTGCCAAGCGGACTCTCGGTAACGTTCTTCGTAATGTGCATGACATCGAGGCCGTGGGGCGTGTGGAGGACCTTCCAAGCACTCCAAGTCGTGGAAAACGGACCTCGCTTTCCATACACCGAGCAGCGGCTCGGCTTCGGTCGCTTCTTTCCCGGCGCTGGGCACTCCTTCCAATTTTTCGAAGATCATCGATTTCCGCGCCGCTCCTCGGGCGTGGGGGTCCATCGGGCTCATCTTTACCATTGAACAGATCACCGCGTTTTCTCCACGGGTGATCCAAGCGAAGCCACCTTCGAGCACCCGGGTAGACGGTTTTCGAGGACCCGGGATCCCTTGGTAGTTGTAGATGCGGGGTATCGTCCATGCACTTCACACAGCTCGTTGAATCCGTGGCCCACCCGGCGGATACATATGCGTAACCAGGATAGTCCGTGACCGTCGTGATCAACGCGGCTCTCATATCGAAATAAGTTCTAGTGTAGGCGTCCCACGTACGGGGTGGCGTCTTCCACAACGTGTCTAACTCCTCTTTCAGCAGCCCGAGATACAAATGCATGTCGACACCTGGTTGTTTCGGCCCCCGAATGAGAATACTCGTGTGTATGTACCTTTGCTTGGTGCACAGCCACGGGGTAGGTTGTAAGGCCATACAAACACAAAGCCAGGTGCTATGCGTGCTACTCGGTTGCCGAACGGATTGAGTCCATCGGTGCTCATACCCAGCCTCGATGTTCCTTGCGTCGCCCCGAACCTAGGGAAGGCGATGTCCAATGTTTGCCACCGTCCGCCGTCCGAAGGGTGTGTCAAGCATATAGCCCATCTCCGGATCTTCTTCGGGCTTCGCCTTTCCTCGTGCCATTGCATGAGCTTTGCTTCCTTAGGGTCCACGAAATACCGCTGCAGACGGGGAGTGATAGGAAAGTACCATACCACCTTTCGAGGTACCTTCTTGTTCCCAACCTTGTACCGTCCGTGGCCACACACCGGACATGTGGTTCTCGTCCTTGTACTCGCACCTATAAATCACACAATCATTAATGCAGGCGTGGTATTTTTCGTGCGGTAGGTCAAGGGGACACACGACTTTCTTGGCCTCCTCGGTACTACTTGGCAATGTGTTCTCCTCCGGGAGACGATCGTGCCAGAATTTTAAGCTCTTGTCGAAGCCGGAATCGGTCCACTTGTTCTCGCGTCTTCATCCGCGGTAATCAAGCGTTACATGCAAGCGCGTATCCCGCGGACGACACCCAGGAAAGATCGGAGTCATCCCGTCTTTCTCCATTTGCGACAGCTTGGCTCTCTCTCTAGCTGCAACTCTATCGTTGCTCGTCTCCTGGAGGAGCAGATCTTGAACATGAGAGTCCCGCAAGGCCGAAATTAGCGTGGTCGCGCCGGAATCTTCTTCTTCATCATGATGATGTTCTCCGCCGGCATCTTCTTCTTCATGATGATCTTCTCCGTCGACTTCTTCTTCATGATGATAGTCCCCGTCGGCATGATGATAGTCTTCTTCATGATGATAGTCGTCTCGCTCGACATGGTCTTCATGCGCACCATTTGATGGGGCCGGCCGCGCCCGGTTGTCTTGCATGAAACCGCGCCTCGGCAGGTGCTCCTCCAGCTTGTCCGGAATCGTGGTTGATCCAGCGCTCGAGTTTGCATGATCGACACGGACATCTTATCTCGGCGCCTATTGTTCCGAATCATGTCCTCCTTCGCGTCTATCTTGTATCTAGAGATTCGAGCGGAACTCATCGAGAGGACCATGCTTGCCTCGCAAATGGTATACATAGAACAGGAAATTAGAACCGCACCAAATGCACACACATGCATGGGCCGTACCTCTCCTCAAGGTATTACATGGAGTGGAAAAATTCGGCATGACCTCTCCTCAAAGTAGGACATATGGGTAGTGCAAAACTTGCCGAAACGGAAATGAATCAACATTTCGGCAAACATCCATGCACCACACCGGCACACACACAAGCGCTTCACCCGCAACAAGCATCCATACACACGACGGCCACACAAGATCTACAACCATATGCATGTCTCCTCCAAGCATATGTATGTCTCCTCCAACTACTCACCTTCTAGATTCGATACCGAGACGAGACCGCGATCGATGACTTCGAGAGGAGGAGAGAGTATGGAGAGCCTTCTCCTCAACTCCAATTAAGTATCAACCAAAGTAAGTGTAATAAATACCCAAGCAAGTGAAAAGTGGAGTCAAGATGGTATGAGAGAGAAGGGGGGGCGAGCTAGATGGAGGAAGAAGAATGGCTTGTGTAGTGTGGTAGGTGGGAGGTTGCTCACTTTTGTAGATCTGGTTCGCTACTTCGTGGCGCACCAAACACGAGTGCGCCACGTGAATAGCTTATTTCGTGGCGCACCGAGCGCAAGTGCGCCACGTGAATAACTTATTTATGTGGCGCACACAATACAGTGCGCCACAGAATACCTTATTTTTGTGGCGCACTGTCGCCGTGCGCCACAGAAGAAGTAATTTCTGTGGCGCACCGAGGTTTGTGCGCCATAGAAATTGTAAAACCAATGATTGGGGGTGACAGGGTGTGGGGCCCACCAAGTTTTTGTGGCGCACGGTTTAGTAGTGCGCCACAAAATTAAGCTATTTCTGTGGCGCACCGAGCTTCGTGCGCCACAAAATAAGTTTTTGTGGCGCACTCAAAACGGTGCGCCACAGAACTAAGCTTCGCCTATAAGAGTTTTCCTACTAGTGGCGAACAAACACGGGGGCAGCAGCTCCCAGGCTGATGTGCACGAGGCACGGCCGCGCGACGCGAGCATCCAGGAAGTGTCTATGGGCGACGTGCACATAGGACAAAGATGAGGAGGCCGGGTTGGCCGACGAGCTCAGCCGGTGCTCGTGGCGAACATGGTCGAGGAGCAGGTGGCCGGGAACGAGCTCGAGGTGGGGAGGACGACGGCGAGCGGCGGAAGCAGGGACACGGCGACGGTAAGCAGAGGAAGTTGCTCGCACGGGGAGCGACGGGTTCGGCCTTGGGCAGCAGGAGTTGGCTCGAGGGAGAGGCGGCTCGGAGAGAAGGCGGAGCAGCTAGCCATGGCCACGGTGGCGGCAGCGGCCCTGGCGCACGCGTTGGACTTGGTCGGCGGGGTCGTTCGTGAGGCCGGCAGGCTGCGTCGGCGAGCAGAACCGGGGATGGAGACGGCGGGGTGGTCGCGCGCGCAGAGCTCCTGGCGGCGGCGGATGGCGCACGAGGGGCAGGGAGAGGAGGCGCTCTCGGGAGCGAGCATGGGCGGGTGGTGGAGACGTGCAGCCGCGGGCGCGCGCCCTGTGTGCGGAGACGAGTGAGAGGAGCGGAGCGGGGCTCAGGATCGAGGAAAGACAGAGAGGGGGTGGTGGGAGGACTAAGAAGCAAAAAGGGAAGAGATGAGGGGGGAAAGTGAGAAAGAGGTCCGGTGGCGGGGGTGGAAAGGAAAAGTGCCAGGGGGATTCGGTGGGGTGGTTAGGGTTTGCTGGTGGGTTTGGTGGGCCGAGATAGGTGGGCTGCTGGTTGGCCTTCGGCTGGGCCTAAGCTGGGCCTGGCCGGGTGGCTGCCTATCCCCCTTTTTTTTTAAACTGTTTTCTTTATTTTTTTTTCTGTTTTGTTTTAAAAGGCATTTGTAAATAGTTTTTGAATCAGAAAAATAAGTAGAAAACTAGGATTTAATTTTGGGATAAAAGAGAGAGAATAATTTACCAACAAAATAGGGTTTAATAAATTAATTTTATTTTGGAAAACATGAATGTGATGCATGCATGATGCTGATGATTTTTCGGAATGACGCGGAAAAACAAGCGACGAAGAAAAATCTAATTTTGGGTTTGTCGAGGGTGCTCCTCGGCAATGCCCTCCGATAGGGGCTTAGGGTTGATGGAATCCTGCAAGCTGACACGAGACATCGGTACACAGACAAGCGGGGAGAGCGATTTACCCAGGTTCGGGGCCCTCGATGAGGTAAAACCCTTACGTCCTGCCTGTCTGTTCTTTGATTATGATGAAAACAGGTTACAATGGGGTGCCGAATAGTTCGGCTGTGATCTTGTCGAGATGCTAGTTGCTAGGGTAACCTAGTTCTAGGCTTCTGTTGGCTATTGCTGCTAAGATTGATTGTGTCCCTCGGCAGGCCCTCTCCTGGCCTTTACATAGGAGGCCAGGTCTCAAGGGTCCTACCCGAGGACGACTAGGTTTACAGTAGATTAGATCTAATCTTTCCTTGTTTGTCCGTTTCCCGATCTTGTCCGCCAAGGAATCTTCGACGCACCGGCCTAGTGGCCCATATCGCCTTCGGTAGCTTCATGGGCCTCCAACTTGTCAATATCGAGATAGGGCAATACTGGTTACCCGAAGGGTAATGCCCACGTCGATAGCCCCGAGTGTCTAGCCGAAAATAATTCGGGTAGAGACTGATGCATGTTTTCTTCTGATATTCTTCTCCTTCACTTGTTCTTGCTCATCTTAATTGTGCTTCATCTTCTTCTTATCGGGTGCGCGTCAGCGCTCCCGATGGGAGTAGCCCCCGAGTCTAGGTACGGATGCTTGCAATCCGTGCGTAGACTCAAGTTGTACCACTCGAATACTTTCCTCTGCCGAGGTCTTCATAAATCATCTGATACATTTTTTACGCAAAGGATAATGAGTAACGTGCCCAACTGTTGTTTAGTTAACTGCCGATGGCAAAACACCGTTACCCTACACAGAATCAAGTCCCCGGGCATGATCCCGGAGTGCAAAAAATTTCTATCGGGTGTGCATCACGAACTCCCGATGGGAGTAACAGGCCCCGAGTATCTGAGTGCGAGCGTTTTGCAACCGAGTGCTGGCTCAAAACTTTATCCTTTGACTGCTCACTCTGTCGAGTCCTCATTTATCGGGTGCGCGTCAGCGCTCCCGATGGGAGTAGCCCCCGAGTCTAGGTACGGATGCTTGCAATCCGTGCGTAGACTCAAGTCCTTCAACCGATAACTTTTCATGTTTCCTTCGAATGCTTTCAAGTTTTTCTTTATGACGTCATTGTTGACGTGTGTCGTCCGTGACCTGATTGACAAGACTTGACCTGACGGGCCCACCCTAGTTCTGCGCAGGCAGTTTTTAGGGCTTGATCAATGCACGCGTGGCGATTGAGGCGCCTCCTCGATTTTCGCACGACGTGGGAATAATGGGCCGCCGGTTTTACTCCTTATTCAGGCGCCACGTGTACAGCCAGATCTGCCCCACTTCCCACGACTCTTTGGGGAGTTATGGCCACGATTGGGCACAAATTCTTACGGGATAAATAGGGAGTCTCTCCTCTTTTTTATCTTTTACCTCGCTTACTGCTCATCTTCTTCCTCAAGCCCCCTTGTTCCTCCGCCTCTTCAACAGGAGCTCCGTTCACCATGGGCAAGAAGAAGGGTGGAAGCACCTCGGAGGCGGTCAAAGTCAGCCGCGATTGGAGCGCCTCCGCCATTTCCAGCCGTGACATCAACAAGCTTCGCGCCCTCGGCTTCATCTCCGCATCGGAGGAAGACATTCGTCTCCCAGGTCCAGTTACTCGCCCAAAACCTCCGAAGGGTTTCACCATTATGTATGCTGCTTTCCTGTTTCGTGGTCTCTCTCTTCCGGCACACGATTTTCTTCGCTCCCTCCTTTTCTTCTATGGGATTCAGCTCTGGCAGCTGACCCCAAATTCCATCCTTCATCTTTCCATATTTATTACCGTCTGCGAGGCTTTCCTCGGCATTGAGCCTCACTAGGGCCTTTGGAGGAAGATCTTCTATGTGAAACGTCACAATGACAGCAATGCCCCCCCTGTTATTGGTGGCGTTGGTTTCGTCGTCAGGAAGGAGGTCGATTATTTCGACTACCCGATGAAGGAATCCGTCCAAGGGTGGCGCAACAAGTGGTTCTACCTGCGTGACCCCGCTGTTCCTGGGCGGCGGTCAAACCTCCCCCCTTTTGACGATGTCTTGGTGGCTCACAAGAAGAAATCTTGGAACAATGCCCTTTCTCCCGAAGAAAAGGCAACAGCCGACGAGCTTTTCAAGAAAATTGTCATTTTGAAGAATTCAGGAGGCATGACGATGTGCGGTACTGAAGTAGTTTCAGTTTTCCTACAACGTCGAATGCAGCCGCGGATGTCCCGCCCTCATCAGCTGTGGCTTTTTACCGGTAAGAACGACAAGTCGAGAGTTAATTCTGCCGATCTGTCGGCAGAGGAGCTTCAGAACGAAGTTCGTCGGCTAACATGCCTCAGCACTAGGGACACTATTGTCTTGACATCGGCACGCCCTCCTTATGATTTGAAGCACCTTCCGTCCGAGGTAACCTTGTCATTCTTCGTTTACTGTCATTAATTCTTTTTCTTGCTTGCGCCTTATGTGTTTTTTATCCTTTTGCAGGCTCTCGCTGTCGCCCGATGTTATCCTCCCTCACCCGAGAGCGGAGTGGTATTAGAAGACGATGATGACGACTCCGAGGGAACCGAGGATGCTCAGCATGCCCTTGAGGACAGCGATGTCCAAGAGGAGGAAACTGCTGAAGATGACGCCTTCTTTAGGAGCAAACGTCGCAAGCAAGTACATGATGATCTTATTGCTTCGGCTGAATCAAGTTCTTCGGGAGGAGATAATGATGCCGACGAAGCTGCTTTGCCTCCTCCTTGTATACTAACTGCTCGCCATACTTGAACAGCTCTGCCGATGACGATGACGATGTTCCTCTCGCAAAGAGGGCTAAACTAGCCTCTGAAAGAGTAGCATCGGCTAAGGAATTGAACCCTTCTCCTGCCAAGTCGACACCTCCATCCCGAACGGGTGTAGAGAAGGTCCCGGTGTCGAGAGTTATTCCTTCCGATGATGCTCCCACCCCGCCGGCTGGCCGTGATCACGTAAGTATTTTAATCTGTCAAGCTTTGCTGAATTTCCATCACCTGACTCCTCTTGACTTTTTCCTGGTTGCAGCCAATTTACGCCACAGTCGATGCTGTAGCGGACTTTGAGGAACAATTTACCCGCCTCGAAGCCGAAAACTCCCAACTTCGGAAGGCCATCAAATCTTCGGCTGATCAGGTGGTCGAAGCCAACAGGCTTGATGCCGATGCCAAAAGTGAAAATGCCTTGTTGAAGGAAGAAGTAAGTCGGCTGAAGCGTCAAATGAAGGATGACCAAGATGCCAGGCGTGCAGCGGCGGCTGTGATTGATGAGAAGGAGGGTGTCCTCCGTGATTCTATCAAGAATTTATTGGGTAGAAATCTTTACGGTGCTCCATCCCTTTCTTGATGCTTTCTCCGTTGATTACTAATACTCTCTTTTTCAGAGGCCGCCGATTTAATTAACTGTCAGCCGACACCATCAGCTTCGGGAGGATTCTACGGCCGACGCCTTGTCGCTGGCTGCTGAGTCAAATGTCCAGATCCTCAGATTACTGCAGAAGTCCAAGGGAGCACTGTCGAAGTTATACTCGATGATCTTCCCTAAGGCGAAGTTGGACAAGACTCTAGACGAGATGGCTGAAGCCTTCCTTGTCGATCCCTCCGAACCTATAGAGGTACTGAAACGTCGCAGCCGCTTGATTGGTGCAGTTCTTACTTTCCAGTTGCTTATGGGCCACGGGATGGGGTCAAAATTGGAAGAGTTCTCTAAGGCATTGCCTGTTGATGATGAAAATCATCGAGTCGACCTTGAGCCTTTCAAAAGATCGGCAATTACCTGCGCCAACCGACTTCTGAAGTTGGTGGATGAAGCACGAGCCGAGCCTGCTCCTGAGTTAGCCCCTGTTTCAACGTCGGCTGATCCTTGAACTGTTATTTGATTTGTTGTACATAACAATTGTTTAAATTCGGCTCTGTTGCCAAACATCCTTTTGCCTGTATGATGTGCACTTAATGCTCCCGATGGGAGTTTCTTTTGTATATGAATGCATTGGTCTGAAGTAAGGACGTGTTGCAGATTCCCTCGTCTTCTTCCCGTGCCGAACTTTTTCCGAATCCTTCGGATAATGATGAATCAGGCCTTGTTCGTCAGTTACGCGATCAGGTGTCTAGTCTAAATAAAGACATTACTTCTCTTCGAGCGATGGCTGCCTTGGTGAAGAAGAAGGGAGAGATAGCGACTGCCATTGAACAATACACTCTTGATAGTCTTCATGTTGCTACCGAAAGCTTGAACTGTGAGTGTTAGCCCGCCTCCTGTTTCTATGTATAGCTTGAATGTTCTAACATTCGTTCCTTTTCCAGTCGTGGCTTCGGATGCAGCCGAGGAAAACGAGAAAGATCCATGAAGAGGTTGAAGCCATGACCGACGTTGCGCATCCGAATCATGGTTTGTGGTTGCATCGTCCGAAGGTCTGTCGTCATGGCGAAGTTTAAATATCGGGTGGGAAAGGCGCATTATTATTTTGATAAGTTCCATGCTCATCTTATGATGGTTTGGAACACCTTGTTTCCTCTAGACCAGGCACCCGAAAACTTATCTGCCTTGTTCACCCGATTCAAGTCTCCCGAAAGGATTCGGCTGTTGGTACGGAAGGAACTCCTGGCTGGTGCAGAGCTTGCTTTTGCTTCAATACTGGCATGCCATCCATCTTTAGATTTGGGAGCCGTGGCGAATACTGAGAGGAGCTTAGGCCAGTATTATGATGCTGCTAGGGGTCCTGCTTTCACCATCGTTTCTCGGATGGAGTCCTGCCTTGAGAAGGACCTGAAGTCTCATTGGGAGCGGGGAGTTCGACCATGAATGTAATAGCCTTATTTCCTGCATGAAATGATTTTGTGTAAATTTATTGCATATGTTGTATGCTATATTAATTCAATTGATATTTTGTTTGTCGGGGGCGGCTGAGTGATCAGTTCAGCCTGCTCTCCTGACGACTTCGTTGGATTATGCAACGTTATTGCGAAGCCTTTGCGTAAGTTTTTGCAGGCCAACCCAACCCAACCCACATACCGATTCACCTCGCTTTAAGAATCGTGCGTGAAGACGTTGTCTTCGTCTTCCCCCGCATGGACGGCACCGCGACAGCGTGCAAGGTTTCGCCGGCCACCTCCTCGTCGAGGATAAGAGCGTGCGGACGCCAAGGACCAAGCCTAAGGTGCCCATAACCTCTTTCGCGTCCATCGCATCCGAGTTCGCCAAGATTCGTGCCCAGTAGTAGCACCGACTTCGTCGTGCATCCCGGCCAGTCGTCGCCGTCGTGTCGACGATTCCGACCTCCCCGTGAGCTATAAGACCTTTCCAAGCATCACCAAAGAACCCTAGTGTCTCTCTGCTCGCACAATTGCCCTCCGAACCTCCCTATTTCTCGCCACCACCTCACAGTGGTCGCCGGTGTCGAGCATAATTCATCAAGAGGAGGCCACCCCATGGACCCAGAGGTAGACCATGAGAAGCGCATGAGTGTGAGGATCGCTCTGGTAAAAGGAATCAAGAAATGGCGTGCTAAATCGGGCGAAATCGATCGTTCCCTTTCGCTCGGGCTCGCCGGCAATCTTCAAATCGTCGTCGTCTCCGACCTTCCCCGGCCTTGCTGACCAGCTCAACAGAACCAGGGTGAGTGTGCGCACCCAGTGAACTCTTATTCTTGCAATTTCATCAACGGTAGCTTGCGATTCGAGATCTCACCGGCGTTGCTCCGCCGCGGGCATGTTTGCCGGCGAGGCTCCGGTGATCCGTTCAGAAATCCAACACCACCACGGGGTTCCGCGTGTCGAGAGGAGTCGAGAGAGCTTAGCCGCGCATCGGGGAAGGCCCTAAATCGGCGGCGCGGTCGTTCTCTGGCCGCCGGCGTCAAGCCGCCGGCAAGAGCGACGTGGCCAGTGGGTCCCTCACAAGGTCTTTGACCGGTCTTTGTCCAGGTGGCCGCTGACATGGATTCGGGCCCCATCTGTCATTGTCTGTGGTTAGAATTGAACCGGTACAAGTAGTATTCCTGTTTAAATTTCAATTTTCATTAATATCTGAAACTTTGCATATTTATAGAAAATTCATTATAACTCAGAAAATTATAAATAAGATATCAAAATTCTTAGAAAAGAAAACACTATCCAATAAAAATATAATATGAAATTTTTATTTTTCAATAAAAATTTAATTATTTAACACTTGTTATTTAAACCTTTAACTTTAATTCCAAATTTAATTAAAATTCAATAATTAACAAAAACTTCTAAAATTAATAAAAACCAATAAGCAAATCAGGAAAATAATAAAACTAAATTTTCCTTTGCTTATAATTTATTAAATCCTTAATAGGAGGATTTAAATCCTAATTAATAATTACTTTAATTATTAATTCTTTAAAAATAATAAAAAGACAAATCCAATAAAAATTCTTCTGACGCACCGGCCTAGTGGCCCATCTCGCCTTCTGGTAGCTTCATGGGCCTCCAACTTGTCAATATCAGATAGGGCAATACTGGTTACCCGAAGGGTAATGCCCACGTCAGGGTTTTTCCGGGTCGTTACAAATGACACCACTAACAAGGAACCTCGCCCCGAGGTTCCACCTCAAGGTACGGGGGAAGAGAGGTGCACTAGCGGATCTTTGGGTGATGTGTCGATCTCCTCGAAACCACTAACAAGAAGTCTTGCTCCATGTTGATCGGTCGGCGCCACTAACAAGGAGTCGGTGTTCCATCGATGATGATGACTCCGGAGTAAGAAAGGAAGGGTATCAATCACATGGATCGACCAATTCATCCTAACGAGAGCGAATAATAAGAGTAGTTGGTATGGTCATGACTCCATCCCGCACTCGAAGTATTACTCTGCACATGAATATGAGAATCATGCAATCCACTCCCGCAAATCAGATTGGCGATCTTGGCAATGTTTGTCATCGAAGATTTGATGGGGTCAAAGCACATGGAGTTGAAGGAAGATCACAGAAACAAAGATGATGTCAACGTTCAAGGAAAAGGGTTAGCCGTTGTTGATGTTCTTCTAGCAGAAGGTCTTCAGAGATCGGTCCTATTAGGTTGAAGGCATAGATCGTCCAACCCACGTCGGAACCTACGTCTCAAAGACTTAGATAGGAGAGCAGACTCAAAAACCCGCAAAGGTAAGAAGAGAAAGAATAGAGGTAAGGAGAAAAACAGAGCTAATGAGATATATCCAACGATGTTTTCGAAAATAGGTTTTGACACTAGACACATCGTCCGTTGGCAAGGTTATCCTACAGGCTGGACTAGTGCGGTACCGTAAACCTGGGCTCTGATACCAACTTGTAAATCCCGGGAACCGGTACCCTAAGGATCCCAGCGATCCCGCTGAAATCCGCACGATATCAATTCAGAGACGCCCTCTGACACAACGTCCGCGATTAATCACACACGTGATACCAGAGGAATTAACATGAGCGGTAACATTACAAGAAGATTACATTAGAGCCCACAAGAAACATATATATTACACTAACGACTCCAACGAGTTAAGATATAAATACAATACAAATATCCGAATCATATAGAAGGTCGAGTACGTCCGAGTACGGACAAAATACAAATTGGACTGAGAGTCCTGAAGATAACCAGTGGCGTCCATAACCCTGCCCAGGCCAAGCCGGAAGGGTAACCTTGATAACATCGTCATCTCGTACCTTTCAAAGTCGGGTCATCGGTTGCCGACAAAAGGGGGAGGAGACAAAAGAAGAAAGGCGAGGGTAAGTACCATGGCACGTCCTTGCGGGACAAGACCAGCTGTGCTTACTGGTGGGCAGTATAAACACCGCCCGGCTATATGGTGGAGTTTAGCAGCAGCAAAGCGACTAACCAATAGAGACACGCTACAACACTCGTCTAGTCAGAGAAGATAAGAGAGCGCATAAGTTAACAGTTCTACACTCTGCAATCATAATCCAACCGATGTGTTCCCCCCCTTCGCAAAGGAAGTACTTGCAAGGGCACTCACACTATTGACAAGTTTTATTGGGTAACCGTTATAGTGATGCTAACTTACTACGCAAGTTATTAACAAGTTATTAGCAGCAATCACAAATGTGTAAGTTGTTCTATGATCAAGCCATACAATTCCAAGTCGTCCATAACCACGGACACGACTTATTGATAAGATGTACACCCTGCAGGGGTTGCCCAAAAGTAACCATACACATGCTCGACCACACTTACTACAGGTGAAGTCTAACAACAAGACCATTCCCAATGCAAGAGAATGTTTAATGGGAGCCACCCAACTAAGCTACCCGTGACGAAGTTCGGTCGTACTCCGAGACGGACCCAGAGGTTGCGTAGGCGTCTAGGCGGGCACTTACGGCCAAGCACTAGATAAGTCGTGTAGTAGGGTACAGTACATAATATAAACCACCCGAAGGCAACATAATGTAAACACCCGAATGCAACAGTAAGTAAAGCATGGCATATGCAAATAAAACTTAGGTTGTGGCTCCTAGTAAACAGACTCGAGGAAAGGTAATGGGTGAGGGGGTCCCGATAAACATCCCCACGTACGGGTAGAGCGCTTAATCTCGAAACAGATAACAAGAACTAGGGTCCTAGGGGACATTAGCAAGTCAAAGTTTCGATGCTTTCGCGAAGGGGCTCACAGATGCCTCTACTTACAATTTTAGTTGTTAACAATGAAGTATAGCATGTGTATCTCCAACAACCGATATAGCATGTGATAACCTCCCAACAACCCAACATATATAGAGATTATAACAGATCCCTGAATATGCGCTACGACTCGCAAAGGCTCAAACAACAAACAACGGTGATAGCTAGCGGATATTTGACACGGATTATATGGGTAACAGTGGAATATGACACGACATAATCGCAATGTATGGATAGAAGGAGAACAAGGAACAGGAAACTGTAAAATAGGTGAAGAGGTGGGCTCGCCTTTGAAAAGCTGCAGAAGAACTTGTCGTGACTCACATCATCACTTCGTGGTCCTATCCGGGAAGAAGCAAATGCTGGAACACACACAATAGATGCAATTCTTACAACTACGGATAAAAAAGATCCAGCATGATCAAATGCATGCATGCATGACATGGCAACGATGATGCGATGCAACTTAACCATATTAAGCGGAATCGGATTCCGAACAAACAATTATTAGGTTCGAGTTATTTTTCTATCCCGCAGATTAAATGTTGGTTAGCGTGGAAAGTCATGGAATGGGTGTGCTATGCAAATTTAAATGGAACCAGGACACAATAAATCATTCCCGCACAATTTCATATTTAATTATTAGGTGTATCGCTATTACCCGAAAAACCAAGATATGCGGTGCGGTGCAACATGATAAGAGATGCAACAAGATATATGCACATTTAGAAAATAGGTATAGGGTAGGGTTTGGGGTCTCACGATTCGAGTCGAAGAGCGGTCGCCGGATTTAGGTTCGGAGAGGAAGATGAAGGAGCGGGGTTCGGAGAGGGAGGTGAGGCAAGGTCTCGACCTTCGAATCATCGAAGTAGGCCTTGGGGTTCCGACTTCAATTGTCGGTGGATAACTTGGAATAGCTCCGGGTGGTCTTCGAATGTCAACACCTCAAACATCAGTAGCGGCAGCACACTATCTGTGCAGGCCTATAAGCCGTGTTGCTCCGCCACTGCAACATCGCAATCATCTTACATTCCCATTGTTGAAGTAGCTGAAGGTCCTTGCGAAAATTTTGACGAACATGTGGAGCGCGGCCACAGCCAGAAGCTTCGGTGACGCGGCTCAGGGAAACAACCACTGTAATAACTAGCGAACAAACACGGGCCCAGGATGATGTGCACGAGGCACAACCGCGCGACACGAGCATCTAGGAAGTGTCTGTGGGCGACGTGCACGCGGGGCGAAGATGAGGAGGCCGGGTTGGCCGACGAGCTCAGCTGGTGGTCGTGGCGAACATCGTCAAGGAGCAGGTTGCCAGGAACGAGCTCGAGGTGGGGAGGACGACGGCGAGCGGCAAAAGCATGGACGCGGCGCCGGTAAGCAGAGGACGCGGCTCGCGCATGGAGCGACGGGGTCAGCCTTGGGCAGCAGGAGTTGGCTCGGGGGAGAGGCGGCGGTGAGAGAAGGCGGAGCAGCTGGCCGTGGCCACGGTGGCGACAGCGGCCCTGGCGCGCGCGCTGGACTTGGTCGGCGGGGTCGTTCGTGAGGCTGGCAGGCGGCGTCGGCGAGCGGAATCGGGGATGGAGACGGCGGGGTGGTCGCGCGCGCAGAGCTCCTGGCGGCGGCGGACGGCACACAAAGGCGAGGGGAGGAGGCGCTCTCGGGAGAGAGCATGGGTGGGTGGTGGCGACGTGCATCCGCGGGCGCGCGGCCTGTGTGCGGAGACGAGCAGAGGAGCGGAGCGGGGCTCGGGATCGAGGAGAGACAGAGAGGGGGTGGTGGGACGACCAAGAAGCAAAAAGGGAAGATATGAGGGGGAAAAGTGAGAGAGAGGTCCGGCGGCGGGGGGTGGAAAGGAAAAGTGCCAGGGGGATTCGGTGGGGTGGTTAGGGTTTGCTGGTGGGTTCGGTGGGCCGAGATAGGTGGGATGCTGGTTGGCCTCCGGCTGGGCCTGAGCTGGGCCTGGCCGGGTGGCTGCCTCTCCCCCTTTTTTATAAAACTGTTTTCTTTATTGTTTTTCTGCTTTGTTTTAAAAGGCATTTGTAAATAGTTTTTGAATCAGAAAAATAAGTAGAAAACTAGGATTTAATTTTGGGATAAAAGAGAGAGAATAATTTTACCAACAAAATAGGGTTTAATAAAATAATTTTATTTTGGAAAACATGAATGTCATGCATGCGTGATGCTGATGATTTTTCGGAACGACACGAAAAAACAATCGACGAAGAAAAATCTGATTTGGGGTTTTTCCGGGTCGTTACAGCAGGTAGCCATGACAACGAGGATAGGTGGCTATTTGAAGTCAAAGTCTTCTTTTTAGGCAGCCATTGGAAAAGAATGTAAGATAGGATTGATGAATACAATTAAAACATATTTATGCTAAAAAATAAGAATTTAGAGCAAATTCACACACATGCCTGTATAGCAGACATGGAGGGGATACGGAAAATCTCTTTATGACAAGGGCGTCGCTAGGTTCCAACTGGAGCTAGAGCACACCAATGATGAAGATGCTACAGTACGCAGAGCAACAGAGGTCAGCACCACAGAAGATATGGAAGGACATTACAAGCCTAGAGTCAAAGCTACGGTCCAAAACCGGCTAATGTAGGCAAAGATTCCCACTGCCCGGGTTTCTTCTTATGTAAGCCTCTTCTCCACTACATAAGGAGAGGTGATGCTCCCTTGCACGGCATGATTCCTGGATTCCACTTTCTCTTGTTCTAGGGTTTGTCCCTCCGTAGAACTTCATCTTCTACATCTAGCCAAGAGGTGGAGGAATACCATTGTAGCTCCTTGAGTGCTTATACAGATCAGATAGGCAGGAGTAGTGGCGTTACCTCCTCACGAGGGTCCCGAACCTGGGTAAAACTCGTGTGTTACCGTGTGTTTCCTCTCCATCTCCCCTCCTCCGGATCCCTCGATGTACATTGGCTCCAAGATAAGTCTACCCATAGCATTTATTTCCATAGCATTTATTTGTTCACCCACGACAACAATGGTCAGCGTGCAAATAGCACAACAAAGCTTACTCCATTGATATTGAACCATATATAGTTCCTCCACTTGGAACTATAAGTATATTTATTTACACTTTGCAAAGTAATAGTAATATACTTGAGCTTGTATAAATCAGAGATAAACACACATTATGCTCGAAACATAAAAGTGACATGGACAGATTATTCTTTTAGTAACACTAGGGCAATGCCGCGCGATGCCGTGGAGGAGCAAAATATGTTAATTTTAAAATATAAACAAAAAGTTACTGCATTGACATGGTAGAACGAAAGTAAACTGTAACAATTCTTTGTAAAACGGGATTGTTGGCATATTTTTGTTGGATGTAATTAAACGGGATGCCTTCCATTGTATGATTAAAGAGTGGGGATAGAGTGGGGCACACTGCATTGTCGTTGGGGGGGGGGGGTGTGTTAAAGAGGACCGTTCTAAGGCCTCGGTAGTGGAAGTGTAGGTCATGTTGAGGCGCATGGGTGGAAAGGTAGCCTTTGCAAATATATGTTGGTGGTAATGGTAAAGAAACTGAACAAGAAGTGCTGCTAGATTAGCCCATTGCATAGCAGTTGTTGCTAAATTTCTAGCCACTTCTTATGTAATAAAAGGAGGGGCCAAATCAAAACCTAAAAATCAAATTACTTTGACAATTCGGGTTGATCGAATCCGCATCTCAATTCCACCCGCATGATATATTATTTTGCTTTTCTCAGCTTCCTCTACTTCCTACCCCGAGGGAGGCGAGGGCTTTAGCGGAGTGGACTGAGCTAGCGAAGGCGCATGGCAGTAGCACATGTACCGGGTGGCCTAACTAAATAGGTGGAGCCGAGGCGGTGCTAGCGCACCATGGACACGTTGAAGATAATTGAGTTTTTGCTTCTCCCAGTGCAACACACGTGCCATTTACCTAGAAAATTATAAATCAATACTCGTAGCACAATGCTCGCGTGTTGCTGCAGGTTTGACATCAATTTATGGAATCATTTTCTAAAGATAAATGTCAGCGCCACCCAAAATTTGCCAAAATACAATCTGGCACGCATAACCCTAGCCTTTCCAAAGATGACACAACACAACTATCAACATGCATATGAAAATAATTCATATAATGTATGCAAATAAAATCTTTAATAATTTGGAATACATTTGATTTTTTGAAGTTTGGAATACGTTTAATTTGATATACCATTGGTTTAAAACTATACTTTCAATTGATACAAACGCTTATAATGATTAAATTTAAAGCCGGTCTTTTAAAGCTAGTTAGTGAAAAGAAATGTTATTTTTGTCTGTCCGTGAGTACATATTCGGAAGGACGAAGTAGGCAAACATCCTCTAGTAAATTTGTACATCTACAATCTCCAATGGTCAAACGTTTCCATATAGTGGAAAAAAGATGATTTTGTTGCTAATTTGAAATTAATTCATTGCATGGGCACGTGAGTGGTCGCTTCGTGAGTGTCTCTTAGCGAGATACACGTTTGGGGGCCCTTCTTTTTACACATCGTTCGTACACACGGCCACAAGCCCCTCAACGTGGCAACCGGGGCGGACGTACCCCTCGCGCATTCGCCACACGCGCAGATCTGGTCGCCTCCTTCCACTTTTTTTTTCGCGCTGGCGCATGCCGCCGCCGCAATTACCAAGCGCTTCCCCCTCTGTGCGGGCCCGCACGCCAGATCCCGCTCCTGCCCTCCTTACACTTTTCTCATGGGCCGCGGCCGAAGCAGGGCATCACACCGGCGAGGTCCTCTCGCTCCACGTTTGAAGACAAGTTAGTGAGTTACCATCCATTATTTTCGTCTAATCGTCCCCGATCGGCGCTCTGCCACGCTGATTGTTATTTTGGAGACACCTTGCTGATAATCTGGACAATTTGCGAGTATTTGAACCGGTGGAAAATTGGTATATGGGGGCGAGGTGGGACTATTCAACAAAAAAGAATTCCATGCCTCGATGCCAATATGCACGGCGTCAGCTTCTTTTTTCTTTCCAGGCAAAAGGTGCACCAGATCGGAGGAGGGTTGGATTTCCCGGGCCTCGGCCCATGGGCGCGACTGGAGTCTCCATGGGATGATTAGACGAAGGGAGCAGAACCAAACGTTCATAACGATTAACGAAGCATTATTCACTTACCGGTGGCATTGATATAATTAAGTAAAGAAAACATGGGTTAATCTAAAGGAAAACGCTTCTATTCGGTCGACCGATCGCGCGGGGCGATCGGTCGTTCCGTTCTCGCGCGCTACTTGGCCCGCGACTCACTTGTTGGGCCGGAATCTGGCCCAGCACACGTTTTGCTGGTGCGCTGCTTCGTTTCTTTTTGTGCACCAGATTTTTGTTGTATTCTCGTGTGACTATTTGTAAACATAGTTGGTGTTTTTTTGTTGTAATTCAATATGTACCAAATTAAATTTTACTTGACACTTTGCAGTGTTTGCAAACATATATATTTTTGTTTTAATTATTTCTGACTTTTGTACAAATAGTTGGTGAATTTTGTTGTAATTCAATATGTAGCAAATTAATTGACGCTTCACCACTTTTGCAGTGTTTGCAAATAAATAGACTTTTGTTGTAATCGTTTCACACTGTTTGTAAATATAGTTTGCAAATTTTGTTGTAATTCAGTCTATAGCAAATTAAATGTCGCTTGACCACTTTGTATCATTTTGCAAACATGTTGATTTTTTTATTGTATTGTTTGTGACTTTTTGTACAAAAAGTTGGTGAATTTTGTTGTAATTCAATCTGTAGTAAATTAATGTTTTATTCCTTTTTTGCAAACATATGGATTTTTGTTGTAATAGATTCCGATTTTTGTTAATAATATTGACTAATTTTGTTGTAAATTGATCTCCAACAAAACAATTTGTTGGTTTAACCACTTTATTGTGACATTACTTTTAAAAAATGTTGTGACTTTTTGTTGTAATAGTATATATTTTTTGTACACGGAGAGAGGATTTTTGTTGTAATACTCATCATATTAGGGGTACTGCGGGTTGGTTTCCTGAAAAAGGAGGGTGGCAAATGTAAAACTGCATTTGAACTAATATCTGAGAAATATAGTACTGCGGGTTGATTTCTTAAAAACTAAGGGCTAAAATGCAAAACTGCGCTGCGGCTTGTTCTGGACGTTAGATCTCCATCCGATGGCGCGCGTACGACCGATTTCCGATCCCAGATCGGTCGGCCGACGGGTAGCATGGCCCTAATCTAAAACGGATCAAAAAAAAGGAGAAATCTTACTTCCTTTATTAGTAGGTACTAGTAAATTGCTCATGCGTTGCCACGGTTCTGTAAGTTTTTGTTACGTTGCAAATCTGAAAAATTCTAATGAGAGCCACTTGATCGTGCAACGACAAAGTAAATTAGTCGTCCATTTATAAATGTACTATGTTTTGTTAGGAACTAAAGAAATTCTCTTCTATATTATGTAACATTCTTTCTTGAATTATTATTGCTAAAAGAATAGAAACATAATGTGATACATTTAAGAACCAACCTCAGGTTGGGTGGTTAGGAGGGTGGTTGTACCCCCAGCCCACCAGAGTTCAAACCCCAGGTTTGACATCTGTGTGTCTCATAAAGGCGGAATATTCTTTCAGTGGGAGGCGACGTTCCCGTCGACAGCGAGGCGCCTGTGGTGACTTCGTCAATTTCAAGATCCAATCCGCCGGCTCGGTCTTCCGGAGGTGCTCATAGGGGTAGGGTGTGCGTGTGTGCGTTCATAGGGGTGAGTGTATGCGCGTGTATATGAGCGCCTGCGTTTGTACTGTGTTTCTCAAAAAAAAAAAAGTGATACATTTAGTTATGGATTGTGATAAGGATATTATACCTTTTTTTTTTTTTGAGGAACAGGCAGTCGATCTGCAATTCGATTACATAAGGTATAGTTTGGCCTATAGGATAGGTGCCGCTAAGGTCAAATGAATCACAACCAAAAAAATAGGAAAAAGCCTAAAAATGCAGGGCAATGTCTTTCGGATCCTGTTGTGTGCAAAGGCGCGCTGATGAACATCCTCGTTCACCTGCAACGTCTACCTTCTATATTTTTACCTCCATAGTGTAATTCTAATATTATGAATTTAGATGGACAAGGTAGGCGAACAAACTTATCATGTGAACTTTTGTTCTCATACAGCTCATTACAAACTTCACAAATGTAAAGTTCGACCATGCCCATGTCGAGCAGATGTTATGTTTAGCAATTAATAACAAATGTAAAAGAACCAACATAGGATATCTTCTAAGTGTACACATCTCAACTAATCCAGATCAAATAATTTTGCAGTCGATGTAGCAAATTCTACAAGCTTGTAAACACATCCTTAGATATATCAGAATAATTAATCCTGCATAAGGTTCACCCTTAAGGGCCGAGATTCCCCCCTTCCCCTCTCTCTGTCCTCTACAGTAACCAGAGACACGCCCGCGTGTTCTGGCCCGATCCCGAGCCCCTCCGGCGGCGATGCCGGCCGGAGGTGGCGGAGGTGAGGCGCCAGAGTAGTTTCCTAGGCTAGGTTAGGTGTAGTTTCCGGCGATCTGCCGGTTAGTGGTGGAGTAGGAGCCCTGGTTTCTCGGCCAGATCTAGGGCGAGCTGTGTGTTGGAGGGGCTCCTCTCTGCTCCGGCGGCCGGAGTCCAGGACGCCTCCATCTCGGCTGATCTCCAGAATAAGGGCCTTCGTCTTCTCCGGCTGAGTTCTCGATGGTGCCTCCTCTTCCGCTCTCGGCCGGCCTCGGTGGCGAGGGGGATTGGGACGAAGTCGTCGTCTTCGACTTGCTTTGGAGGTGGATGGAGTCGAGTGCCTTCTGGTGCTCCGGCGCGGCGCCAGATGGCCTGTCGCAGATGGCCTCCCTCTAGATCCATGGTGGATCTGGGTTTGGAGTTCGTCTACGGCAAGGCCCCCTTCGATAAGGCTCCTAGGAGTCAACAGATGACGAAGAAGACGGCCTCTCTGCTCCCTTGGCTGGCCATGGTGGCGGGGGAGGGGCATGGAGGTGAACCGAGGCGTTGTTTTCCGACCTGACCGGCCGTGTGGCGAGGGGATCGGAGACGCACCTCTGTTCTTGCATCTTTTTCTTCATGTTGATGCTGTCCTCGTTGCTACTGGCTTTCTCTCTCGATTTCTCATGCCCCATGGTGGTGGCATCAGTTCGGGGCTTGTCTGCCGGCGGTGATGGTTTCTCTGTGGAGCTCATCTCCGACGTTTCAATGGCGGTTTCCGTCTTCGCGTCGGACTCAACGGCAGTAGGGCTGTCGCTCCGTCGCTGCTTTGCTCCGGCCGTCGGTGCTCCGGGGCTTCGTCTCCAAGTGGCCTGTTCCCCGGAGATGCGGCCTCAGACCGTTGCCGGAGTTAGATCTGGAGGAGGAAGACGACGGAGGGCTTGATCGCGTTTCAAGTTTTTCTCTAGGGTCTTCTTTGCAATTGTCTTGGACCCCTGTGTAATTCTTTGTAATTCTAGGGTCTACTTGTACTCCAGGTTTTTTAATAGCAGCTTTTATCGGGTGTGTTCATCCGGTGACTTGTTCAAAAAAAAGTTCATCCTTAAGTCCTCAAGGCTGCCCATCAGCGTGCTCTCGTCAGGTCTCGATTCTCCGGTGTCAACCCGGTGCCACCAATGAGTGGCTGGTTGAATTCGCCCAGACCTAATTACATCGGTGCCTTTTCATTTCCATCCTGGAGACTCGGGGGCTGGGGCAGCGACTCTAGGAAAAGCAGAAAGTAGATGGGTTGCTCCTGAATAAAGAATACTAGTACTAATCATGCCACGATGCAAACTGAACATGTCAATGGAAACAACCCGTGCACTGCATTGTCCCGTCAATTTCCAGGCAAGGAGATAAGGAGCCAGAGCGCAGAAACATGTATAAATCTCAATCAACTGAGGGATGTATCCAAGGAAAAAAATAGAGCGCTATAACAAAATAGTGTGGGTCTAAAAATACGCTAATAGAATGCTATAGCGTGCTATTAACGCAAATAGCGCGCTATAGCCCAAAACAGCGTAGCGTCCGCTCTCCAGATATGCTATAGCGTGCTATTAGCGTTGTAATAGCGCGTTATTTTTTTCCATGGATTTATCCCATAGGAGGCCGTTGGCATGATGCAGGTTTTAGGGCTCGGTGGCGGAGGCGTGCATCATCCCTCGGATTCGCTGCAAGTTCCCCAAAGGTGGCCGACACCAGAACCGGCACAATCCCGCGGACGAGCTGGTCGACGTGATCCAGGCTGATGATTCGCTGCAAGTTCTCCAAAGTGATCCAGGCTGATGATTCGCTGCAAGTTCCCCAAAGGTGACCGACACCAGAACCGGCACAATCCCGCGGACGAGCTGGTCGACGTGATCCAGGCTGCCCCAAGGCCGTGTTTTGGTTACAGGTGGTCTGCGTTCGCTTCATAGCACCTTCAGTTGCGTCCCCCAAACCATTCCCCAAAATGCGCCGGATTAAGCGTTTGGGGGACGTATTTCGTTCGTGTCGTGTTTGGGGCAAGTCGTTCCCCAGTCGCGTCATCCAAACAAAATTTCGGAAATTTTAAACTTAAACGAGCTTCGATTAGATTTGTCCAAACTTACATAGATTCGAACAAAATTTGACTAAATTTAAACTAAACCTAATCTAGAAGGCCGGAGGCGTCGTAGTACTGCTGGAAGTTGTACATGTCGTCGGTGACAACCTCTTGCTTGACGCGCTCGTCGATGGGCTTGTCGACGGGCTCGTCCTTCACCAAGCCGCTTGGTCCTGCCTCGCCGTCGTCGGTGAGGTCCGGAGTCGCGGATGGACATGGCGATCGCCATGTCGAGGTCGCCCCTCCAGACGTCCTTGTCGTTCATGGACGCCAAGCACGCCGCCCACAGCCCTGGGCAGTCCTCGGGGTCGTCGCTGCTGGCGATGAGCCGCTGCTGCCGCTCGTACTCCGCCAGCAGCGCCGCCTACGCCGCTTCCTCCAGCTCCTCCTTCACCTCCTGCTTCGGGATGAGGAGGGCGCCGCCGCGCCTCTCTTGCTGCCGCCGGCTGCCGCTGCCGCCACGCCTCGTGTTGACGGGCGTCGCCGGCTCCTCCATCACCTCGCGTTTGGGGACGCTGTAGGGCGCCGAGCGGTACGACGAGGACGGCGTCGATCGGGTCGGTCCTGAGGAAGAAGAGTTCGAGGAGGTCGTCCTCCTCGGCTGCCATTGCGGTGGTCCTCCTCGAGGAGACGGTGGCGGTGACGACGGCGTCTCCAACCTTGGAGCGCCGTTGCGGATGCCGCGGATGACGTTCTCGAGGGTGCGCCCCGGAACACCCCAGAACAGGGCGCGTCCGTCCTTGTTCCAGCTGTTGGGCCCGCCGATGAGCCCGTGGGTGCTGTGCATCTCGATGTCGTACTTCGCCTTGAAGTACGTCTTCCACCAGTCGTCGTTGTTGTTGGTCGCCCACGTCGGATCCAACCGCTCCTCGGCGGTAAGTTGAGCCCGCTGGGCCTTGATGTCGTCCCTCCATTGGTCTGTGCCCGGCTTCGGCGGCGGCGGGACGCTAATGCCGTTCACGGCCATCTTCCAGCCGCCGCTGCTTGGCAGCCGCATGTCCGGCGGGAATGGATATCGGGCGTGGTACAGCGCCCACGCCTCCGCCACGATTAGGCTGCCGTGGACGAAGCCGTTCGCCGCGGCGATCTTGCGGGAGGACGAGCTCGATATTTTTGGAGCGGCGAGGAGAAGATCTTTGAGGGGGGAGGCGGCGGTGACGACAAGGTTAGGAGCGGTGAGTAATTGGGGGACGAACTGCAGGGCGTCTTAATGTACAGCGGCGGCAGCGGGTGGTTGCACGCAATAACGCCGGCGCGGACGGCCACACGACCATGCACGACGAGACGCGTCCCTGCGTCGCCTGGGAAAACAGGGACGCCATTAACGTTGTTTGACCAAAGGTAGGCGACGGGGTTTTAGCCTTCCGAGCCGCTGACACGTCTGGCCCGCGTCGCTTCGCCTCGCTTTTCGTTGTGTCCGGCGTGCCCGGTGGGTCCCCTATGGGACGGGGATGGGCTCGGGGCGCTGGATACCGTATCGGGGCGTGATGCCTACGGGTGCTTCTATTCTTGTAGACAGTGTTGGGCCTCCAAGAGCAGAGGTTTGTAGAACAGCAGCAAGTTTCCCTTAAGTGGATCACCCAAGGTTTATCGAACTCAGGGAGGAAGAGGTCAAAGATATCCCTCTCATGCAACCCCCTGCAACCACAAAGCAAGAAGTCTCTTGTGTCCCCAACACACCTAATAGGTGCACTAGTTCGGCGAAGAGATAGTGAAATACAGGTGGTATGAATAAGTATGAGCAGTAGTAACGGCGCCAGAAAAGTGCTTGCTGGCGTGTGGTTGATGGTGGTAATATTGCGGACAGTAGAGATGCAGTAAAACAGTAAACAAGCAGCGATAGCAGTATTTAGGAACAAGGCCTAGGGATCATACTTTCACTAGTGAACACTCTCAACATTGATCACATAACAGAATAAATAGATAGATGCTAGACTCTACACTCTCTTGTTGGATGATGAACACCACTAACTGTGTAGGATTACACGAACCCTCAATGCCGGAGTTAACAAGCTCCACAATATTTGATGTTCATGTTTAAATAACCTTAGAGTGCATGACAGATCAACATAACCAAACCAAGTACTAACATAGCATGCACACTGTCACCTTCACACTACGAAATGAGGCATAGATCACATCAATACCATCATAGCAATAGTTAACTTCATAATCTACAAGAGATCACAATCATAGCCTACGCCAAGTACTACACGATGCACACACTGTCACCATTACACCGTGCGGGAGGAATAAACTACTTTAATAACATCACTAGAGTAGCACATAGATAAATTGTGATACAAAACACATTGCAATCATAAAGAGATATAAATAAGCACTTCACTATGCCATTCATAACAGTGAATAAGTATTCCGTGAAATATAGCCTAAGAGACCCACACGGTGCACACACTGTCACCTTTACACACGTGGGACAAGGAGTCTCCGGAGATCACATAAGTAAAACCCACTTGACTAGCACAATGACATCTAGATTACAAGCATCATCATATGAATCTCAATCATGTAAGGCAGCTCATGAGATTATTGTATTGAAGTACATAGGAGAGAGATGAACCACATAGCTACCGGTACAGCCCTTAGCCTCGATGGAGAACTACTCCCTCCTCATGGGAGACAGCAGCGTTGATGAAGATGGCGGTGGTGTCGATGGAGGAGCCTTCCGGGGGCACTTCCCCGTCCCGGCGGCGTGCCGGAACAGAGACTCCTGTCCCCCGGATCTTGGCTTCGCGATGGCGGCGGCTCCGGAAGGTTTTCTCCGGTTTCGTCGAACGTGTCGTGGTTTTCGCGACGGAGGCTTTAAATAGGCGGAAGGGCAAGGTCGGAGGGGGTCCGGGGCCACCGGACACTAGGGCGGCGCGCCCCCTCCCGGGCCGCGCCGCCACCATGTGTGGGCCCCCCGTGGCCCCTCTCCGACGGTTCTCGGGTGTTCCGGAAGCTCCCGGGGATTCTAAGATCTTCGGTGTTGATTTCGTCCGATTCCGAGAATATTTCCTTACTAGGATTTCGAAACCAAAAACAGCGAGAAAACAGGAACCGGCCCTTCGGCATCTCGTCAATAGGTTAGTTCCGGAAAACGCATAAATATGACATATAATGTGCATAAAACATGTAGATATCATCAATAATGTGGCATGGAACATAAGAAATTATCGATACGTCGGAGACGTATCAGGGCGCGCCGGACAAAATTGGGCTTTGGGGGACGCGGTTGGAACCGTTTTTTTGGTCCGAAGCGCTCGAAGTTGCTTTGGGGAACGTTTTGGGGAACGCGACTGGAGATGCTCTTATAATGTTTTGTTTGGTTAAGTTATCTGAACCGATTGTGGACCGGACCGGCGGATTGAAGAAACTAAGGCCCATGAAAAGCGACAGATCGACGGGAAGACTGGATTTAATGTACGAAACAGAACGAAGCATTTTTTATGACTTACCGGTGGCAAGGTATGTAATTAAGATGAAAATTCGAGGCAAAAACTGACGGACCAACAACAAGCTCTTTTGCTTTTGCTTTTATTATTAGGGGTATAAATATATAGATTTGGTGAAGCTGAAAACAAATGCCGACGACTTGACTCTATCTCCGTTTGGTGCGTGAACATATCTAGTATACTACTAGGTCTATAGGTGCTACATGATTCCAGCAATTTTGGTCGTTCGATCTGAGTCAACGGACAAGATGAGTCATAAGGGCATGAGCAATGGAGGCAGTTGTTCAACTAGGCTTGGATAAAAATTTTAATATATGCATGCCATGTTATGATCCTATTAATATGTCTTTCTCCAAAAGCTGATTTGGTTTTTCTCTTTCTCTCTCACATTTGCACTCAGTTTTCACTTTATGGCTGAAGAAGCTGCCTCCTGATGAAGAGGCTGCCTCCTTATCGAACCTAATTTGGACCACTCAAACCAAGATAAAGCTGCGAGGCAATACCTCTAGGGTCCATCCATGGTGTCTTTCTCTCTCCGCTAAGTATAGTCTACCACCAACCATGTCATATGTTCAGATTAGTCTCTCCACCTTTTTCTATTGCTACACAGGGTCCATCCATGGTGTCTTTCTCTCTCCGCTAATCTTCAAATCAAAGCTAAAACTACTAGGGTACAGGAGCAACTCAAATAAAAGCCACGAGATTTAATTCGTCCCGAATTGAGTTTGATTGGAGGAGCAACTCATCACGCTGCATCCGGACATCAGAGGTGATGAGGGCTAAGCGTGTTGAGCGTGTCAAGGCTGAAAAGTGTGGTCCAGAAACGCGCAAATTTTAGCCCGATCCATTATACCATGAACCGGTGTCACGTCCAGTCCAAATTCATGAAATCTCACAGCAGCTAAGATCTTTCACAGAGTGACCACCAATTTCCTCTTTAGCGGTTGACCGCCCGGCGCGGTCACTTTGCTGGTCACGCGAAGCCCTTTCGGGCCTGGTGCGAGCTCTCGATCGGGACCATTTCTCTTTCAGTTTGTTTCCTCTTGGCATAGTTGGCCGTAGCTCCCGGGCCTCCCTCTCCTGTGTTCTCGGTCCTGACGCGGGCGAACACGGGCGAACTTGTGGACGCACCAAATCAGGCGTCTCGCTTCCGTCTTCGACGAATCGCCTCAACCTCCTTCTCCGACGAATGCCTCCAATCACCGTGGTAGGTAATCTTTCCTTCCCCTATAACGGATTTCAGATCGGTGTTGCCCGCGGCCCGCCCCCTCCATTTTATAGTATAGTTTTAATTGAAGTTTTATTAATTTCAAGAGCATTAATTTATTTGATATGGACGTTAGTTTTGATGTTTTCCTTTTACAATCCATGTCCAAGTCCAGTTAACTACTATATACTTCTTTGATTCTCAGTTACATATTTGGTTTGCACTCTTTCCTTTTAATCACGACCATTAGATCATCTTAACAATCAACAATGTATATAATTTTTCTAGCTCTTCAAAAAACATGGTGAATAATATTTTAACCCAAAAATGTTACTACAACAGAATATTAGAGTTGCTTAAGGCCAAAGCAAGTCTATTGAGCAAACACATATGGGTCTAAAAAAACGCTTCGCTCGGCCTCTCGCGTCGCTTCGCTCTGGGGCAACTCGGGAGGCGACGAAACCCTAGCCGCCACTAGCCTCTCCCCTCCCCTTCCTCTCCCTCGCCATCGCCGGAGGTGGCCGCCAGGAAACCCGCGCGGGGCTGCCGAGGATGGTGGCGGCGGGGATTTCACTGCTTCGCCCTGGTCGCGGAGAGCTATGGCATATGGGGCGGCGGCCTCGCGAGGTGAGGGCCGCGCCGGTCCTTGGCAGGAGGCGTTCGCCGGTGCTGGCAGCCCTCTTCTCGGCCGCAAGGGTGGCGAGGAGAAGGAGGTTGGGGTCGCGGTGCAGGTGGATCGCCCCGTCGCCCTCCGGCCAGATCTGAAGACGGTGGCCCGTGCAGGGGTTATTCCAATCCCGCTGCCTTTGGATCTAGCTTCGCCGGATCTAAAGCGCACATGCGACGGCTGGGGCTGGGCTTTGGGCCGGGGGAAACCTTTGGCGGCGGTGGTAGCCACGGCATCGAGGGCGCTGATGACCCACAAGTATATGGGGTGTATCGTAGTACTTTCGATAAATAAGAGTGTCGAACCCAACGAGGAGCAGAAGGTGTTGACAAGCAGTTTCGATGAAGGATTCACTGTAAATGCTCACAGACAAGTTTTCAGGAGGTTTTGATATAGCAGATAAATAAAATACAAGTAAGTAAAATGCGAGAATAATAATTGCAACAAGTGGCCCAATCCTTTTTAGCACAAAGGACAAGCCGGTTTGTTTACTTATGATGACCAAACGTTCTTGAGGACACACGGGAATTTAGTCTAGCGCTTTCGCTTCATATAGTTGATTAATCTTCATTCTTTTGATAAGTGTTGTGTCGGTGAACCTATGCTAATGCACCGCCCTTCCTACGACTAATACATGCTTGTGATTAAACCCCTTGCAAGCATCCGCAAATACAAGAAAGTAATTAAGATAAATCTAACCACAGCCTTAACTTCTGAGATCCTGCTATCCCTCATGCATCGATATACCAATGGGGGTTCAGGTTGCTGTCACTCCGGCAACCCCGCAATTAGCAAACGAATACAAGATGCATTCCCCTAGGCCCATAAAGGTGAAGTATCATGTAGTCGACGTTCACATGACACCACTAGAAGAATAACACCACAACTTAAATATCAAACCATTAAATATTACTCAACATAGTTCACTACTAACATTTAGACTTCACCCATGTCCTCAAGAACTAAACGAACTACTCACAAGACATCATATGGAACATGATCAGAGGTGATATGATGATGGATAACAATCTGAACATAAACCTTAATTCAACGGTTCCACTCAATAGCATCAATAACAAGGAGTAATCAACACCGGGAGAGTTTCCCCTATGAAATAATCAAGATTCAACCCTAGATGTTACAGCGGAGACGAGGTGCAGCGGTGGAGATGACGGTGTCGGTGATGGAGATGATGATGATGATGATCCCAATGAAGTCCAGCTCGATGACGGTGATGATGGCGACGATTTCCCCCCTCCGGAAGGGAATTTCCCCAGCAGATTTCGGCCTGCCAGAGAGCTCTTTTCTCTCTGGTGTTTTCCGCCCCGAGGAGGCGGCTATGACTATCCTCGATGTTCCTCCGCACCTTAGGGTTTCAGGTAGATCAAGTATGATACGCCCCAAACGTATCTATAATTTCTTATGTTCCATGCTACTTTTATGATGATACTCACATGTTTTATACACATTATATGTCATATTTATGCATTTTCCGGCACTAACCTATTGACGAGATGCCGAAGAGCCAGCTTGCTGTTTTCTGCTGTTTTTGGTTTCAGAAATCCTAGTAAGGAAATATTCTCGGAATTGGACGAAATCAACGCCCGGGGGCCTATTTTTCCACGAAGCTTCCGGAAGACCGGAGGAGAGACGAAGTGGGGCCACGGGCGCCGCCACACTAGGGCGGCGCGGCCTAAGGGGGCCGCGCGGCCCTAGCGTGTGGGGCCCCGTGACTCTCCCGACTCTGCCCTTCCGCCTACTTAAAGCCTTCGTCGCGAAACCCCCGCATACCGAGAGCCACGATACGGAAAACCTTCCAGAGACGCCGCCGCCGCCAATCCCATCTCGGGTGATTCAGGAGATCGCCTCCGGCACCCTGCCGGAGAGGGGAATCATCTCCCGGAGGTCTCTTCATCGCCATTCGCCTCCGGATCGATGTGTGAGTAGTTCACCCCTGGACTATGGGTCCATAGCAGTAGCTAGATGGTTGTCTTCTCCTCATTGTGAGCTGCCTATCATGATCAAGATCATCTATTTGTAATCCTTCATGTTGTGTTTGTTGGGATCCGATGAATATTGAATCCTATGTCAAGTTGATTATCAATCTATCATATATGTTATTTATGTTCTTGCATGCTCTCCGTTGCTAGTAGAGGCTCTGGCCAAGTTGATACTTATGACTCCAAGAGGGAGTATTTATGCTCGATAGTGGGTTCATGCCTCCATTAAATCTGGGACAGTGACAGAAAGTTCTAAGGTTGTGGATGTGCTTGTTGCCACTAGGGATAAAACATCGATGCTTTGTCTAAGGATATTTGTGTTGATTACATTACGCACCATACTTAATGCAATTGTCTGTTGTTTACAACTTAATACCGGAGGGGGTTCGGATGATAACCTCGAAGGTGGACTTTTTAGGCACGGATGCATGTCGGATAGCGGTCCGTGTATTTTGTCGTAATTCCCCGATTAAATCTCATAGTACTCATCATGATATATGTATGTGCATTGTTATGCCTTCTTTATTTGTCAATTGCCCAACTGTAATTTGTTCACCCAACATCCGCTATCTTATGGGAGAGACACCGCTAGTGAACCGTGGACCCCGGTCCTATTCTTTACATCCGAAATACAATCTATCGCAATTGTTCTTTACTCGTTCTTCGCAAACAATCATCATCTTCCACACAATACGTTTAATCCTTTGTTTACAGCAAGCCGGTGAGATTGACAACCTCGCCGTTACGTTGGGGCAAAGTTCTGTGATTGTGTTGTGCAGGTTCCACGTTGGCGTCGGAATCCCTGGTGTTGCGCCGCACTACACTCCTCCGCCATCAACCTTCAACGTGCTTCTGGGCTCCTCCTGTTTCGATAAACCTTGGTTTCTTTCTGAGGAAAAAGTTGCTACTGTACGCATCACACCTTCCTCTTGGGGTTCCCAACGGACGTGTTGACTGCACGCATCAAGCTACTTTTCTGGCGCCGTTGCCGGGGAGATCAAGACACGGTGCAAGGGGAGTCTCCACTTCCAATCTATTTACTTTGTTTTTGTCTTGCTTTACTTTATTTATTGCTTTGTTTGCTGCATTATATCAAAACACAAAAAAATTAGTTACTTGCAATTACTTTATTTAGTTTGCTTTATTTACTACTGCTAAAATGGGTACTGTTGAGAATACTAAGTTGTGTGACTTCACTAGCACAAATAATTATGATTTCTTATGCACACCTATTGCTCCACCTGCTACTACAGATGAATTCTTTGAAATTAAACCTGCTTTATCGAATCTTGTTATGAGAGAGCAATTTTCCGGTGTTAGTTCCGATGATGTCGCTGCCCATCTTAATAATTTTGTTGAACTATGTGAAATGCAAAAGTATAAGGATGTAGATGGTGACATTATAAAATTAAAATTGTTTCCTTTCTCCTTAAGAGGAAGAGCTAAAGATTGGTTGCTATCTCTCGCCTAGAAATAGTATTGATTCTTGGACTAAATGTAAGGATGCTTTTATTGGTAGATATTATCCTCCCGCTAAAATTATATCTTTGAGAAGTAGCATAATGAATTTTAAGCAATTAGATAATGAACATGTTGCTCAAGCATGGGAGAGAATGAAATCTTTGGTAAAGAATTGCCCAACCCATGGACTGACTACTTGGATGATCATCCAAACTTTTTATGCAGGATTGAATTTTTGTTCGCGGAACCTATTGGATTCAGCTGCTGGAGGTACCTTTATGTCCATCACTTTGGGGGCGGCAACAAAGCTTCTTGATGATATGATGATAAATTATTCTGAATGGCACACGGAAAGAGCTCCACAAGGTAAGAAGGTAAATTCTGTTGAAGAAACCTCCTCCTTGAGTGATAAGATTGATGCTATTATGTCTATGCTTGTGAATGGTAGATCTAATGTTGATCCTAATAATGTTCCTTTAGCTTCATTGGTTGCCCAAGAAGAACATGTTGATGTGAACTTCATTAAAAATAATAATTTCAACAACAATGCTTATAGGAATAATTCTAGTAACAACTATAGGCCATATCCTTCTGCTAATGCTAATAGTTTTGGTAATTCTTATGGGAATTCTTACAACAATAATAGGAGTGTACCCCCTGGTCTTTAAGCCATGCTTAAATAATTTATTAGTACACAAACTGCTTTTAACAAATCTGTTGAGGAAAAGCTCGATAAAATTGATATTCTCGCTTCTAAGGTTGATAGACTTGCCTCTGATGTTGATCTTTTAAAATTGAAAGTTATGCCTAATAAGGATATTGATAATAATATTGTCACTACATAAAATGTCATCCAAGTTCGAATTAATGAGAATATTAGATTGATGGCTGAATTGCATCCTAGGTGGGAAAGAGAAGAAAATGAAAAACTAGCTAAAGAGAATAATATAGCTAAAGTTTGGACTATTACCACCACTAGTAATGTTAATGATTCACATGTTGCTACACCTCCTACTATCAATGGTAGAATAATTGGTGTTGGCAATATTACTGCTCCTAGTGCAAAGAGTGCAAAGTTGCCTGAAACTGCTAAAACTGCTGAAACTGATAAAACTGCTGAAATTTTTCAAAATATTGGGGACAATGATCCCATTGCTGTAGATCATAATGGTTTAGATTTTGATGATTGTCACATCTCTGAAGTTATAAAGTTCTTACAAAAACTTGCTAAAAGTCTCAATGCTAGTGCTATAAATTTGGCCTTTACAAAACACATTACAAATGCTCTCATAAAAGCTAGAGAAGAGAAACTAAAACTTGAAACCTCTATTCCTAGGAAGTTGGAAGATGGTTGGGAGCCCATCATTAAAATGAGGGTCAATGATTTTGATTGTAATGCTTTATGTGATCTTGGTGCAAGTATTTCTGTTATGCCTAAGAAAATTTATGATATGCTTGACTTGCCACCATTGAAGAATTGTTATTTGGATGTTAATCTTGTTGACAATGCTATAAAGAAACCTTTGGGGAGGATTGATAATGTTCGTATTATGGTTAACAATAACCTTGCCCCCGTTGATTTTGTTGTCTTGGATATTGAATGCAATGCATCTTGTCCCATTATATTGGGAAGACATTTTCTTCGAACTGTTGGTGCCAGCATTGATATGAAGGAAGGTAATATTAAATATCAATTTCCTCTCAATAAAGGTATGGAACACTTCCCTAGAAAGAGAATGAAGTTACCTTATGATTCTATTATTAGAACAAATTATGATGTTGATGCTTCGTCTCTTGATGTTACTTGATACACACTTTCGCGCCTAGTCGAAAGGCGTTAAAGAAAAACGCTTATGGGAGACAACCCATTATTTTACTTCTGCACTTCATTTTATATTTGAGTCTTGGAAGTTGTTTACTACTGTAGCAACCTCTTCTTATCTTTATTTTATTGCATTGTTGTGCCAAGTAAAGTCTTTGATAGTAAAGCCAATACTAGATTTGGATTGCTGCGCAGGAACAGATTTCTTGCTGTCACGAATTTGAGCAGTAGTCCCTGTAGAAAAATCAAAAAAATCTGCCAATTTACGTGCGTGATCCTCAGATATGTACGCAACTTTCATTCGATTTGGGCATTTTCATATGAGCAAGTCTGGTGCCACTTTAAAATTCGTCTTTACGAACTGTTCTGTTTTGACAGATTCTGCCTTTTATTTCGCATTGCCTTTTTTGCTATGTTTGATGGATTTCTTTGCTCCATTAACTTTTAGTAGCTTTGTGCAATGTCCAGAAGTGTTAAGAATTATTATATCACCTCTGAATATATGAATTATGCACTGACCCTCTAATGATTTTGTTTCGAGTTTGGTGTGGAGGAAGTTTTCAAGGGTCAAGAGAGGAGGATGATACAATATGATCAAGAAGAGTGAAAAGTCAAAGCTTGGGGATGCCCCCGTGGTTCATCCCTGCATATTTTAAGAAGACTCAAGCGTCTAAGCTTGGGGATGCCCAAGGCATCCCTTCTTCATCGACAACTTATCAGGTTCCTCTGTGAAACTAAATTTGTATTCCGTCACATCTTATGTGCTTTACTTGGAGCGTCTGTTTGTTTTTTGTTTTTGTTTTGTTTGAATAAATCGGATCCTAGCATTCTTTGTCTGGGAGAGAGACACGCTCCGCTGTTTCGTATGAACACATATGTTCTTAGCTTCATCTTTAATGTTCATTGCGAAAGTTGAACTATTTCATTCATTGTTATATGGTTGGAAACGGAAAATGCCGCATGTGGTAAATGGTTTAATGTCTTGAATAATGTGATACTTGGCAATTGTAGTGCTCATATAGATCTTGTTTAAGCTCTTGCATCATGTACCTTGTACTCATTAATGAATAACTACATAGAGCTTGTTAAAATTTGGTTTGCATGATTGATCTCTAGAGTCTAGATATTTTCTGGTTGAGGTGTTTGAACAACAAGGAGACAATGTAAAGTCTTATAATAGTTACAATATGTTCATATGTGAGCTTTGCTGCACCTTTTTTACTTGAGTTTGCTTCAAACAACCTTGCTGGCCTAGCCTTGTATTGAGAGGGTATTCTTCTCGTGCATCCAAATCCTTGAGCCAATAACCATGCCATTTGTGTCCACCATACCTACCTACTACATGGTATTTCTCCGCCATTCCAAAGTACATTACTTGAGTGCTACCTTTAAATTTCTATTCTTTGTCTTTGCAATATATAGCTTATGGGACAAATAGCCTTAAAAACTATTGTGGTGAAGAATATGTACTTATGTGTCTTATTTCTTAATAAGTTGCTTGTTGAGCGGTAACCATGTTTCTAGGGACGCCATCAACTTTACCTTTGTTGAATATCATGTGAGTTGCTATGCATGTTCGTCTTGTCTGAAGTAAGAGCGATTTTCATGATCAAATGGTTTGAGTATGCATACTGTTAGAGAAGAACATTGGGCCGCTAACTAAAGCCATGATTCATTAAAGAATATTAACTGTTGTTGAATGCTTATGCATTAAAGAGGAGTCCATTATCTGTTGTCTATGTTGTCCCGGTATGGATGTATAAGTTGAGAATAATCAAAAGCGAGAAATCCAATGCGAGCTTTCTCCTTAGACCTTTGTACAGGCGACATAGAGGTACCCCTTTGTGACACTTGGTTGAAACATATGCTATGGAATGATAATCCGTATTAATCCGAGCTAATTAGGACAAGGTGCGAGCACTATTGGTATACTATGCATGAGGCTTGCAACTTATAGGACATCTTATACATAACACATATGCTTTATTACTACCGTTGACAAAATTGTTTCTTGTTTTCAAAATGAAAAGCTCTAGCACAAATATAGTAATCAATGCTTCCCTCCGGGAAGGGCCTATCTTCTACTTTATTGTTGAGTCAGCTTGCCTATTCTTTCTATCCCGTAAGCAAACACTTGTATCAACTGTGTGCATTGATTCTTACATGTTTACCTATTGCACTTGTTATATTGCTTTGTGTTGACAATTATCCATGAGATAAATATGTTAAAGTTGAAAGCAACCGCTGAAACTTAATCTTCCTTTGTGTTGCTTCAATACCTTTACTTTGAATTTATTGCTTTATGAGTAACTCTTATGCAAGTCTTATTGATGCTTGTCTTGAAAGTATTATTCATGAAAAGTCTTTGCTATATGATTCATTTGTTTACTCATTATCTTCATCATTGCTTCGAATCACCGCATTCATCTCATATGCTTTACAATAGTATGATCAAGATTATGATAGCATGTCACTTCAGAAATTATCTTTGTTATCGTTTACCTACTCGAGGGCGAGTAGGAACTAAGCTTGGGGATGCTTGATACGTCCCAAACGTATCTATAATTTCTTATGTTCCATGCTACTTTTATGATGATACTCACGTGTTTTATACACATTATATGTCATATTTATGCATTTTCCGGCACTAACCTATTGACGAGATGCCGAAGAGCCGATCTGTTGTTTTCTGCTGTTTTTGGTTTCAGAAATTCTAGTAAGGAAATATTCTCGGAATTGGACGAAATCAACGTCCAGGGGCCTATTTTTCCACGAAGCTTCCAGAAGACCGGAGGAGAGATGAAGTGGGGCCACGGGGCGCCGCCACACTAGGGCGGCGCGGCCTAAGGGGGGGCCGCGCGGCCCTAGCGTGTGGGGCCCCCGTGACTCTCCCGACTCTGCCCTTCCGCCTACTTAAAGCCTTCGTCGCGAAACCCCCAGTACCGAGAGCCACGATACGGAAAACCTTCCAGAGATGCCGCCGCCGCCAATCTCATCTCGGGGGATTCAGGAGATCGCCTCCGGCACCCTGCCGGAGAGGGGAATCATCTGCCGGAGGTCTCTTCATCGCCATGATCGCATCCGGATCGATGTGTGAGTAGTTCACCCATGGACTATGGGTCCATAGCAGTAGCTAGATGGTTGTCTTCTCCTCATTGTGATATTATGTTAGATCTTGTGAGCTGCCTATCATGATCAAGATCATCTATTTGTAATCCTTCATGTTGTGTTTGTTGGGATCCGATGAATATTGAATCCTATGTCAAGTTGATTATCAATCTATCATATATGTTATTTATGTTCTTGCATGCTCTCCGTTGCTAGTAGAGGCTCGACCAAGTTGATACTTGTGACTCCAAGAGGGAGTATTTATGCTCGATAGTGGGTTCATGCCTCCATTAAATCTGGGACGAAGTGATGTAAAGTTCTAAGGTTATGGATGTGCCGTTGCCACTAGGGATAAAACATCGATGCTTTGTCTAAGGATATTTGTGTTGATTACATTATGCACCATACTTAATGCAATTGTCTCGTTGTTTACAACTTAATACCGGAGGGGGTTCGGATGATAACTCCGAAGGTGGACTTTTTAGGCACGTATGCATGCTGGATAGCGGTCTCGTGTACTTTGTCGTAATGCCCCGATTAAATCTCATAGTACTCATCATGATATATGTATGTGCATTGTTATGCCTTCTTTATTTGTCAATTGCCCAACCGTAATTTGTTCACCCAACATCTCGCTATCTTATGGGAGAGACACCGCTAGTGAACTCGTGGACCCCGGTCCTATTCTTTACATCTGAAATACAATCTACTGCAATTGTTCTTTACTCGTTCTTCGCAAAAAATCATCATCTTCCACACAATACGTTTAATCCTTTGTTTACGAGCAAGCCGGTGAGATTGACAACCTCGCCGTTACGTTGGGGCAAAGTTCCGTGATTGTGTTGTGCAGGTTCCACGTTGGCGCCGGAATCCCCGGTGTTGCGCCGCACTACACTCCTCTGCCATCAACCTTCAACGTGCTTCTTGGCTCCTCCTGGTTCGATAAACCTTGGTTTCTTTCTGAGGGAAAACTTGCTACTGTACGCATCACACCTTCCTCTTGGGGTTCCCAACGGACGTGTTGACTGCACGCATCAAAGTACGCGAAAGGGCGATGGCCCAGGGGGTCATGGGCCCCCTCCCCACGTGGCGGCGCGCCAGCCCTGGTGGCCGCGCCGGCCTATGGGGAGGGCCCATGGCGGCCCTCCTCGGCCTCCCCTTTTGGCTGGCTCCGTCATCTGGAAAAATAGGAGCTTCGGTATATTTTCCGTCAATTGTTGATCTTCAGAAATATTGTATCCCGACGGTGCTTTTTCCAGCGAGAATTCGACTCCGGTGAGTAATTCTCCAATAATCATGAAACATGCAAAATAGGTGAAATAACATAAGTATCATCTCTAAATATGAAATATATCAATGAACAACAGTAAATTATGATATAAAATAGTGATGCAAAATGGACGTATCAACTCCCCCCAAGCTTAGACCTCGCTTGTCCCCAAGCGAAACTGAACTCAGTAAACAAGACCACATGTTTATGGAGTGAAGAGTCGATAAATAAAATACGGACAAGAAGCATCGCATTTATTAATTCACACAAGACATTCTAGTAAACAACTTCCTCATATAACTCAACTCGAGACAAGTAAAGGGAAATCACAAATAAAGGTGCATAGGAAATCATAATTGGTGATGGCAAACTTCGTTCTTGGTCAAAGAACAATTAACAGATTGTACCTATCTTTCGAGCAGAATCTTTATATTGGAGCTTATATGGCAAATCTTACATGCTCAATCATAACAATCTCCTCATAATCATTGATAACCTTCAAAGTCATATTCATTCACATAAAATTTGTACTAAACAAGGAAGAATAAAAGACATGATTAAATAGATCACAATATAAATGGTTGGATCGCAACAACTCAATTGCTTGCTTGAGATAGAGGGAAATGGGTTTACTGACTCAACATAAAAGTAAATGGGATTAAATCGTGTGCTAGAGCTTTTCAAGTTTTGAAATCATAAAGAGAGCATAAAAGTAAAGTTTTGAGAGGTGTTTGTTGTTGTCAACGAATGGTAGTGGGCACTCTAACCCCCTCGTCAAACAGACTTTCAAAGAGTGGCTCCCATGAAGGACGTTATCTCTACCAGCAAGGTAGATCATCCCTCTTCTCTTTTGTTTACACATGTACTTTAGTTTTATTTATGGATGACACTCCTCCCAACCTTTTGCTTTCACAAGCCATGGCTAACCGAATCCTCGGGTGCCTTCCAGCATTTCACATACCATGGAGGAGTGTCTATTGCAAAATTAAGTTGCTTACTGATGAATCAGAGGCAAAACATGTGAAGAGAA